>NC_082640.1:135195485-135516446 GCF_028023285.1 Balaenoptera ricei
GTTAATCAGAATATACTAAAAACTCCTATAATAAGAAAAATAATTCAATAGCAAAATGAGCCTAATAGGAACAGGTATTTCATAAATGAAAAAGCCCAAATAACTAGAGAAAAGTCTCAGCCTCACGGTGAATCAAGGAAGTGAAAATTAAAGCCACAATGTTATTTCCCAGATAAAAGCTTATAAAGATAACCGCATTAAGGTTTGTTGCAAATATAAAACAATGAGAATCTTTATACCTGTCAAGAACCTGCAGCAGCAGAGGGTGGATGGGTAAGATTTTAGTCTACTTCCAAGCTAACAAGTTAGCCTGCAACAGTTCATGGGCACAAGCAGAAGAATCCAGACTACTGAGTCAGAGAAAAGGATTCATGACACAGCAGACGGTACAAGCTTTACTTTCAAACTGGTTCCCTTTGCCTCCCAATTCCCACAGGGTGATGCAGAAGTGCCCAATTGGATTTTGCACATGCCTTCTGTTTGTATCACATCTGTAGGACCCTGAGCTTAAGAGACCTTAGTGTTTTATAACTGACAGTACCCAAGCCTGTCTAACCATTGCCCAAGAGGGAGACATTATATTTATTATACTAGATATTAAATGGGCTTTACCTCTGTTCCAGGGGAGGTCTCTATATTCTAAGGATGTTTGCTATGCAAATAACCTTGAAAAGATAGGCTGGAATAAAAAGACAGTGCCTCTGCACATATGTTATGCAAAAAAGCAAGAGACCTACAGAAAACTGTCTTCTAAAAATATAGTCTTTATGAGTATGTAAATTGGTGTAAGTATGGAGAGCATTTGGCAATAAAAACAATATTACAATGAGAACAGATAAACTCGTGTACACAGGAAACAGGAATATTCATGGCATAGAAAACACAGAGAATGATCTAAACATCAGTAAGAGATAGAATTATCAAATTGTATACTCTTCATAAAATATAATTTAAAATATAGCATGAAAAATGAACCTAAGCCATAATACATCACCATGGATGGATTTCACAAAATATTGAGCTAAAATTAATTTTAAAGCAGACATATTATAAAATTTAAGTTCAAAATATGCATTTTGATAAGGGATGCATAGATATGTATTAAAGTATACAGAAATGCAGAAAATAGTAAATGCTATGTTTAACATACTGGTCACGTGGATTAGAAGAGCGTCAAGAGGAGAAGATGCAATTGTGAGGAGATAACAAAGGACTTAACTCTGGTGATTTTTAGTTTTTGGTAGCAGGTATATAAAAATACTTATATTATTTTTGGCTATGCCTGAAATATTTCTCTTTGTTTTTCAAAGAGAGAACTGAAGAATAAGAGACAGGCAACCGTGAGTTTTCTTAAAACGCTTTCTCCCTTGAATGTTAAGATTGCACTCTTGGGCTTCCCTGGTGGTGCAGTGGTTGAGAGTCTGCCTGCTAGTGCAGGGGACGCGGGTTCGAGCCCTGGTCTGGGAGGATCCCACATGCCGCGGAGCAACTGGGCCCGTGAGCCACAACTACTGAGCCTGCGCGTCTGGAGCCTGTGCTCCGCAACAAGAGAGGCCACGATAGTGAGAGGCCCGCGCATCGCGATGAAGAGTGGCTCCCGCTTGCCGCAACTAGAGAAAGCCCTCGCACAGAAACGAAGACCCAACATAGCAATCAGTCAATTAATCAATCAATCAATAAATCTTTAAAAAAAAAAAAAAGATTGCGCTCTTGTATTGATTGCTTCCTCCATCTACATCTGTGACAACTCACCTGCTTGCCGGGCTGCTTTTCCTTTTCCTGAGTTCTAAATGTTGATAGTCTCTGGAGTTTTATATTTGGTGTTTTTAATACACTGTGTTAGTGGTTCTCACTTTTAGGCAAGCATGAAAGTCACAGGACAATCTTGTTAAAAACCAAAATTCCAAGTCTTAACCACCAGTATTTCTGCTTCAATGAAGTCTACAGATATAATTTTTCAGTGAGCTTAGAAATACATTTTTTTTTTTAAAACATCTCCTCCTTTACAGGGTAATTTGGAAGCAGGTGCCCCAGAGTCTGTATTTGTTGAGGCACAGCTCAGCCTTGCTAGTTCCACAGCATTAATGCTAGTGGTTTCTTCTCCACCTCTACGCTGATTACTCCTGCCACATCTATTAATCCTTACGATGTGCCACTCAGGCACCATGTTAACTGTATTATACCTACTATATTTAATCTACCACAACCCTTAGTAGGTAGGAACTAATACTAGCCCTATTATACAAACTGAGGAAACTGAGGAAGAAGCAAGTTACTGTAACTCTCCTAAGGTTGTCTAGAGAGTAGCAGCTGCAAAATTTGGTTACACCCAGAATGAGTCTATCTGGCATCATTTCTTCCTTTGCTTCCCCAGAATTAATTGCTCCCTTAATTGTTTTAACCAGTGTCTCTATATATTTAGTTATAATACACTTAAAAGTACTTTTTTGGCACATAGATTATAAATCAGGAACAATTTCTTATTAATTTTTTTACCTATAGTGTCTGGTCATTAACTAGGTAAAGATGTGACAAGATTAAATTCCAGCACACAGTGTATATTTAACTGACCCAATGAGTGCAGCAGAAAATCTAACTTAGTGATAACTGCATACAGTCACTGAATTTACAAACACTAGTAAAAATGGACCTAAAACCTAATTTGACAGAAAGTACTTTACTCATGCATAGCTGATACTAGACACTACAAAGTTTCTATCAGTTTTGGAGACTAAACATTCTATAAAATAATATAATCCAAATGTCAATTCTTTCAATGTCTTTAGATTTTTAAATTATTATATATGAACTAAAGGCAAACTACTGTTATTTCAGAAGATAAAAACCCACAAGAATATATACATAATAATTTGACATTATACTATTATCTAAAGACATACAAGTTTAATCAAGGTATACTTTTCTGGATGTTAAATATAAGTTTAATACCACTCAGTATTTATAGTACATCCCAAGGAGAGACTGGTATTCTGTCGTTAAAATGAGATGCTTTACTCAAGTAATTTTAGTTGGCATGTACATTGATCTTGTTACTTATTACAAACTCTGGAGTAGATAACTTCATATGTGTATTAAAAAAGCAATAACTTTGATTCTAAATATTTAACTTAAAGCTATAATGAAAGTATATACTTCAGTAGTTGAGGAATAAGCAATTAAGCACTTCATATTGTATCTCAGTGAGCTGTGCAAAATGTAAAAATGGAAAACTAAATGCAATGTTTGCACATACACAAAAGAAAATACAATATTAGTCCACTGTTTGGAGGTAATACCACAAAACCCTCAGAGAAAGTGGACCTAAAACATAACTACAGATGACAGTTCCAGAACATACCTGGTAAGCATGTTGATATGAAAAAGTATTTATCATTTCTATTTGTAAAAAATTTTCATGTAACTTTTTCTGTTCCTAGGAGATATGTTGCTTTCATATAATTTAGAAGACTATTTTCACTATTTGAAGAAGAAATGAGCCATAATTTTTCTGAATGCTAAGATCTGTAACTTGAAACACACAATATCTGGAAATCCTGACTTCTAGAGAGTGAGGCTCAGAACAGTTTTACAGCATGACATGGAGGAGTATTAGAAAGCTATATTCAATAGCAATTGGAGAAAGCATGGATTTTATAAGCACCAATGTGCTTCTCTTAAAAATCGGATATTCTTTATTCTTCTAAAACTGAATTCTACTTACCTCATTTCTGCTGATGAAATACTAATTCTTGCCAATCCAGGTTAAACTTGATACGTTTAAGATTTGAACTTGATAAATTTAACCCAATCACTCTGTGTACTGGGCACCACCTAGGGAAGTACGTAGGTGGGGCAGGGGCAGAGGAAGCCCATTCCCCAGCTGAAGTGCTCCTGGCGGTGGTGGAGGGGATAACTGTCGCTTGGTTTATCCTGTTTCCTACTGATATTCTCTTGGATTTAGTCAACTTCATCGGGTCTCTCTTGTCCTGTACTAGCATCTTTTGCATTGCTTTTGGAACTGCCTTGGCCGATGGTCAATATTTCTACTCAATCTGCATCTTTCTCAGGCAAATCACAGGTTCTTTTGGTCTAAAAGCTCCATCTCTGCCCTTTTTTAGAGGTTTGAAGAATCCTGTTTCTCCTGTAACACAGTGAAGCAAGACTTGCCAGGCCCCAGTTCCTGAAAATTAGACTCAGCCTATGCTATTGTGATACTCAAGGGCCCCCTCAGGCAGGACCCAGAGCTTCAAGGCATGTTCTGTAGTCTTCCTGATCTACCGGTGGGGAAGTGGGCCATTTCTTTCCTACTCAAGTGGGTTGTAGGTACCTTTCTCAAGGAATTTCTAGGAATTACGCTACTGTTCTTCTTTCACTTTTACTAAAATATTCCTGATACCTGGGGACTCTGTGTATTTGCATTGGAATATCTTTCTATATTTTTATTCTGAAACTCAACACCTTTTCTCCTTTAACGACCTCCTGCCCACTTCTATGAACTCTTGTTTGATTTAAAGTCTAGGCTTTCAAGGCTGTCGTTTGTCCTTAGGTTTTATAAAATCTGTTCAAAGCTCATTTGCTATCTTTTTAATTTTGTACCTGTGTGTTTGTGGGATTGTATTCATGTTCTTGGACCATAAACCTCAGCTTCCTTTGTTGTGATTTTAAATAATGAGAAAGTAGCTGATAAAAGAGAATTACAAGGATAAAAAAATGCATTTGTTAATATTTCAAATTCCCAACTGTCCTTTGTAATCAACATTTTAACTTACATAGTATATGAATGTCAATCTGCATTTAGCTTTGAATGTCTTGATTGTCATTCCCTATAGTTTTTCTAATTTATATTCCTTATCATAATAGTTACCTGATTAAAAAACAAAACAAAAGAATACAACAACCCTCAGGTAAAGACAGCATCGAGTGGGTCCACAGCTTCAGTGAATCTCTCAGTCTTTCATGCAGTTTTGAAGTTTTCCATCCTTGCCTACCTTGGTGGGCCACTGCTGTCTGGAGGGATGAAAAGTGGATATGCAGGCAGAGTCTCTGGTAAACATCACTGGTATATAAATGAAAGACCTTGCAAATACATTTCAAGAATTTAAAAAGTGAGAACTAAACATTAGGCACATAGAACAGTCTTCAGTGACAACCAAATGAAATACGCTTGCTCAGTGATCATAGAAATGGAAGAAATACAAGAAGTAGAAGAAAATTAGAGTCTAAAACTTCCTAAATATATTGTGTGCCGTGGCTTAAAGTTAAAAATGCAGTTCCAGAATAATGAAGACAAATATTAGAACAGAACTTTGGATGAAAGGAGGTTCTTTATTACCCTAAAAAAATTAATGTTTCTGCAGTAGCTAAACATTTAGTAAAGACTAGCATTTTATATAGTCTTAAGTGTTTAGTTCATATTCTTTAATGTGACTTAACTTTACATTCCCAATGGTATTGTTTATAATATATTAGAAGAGTTACATGAGAATATTTTAAATAGTTTTATAGTTTTATAGTTAATGTTTATTGAGTGACTATTGGGTTGGCCAAAAAGTGCCTTCAGTTTTTAGTAAAAATAAAAGACACATTTTTCATTTTCACCTAGAACTTTATTGAACTATGTATTCACCCTTTTGTTCCACTACCTTCCTCCATTTTTCAGGCAACTTCATAATTCCATCTTCCTAAAACTTTTTATCTTTTTGAGCAAAGAACTGTTCCAGATGCCTTTTACAGTCTTCCAGGGAATTGAAATTTTTTCCATTAAGAGAATTTTGTAAAGACTGAAATATATGGAAATCCGAAGGTGCAATGTCTGGTGAATACAAGTGGATGAATCAGAACTTCCCAACCAAGCTGTAACAGTTTTTGCCTGGTCATCAAAGAAATGTGCGGTTTTGCGTTATCCTGATGGAAGATTATGTGTTTTCTGTTGACTAATTCTGGATACTTTTCATCAAGTGCTGCTTTCAGTTGGCCTAATTGGGCCAACTGGTTGGAATTAATCATTTGGTTTTCCAGAAGGAGCTCATAATAGAGGACTCCCTTCCAATCCCACCATATACACAGTATAACTTTCTTTGAATGAACACTGGCCTTTGGTGTGGTTGGCGGTGGTTCATTTTGCTTGCCCCACTATCTCTTCCATTCCACATTATTGTACAGTATCCACTTTTCATCACCCGTCACAATTTGTTTTAAAAATGGAACGTTTTTGTTACATTTAAGTAGAGAATTGCAGGCAGAAATACAGTCAAGAAGGTTTTTTTTGCTTAACTTATGTGGGACCCAAACATCAAAGCAATTAATGTAACCAAGCTGGTGTGAAATGGAGCAGGACCCTATGGTCCTTCCCCACCAGGTCCTCTGCCTGCCTTTTTTTTTTTTTTAACATCTTTATTGGAGTATAATTGCTTTACAATGATGTGTTAGTTTCTGCTTTATAACAAAGTGAATCAGTTATACATATACATATATCCCCATATCTCTTCCCTCTTGTGCCTCCCTCCCTCCCGCCCTCCCTATCCCACCCCTCTAGGTGGTCACAGAGCACCGAGCTGATCTCCCTGTGCTATGCGGCTGCTTCCCACTAGCTATCTATTTTACGTTTGGTAGTGTATATATGTCCATGCCACTCTCTCACTCTGTCCCAGCTTACCCTTCCTCCTCTCCCTGTCCTCAAGTCCATTCTCTAGTAGGTCTGTGTCTTTATTCCTGTCTTGCCCCTAGGTTCTTCATGACCATTTTTTTTTTATATTCCATATATATGTGTTAGCATATTTGTTTTTCTCTTTCTGACTTACTTCACTCTGTATGACAGACTCTAGGTCCATCCACCTCACTACAAATAACTCAATTTTGTTTCTTTCTATGGCTGAGTAATATTCCATTGTATATATGTGCCACATCTTCTTTATCCATTCATCTGTCAATGGACACTTCAGTTGCTTCCATGTCCTGGCTATTCTAAATAGAGCTACAATGAACATTGTGGTACATGACTCTTTTTGAATTATGGTTTTCTCAGGGTATATGCCCAGTAGTGGGATTGCTGGGTTGTATGGTAGTTCTATTTTTAGTTTTTGAAGGAACCTCCATACTGTTCTCCATAGTGGCTGTATCAATTTACATTCCCACCAACAGTGCACGAGGGTTCCCTTTTTTCCACACCCTCTCCAGCATTTACTGTTTGTAGATTTTTTGATGATGGCCATTCTGACACATGTGAGATAATATCTCATTGTAGTTTTGATTTGCATTTCTCTAATGATTAATGATGTTGAGCATTCTTTCATGTGTTTGTTGGCAATCTGTATATCTTCTTTGGAGAAATGTCTATTTAGGTCTTCTGCCCATTTTTGGATTGGGTTGTTTGTTTTTTTGATATTGAGCTGCATGGGCTGCTTGTAAATTTTGGAGATTAATCCTTTGTCAGTTGCTTCCTTTGCAAATATTTTCTCCCATTCTGAGGGTTGTATTTTCTTCTCTGCTTGCCTTTTGTCTGTGGAAAAACTTTAGCCAAGGAATAAGTTTAATCAGAGAAGTGAGAATATGCAGACAGAAAGGAAAACAAAGGAGACCAAATAATAATAGTTTAGTCATTAAGCATAGTCAAGGACCTTTAGTTCCTCCTCAAGGACTATAGATAATATTCTGAGCCCTATCCTGTGAGCTGTCCTACAGCTACTGAAACCCCCACCAGGTGGAAGAAGTTAACTACATAATGACCAGACTGTAGCCATGACATAAGCTGCCACAATTCCAAGAACTGGCCTCAAGGAAATGGGAATAAACTGACCCTGGAACTGAAGATTAACTGTAGTTAAAACAATCAAGATGATGCTGGTCAGACCACGGATGACCAATTTCAAGATGACTGTCAGAGCTGACTGTGCTGTTTCTGCGTGTAGCACCAACCCTCTGTCTATAAAAGCTCTTGCCCACTGAATGTCAGTGGGGAGAGTCAGCCTTTGGACAGGCATCCGCCCTCCCCACTGGTTGCCAGCATCCAAAATAAAACAAACTTTCCTTTCTACTACCCTGGCCTCTTTATTGGCTTTTAAACGGCGAGCAGCCGGATCCCACTTTTGGTTACAGGTGCAAATGATTTTCAACGCTTGATTTGGATATTTTGAGTATGTGGGCTATCTCTTCTATGTAGGTGCAACGTTGATTGTTCTCAATTAATGTCTTGATTTGATCGTTATCAATTTCAGGTGGTCTACCCGACCGTGGAGCATTGTCCAGAGAGAAATCTCCAGCACGAAACTTCGCAAACCATTTTTGACACGTTTGACCAGTCAAGGCACCTTCTCCATACACTGCACAAATCTTTTTTTGCGTTTCGGTTGCGTTTTTACCTTTCTTGAAATAATAAAGCATAATATGCTGAAAATGTTGCTTTTATCTTCCATCTTCAATATTAAAATGGCTACACAAAAATTCACCCATTTTTATAAGTCTTTTTTAAAATGCACTCTGATATGACAGCTGTCACAATACAGTCTAACAAAATTGTTTCAAATGAAGTTAAAGAAACTAAGAGCTACTAGAGCCATCTTTTAGAAAAAAAATTAAGGACCTTTTTGGCCAATTCAATATATACTAGGATGTTCTAAGTATTTTAGTTATTATTTAATTTAAGCACAAACAATTCAATGTGGTAGCTAAATTAACTTTAGCTTGTATTATTATATTTCCACCTATTCTATTATAATGTGTACAATTATTGTTTCCAAAGATAAAAACATCTGATAAAAGTAAAATAATAAAAGTAAAGAGAAAAAGAGTAAATATGGTACCTCAGAAGACATACAGAACAAATTGAGCGTTCAAATGAATCTTGCTAATCTTCTTTTCCTGCCCCTTGCATGAACATTTTAGATCCTTTGTAACATACATGGCATTTGAAAGGTAGCTGCTAACACTTAGCTTACGGAATGCTCTAGGAAACATTTTTTTCTTTCTTTTTTTTTTTTTAATTTTTTATTTTATTTGTTTATTTATTTATGGCTGTGTTGGGTCTTCGTTTCTGTGCGAGGGCTTTCTCTAATTGCAGCAAGTGGGGGCCACTCTTCATCGCGGTGCGTGGGCCTCTCGCTATCGTGGCCTCTCTTGTTGCGGAGCACAGGTTCCAGACGCGCAGGCTCAGTAATTGTGGCTCACGGGCCTATTTGTTTTGCGGCATGTGGGATCTTCGCAGACCAAGGCCCGAACCCGTGTCCCCTGCATTGGCAGGCAGATTCTCAACCACTGCGCCACCAGGGAAGCCACATTTTTTTCTTTTAACTCTGTAGAACACGTTTATCTTGTTACATGAGATAAATTTTTTTTCCTGTTTTATGAAGTTACTTAATAATAACTTTAATGATGAATTGTAGGCATAATTGTAAACTATATTGAAAAATATAGTTTAAACTCACAATTTGGTAGAATTTAAAACATCTAGTATTTAACAGAGCATAAGGAAATCTTTTGATTTGATACTAAAGTTATCTTTTTCTCAGTTTATAAAGAATAGTTTATTTTTGTCTAAAGGTTAGAATATAAAATTCTAATAACTACAATTCATCACCCAAAGCACTCCCTGATTATGGACATTTTTGATAACAATTCATTTTATACTATGATTACAATAAAACATTTTAAGATTTAAAAATAAAACAAAATTTGAACATATGAAAAAGTTCCTATCTAAACTTAAACATGTGTTAATGTGTAGTAGAAGTGAATATGGGTGGTTCTAGCTCAGAAAAACTGTCATTTTGGTCATGGTCAGGCTAACATATCTCTACCTGTGGGGAAATGGTCCCATTATGAGAAACATGAATTCTAAAGATACATATGACAACTATGTTAAAAATGAAGTATAAGTTTCTTTTAAGGAATATAATATAACACTCATTTTTAAATATAAAAATGTAGATATACTACATTCATATTTCAATGCTATATTTAATTTTCTAGGAATAAATTTGACAACTACAGTGTTCTTTACATAGGAATTAAGAAATTAATCAAAAAGACTGAGCTTACTTAAAGATTCTCTTTAAGTATATATTCTCTTTGAGCATAAATAGTAGTAAATCAGGATCCCTTCAATCCATTGTGACCGCAGGGAACAGGCTGCATAAATGATGACTCCTGTATATTATGCCTTTTAATTCAACCACCAGACACAAGAAAGGCTGATCCTTTAAAAGTATGTTTGGCTCATCTTCCACAGTTTATGGAACTGCAGTTTGGGATGACAGCTGGTAATACTCAACTAAATTATTTAAGTATTTTTGTCTACTAAGAGAAGTAAAAAATAATAGCTACCAACTTTTTGAGGACTCACTATTGCCAAGCTTTGTACTAAGGATTTTATATACTACTTTTCATTTAATTTTTATAAAACTCCAATGAGGTTAGAATTATTATATTTATTTCCCCAGTCAAGGAAACTGAGACTTAAAGAACTGATAAACTGGGCTTCCCTGGTGGTGCAGTGGTTGAGAGTCTGCCTGTCAATGCAGGGGACACGGGTTCAAGCTCTGGTCTGGGAAGATCCCACATGCCACGGAGCGGCTGGGCCCGTGAGCCACAACTGCTGAGCCTGCACGTCTGGAGCCTGTGCTCCGCAACAAGAGAGGCCGCGATAATGAGAGGCCTGCGCACCGTGATGAAGAGTGGCCCCCACCTGCCGCAACTAGAGAGAGCCCTCGCACAGAAACAAATATCCAAACACAGTAGCCATAAATTAATTAATTAATTAATAAAAATTAAAAAAAAAAGGCAGCACCTTATTGAGGAGATGAAGTTTAAAAAAAAAAAAAAAGAACTGATAAACTTTTCTAGGTCACATGGCTGATAAGAAGCAAGAGATGATATAGGAACCCAATATTGCCCAATTTCAAGGCTACCCTCTTAATCACTATTCTTTATTTCCTATTTTTTATATTAAATGTGTTGCCTTTACAAGTTTTTCAAACCTATGTGCACTTTATTCACATCCCCTTTGAAAAGTGATAAAGAATTCTTACACTAGGGAAGGCCTAATTATGTTGAACTGAATTACAAAGCAATGGGTGATAGACTAAGCTAATGGATCTGGATCTACATTTTGGATGAGGGTTAGTCATACAAAAGGCTTTTTTTTTTTTTTAAACTTTGGGTTTATTTATTTATTCATTTATTTATTTATGGCTGTGTTGGGTCTTCGTTTCTGTGCGAGGGCCCTCTCCAGCTGTGGCAAGCGGGGGCCACTCCTCATCGCGGTGCGCGGGCCTCTCACCATCGTGGCCTCTCTTGTTGCGGAGCACAGGCTCCAGACGCGCAGGCTCAGTAGTTGTGGCTCACGGGCCCAGTTGCTCCGCGGCATGTGGGATCTTCCCAGACCAGGGCTCGAACCCGTGTTCCCTGCATTGGCAGGCAGATTCCCAACCACTGCGCCACCAGGGAAGCCCTACAAAAGGCTTTTGACTCTGTGAGTCCTGACAGTTTAAGAGAATTCAGATTCTGCTTTTGAAGTTTACTCTGGGACTCCAGTGAATGTATGCTCTGGTTGGGCTAAGTTCTGTGCTCATAACTGTTACATAAATCATTAAATGACATGGTATTTTATATTGCCTCAGGAAAGAACTCACCTGTGTTACTGGTGTATCCCCTCAACCATGTATTTATTACTTTCATCTGTTAAAACAACAACATTGAAACCACTCAAGAGACCATGTAAAACAGTAAAAATAATCATTCTTTAGCAGGTAGTGATAAATCACTATAGAAGAAAAACTGGTTTCCTATCAAGTTTGGAAATAACAGTCTAATTATTTTCTTGCCATGCTTGGATCAGCAGGTGAAAGGACACCTCAGCCTAAAGATTAATTCATTACAGATTTCAACCCTAATAAATTGGAATTAAGCAGTTCAGGCTGCATCGTTTTTCATAAGTTAGCTTTTTCAGGATGTTAAATAGATCAACTTTTAGGGTTTTGATTTTGGCATTTCATCTTGGTATTTCTCCGATATAAAGGGGATCATAATCACATCTTTCCTTTTATGAACAACCCAGTGTACTGCTTTCCATCTCTAAGATATTTTACTACACCTAGGTTCTGGATTTATTACTAATAGCTTTGTATTTTCATCCTACAAATGCCACCTGACCCCACCATGTCTCATCAATAACTTTCTCTAATCTTTTAATTGAACTCTTTACTACTAGTGAATTTTGATTCTTACCCATCTTATATATTGCCACCAAAGTAATTTAATCTTATTTTCCTGCTCCAATTACCTGAGTGTAATGCTTTTGTAGTATTATTTATAATAACAGCTAACATTACTGAACACTCACTAGGTACTTTGATGAATTATTCAATTAAACTTAGTTGAAATCTACAATATCACCTTGAATATTTTCTAAGCTTCATTAGAATATGTTGATACCACTTAAATAGTTATCCATTTGGGCAATCAATTTGACACTCATAGGGAGAAGCCTCAGGTTAATATATTTTCATAAACTTTATATAATAGAAACTAATCATATAACAATTTAAATGTATTGATATACTGATACTATCAATTATTGACAATGATAAAAAGTCTTAATCATCCAACTGCTTTCAAATTATAGGCTTAGAAGAAAAAAACAATGCTTACCCAAATGTGTAAATAGAGATTAGAATCTCTTACTGCATTTGGGGAAGAAAATCAACAATATTCTCTTTTCATAATAAACACTGCACAGCAACATTGACTGATACATTTATTCATTTATTAAAAGATCACCTAACTAGATTGGCATTAAAAAACAAAAAAAAGGAGAAACCATGCAGAGTAAGCTCTTTTTATATCTGCTAAACTGAAAATGGAAGGGTGAGAGAACAAGATGATGGGAATGTTATACAAAACATATTCAAACACGTTTCAAAGATAATTTCAAACTCTGTGTACATTTTTTTAGAGTTTTAGGAAACTTAGATTTAAAAGTTTCCTGAGATATAAAGCCTTTATCTTTTAGTGAGTTTACGGCCAATGAGATACAATAACTTTTCTTAGTAAATAAATAGAGCATTGTCACTGAAACTACTGCTTCCTAACTCATTCCCAGTCCCCTTGCTCTTTAGCAAGAAAACCCAATTTTTAGCTGTGCTACATTTCTGAGTCTCCCTTTAAACAAGATGTGGTCATGTGATTTAATTCTGGCCAATGAGAGGTGAGTAGAGTTGCTGCATGGTGATTCTGGGAAGGCTGGGGCAGACAGTCTAATCAGCCAGTAAGGGTTTTTATTTGTTTTTTGTTTTTTAAGGATTTTATTTTTTTAATGCTTTGCCTTTACTTTTGATCCTGGCCTGTGATTAATTTGTGATGGCTCAAGTTCTAGCAGCTATCTTAGATCCTCAGGTAACCTGGGCATGAAACACATGCCTACCGACAGTGAAAATGAAAGCTATAGCCTTAGGTCTCTGACGATACTATGGAGCACATGTCAACACTGGATTGCTGATGTCTGAAGTGATTCTATGTGAAAGAGAAATAAACATCTATCTCATTTAAGCCCTTATTATTTTGTTCTTTTCAGTTACAAGAAACTATACACAATCTTAATTATTATAGATACTAATAATTTGTTTCTTTTCCTATATATCTTAAAAAAACAGACTGTTGAGTTTACTCAATGTAAAATAAATTTTTCCAGACTTTTTTAACAGATCGGATTATGGTTGCGTTAATGTTGTCTTCTATTAAAGACTCACTTTGCAAAATTGAAATATAAGATATCAAGGAAAAAATAATAGTATGCTTGTTTCATTTAGCTGTTGCATAACAATGCTGTTTTACAAATAACCAGAAAATCTTAATGGCATAAAACAATAAGCATCTGTTTCTCGCTTGTGCACCTGCAGGTTGGTTCAGTTTCGGCTTATTTAAGCTACGCTTGATTCTACTTGTCACTAGTCATGGATCAAATTCAAGTCAACTCTATGTCTCTTATTCTTCTTGGACCACCAACCTACCGTTTGTCTCATTGATGAGGTCAGATGGTCCTTGAGGGTGAGCAGAAATCATGCAAGGCCTCTTAATGCCTAGGCTTACAACTAGCATCTAACATTTCTGTACATACTCCATAATGACAAAAGGAAATCACATGCCCAAGCCCAATATCTGTGGATACAGGATACATTCTTTCCATGAAGATCATAATTGGGGAGAAATAAATTTTAGATGAACAACAATCTAATATTCTATAATGTGGTATTAGAACTTTGAGTGTATCACACATTTCCAACAGCAAAGTTTTCTTATTAAAGGGAAAATTTTAAATATATAAGTTCTTGGAGCTTTAAGCTCCAAGATGTATCATACTGTCATATAATTGCATTTTCATACTCCTTTTCATATATGACAATTAAAAGCAATATTTTTAGAAGCTAACATTTACCTTATCTAAAAAATGTCATCGACTATAAATGCTTAGCTAGTTATAGCTCTTTTCTATAACATGAAACTAATTCCAGTTTTAGGGAAGAGGTAATTACTGAAATCATTCTACAAATTTTCATTAGTAAATACTGAAACAGTTATATATCAACAGTCTTTTGTTTAAAGAAATGATATATGTGAGCCCCTTCCCCCAAAATGGCAAAAAATAAATTGATAATTGAAGCAATCAATGTCTTATTATAGAATAACATATTTAAATGTTTTTCAGAAAACTCATAATGTGATATCTATATATATCCATATGTGAAACCCATATTTAGGTTATTACTCTTTATTAACATATTTACATGTATTATTAAGCATATAATCTAACATCACTCTAATGAAGTATACCTATGCTTAAATATTATTTTAACTTGATATTATCCTCATACCTATATCCTGTATTCCTGTCATTTTCCAGAAAAATGTCATAATCATTCAAGTATTCTTAGAATATTGCTTTTCAAAATGATCAGAGAAGCAAGCAATGTTATACAAAGGTATATACTACGGTCATTTGCTTTTTCAATAACAAAAGTCAATTATACCTTATTTTAATGGAAAATGTTGCACAATATCATTGGTTGATTAATTCATTCAAAACCATATACTGACAGCCTATTACTTAAACAAATTAAACAGAATCTTTGTTCTTCATAGAGCTTAAAAATCTAACCTAGCAACTGCCTCTGAGATACTGTGGGAATTAAAAGACTTAATACATGTAAAACACTCAAAACAATGCGTAACACAAAGCAAGCATTACATAAGTGTTAGCTAATACAACAATAATTACATCTGCTAGTCCTAAGACTAGTATTATTATTACTGATAGGCAATTGGTATGTAAGTAAAAAGAGTGCAGTTAGAGAGAGATTAACTTAATTATCACTCAAAAATATATAATCATAAGCTGGGAATTATAACATGATTAACATGGGGATCTGACCTAGTTTGGGGGATTGTAATCATTTTTACCCATTTTCTTTAATTAGACAATTTAGGACTTCCTTGGTGGTTCAGTGGTTAAGAATCTGCCTGCCAATGCAGGGGACACGGGTTTGAGCCCTGGTCCGGGAAGATCCCACATGCCACAGAGCGACTAAGCCTGTGCGCCACAACTACTGAGCCTGCGTGCCACAACTACTGAAGCCCAAGTGCCTAGAGCCCATGCTCTGCAACAAAGAGAAGTCACCACAATGAGAAGCCCGCGCACTGCAACGAAGAGTAGCCCCTGCTCGCCCCAACTAGAAAAAGCCCATGCTCAGCAACGAAGTCCCAACGAAGCCAAAAAATAAATAAATTAATTTTTAAAAAAAGGAAAATTTATTGAAATAAATTACAGCTAGATTCTAATTTTAAAGTAGATAAATGAATCCGTAAAATTATTAGAAGTAAACGTTTGCGATTCTGTTTAGATCTTTGAGTGTGCTAGGCTTTTCCAAGACTTAAAATTCAGAAATCATAAGATGGAAAAATTCAATTGCATAAAATTTTTTAAAAATATGCACAATAAAAATAACATAAATGAAAGGATAAGTGCATGAAAGAATATTTCCAAACTTTATGACAGAATTCTTAATATATACAGAAGAGCTTGTATAATCAAAAATAAAAATATTAGCAATTAAAAATAAAATGGATAACTATGGAAAACAATTTGAAGGAGGCAAGAGTATTCAGCATGAGGCTCTGGTAATTTCTCTGGCAAGAAATTGGATTTGGTGATTGTGGTAGAGATGGATAAAGGTGAAAAGATTTGAGGATATTCAAGAAAAAAAACTGGCAGAAATTGGTGATGAACTGGAGAGGAAGAATGAACAGAAGTGTCAAGAATTATTTCCAGTTTATCTCTGGCTTGAACAATGGGATGCATGATAGGACTATTCAGTGTAATGGGGACACTGGAGGAAGACTGGGCTTGAAATAGAATAAGTTAGCAGTTAGACATGTTTACATTTGAGAGGCAATGAGGCATCCAAGTACAGATTTATCAAGTGGGTAGGTCTAGGGAGGTAACACTAAAACTTTGAGGACATAATTCATGGACATGGCCTTTGGTACTTGACAAATAATGTAAGTTAATGGCAATCACATATTGTTCAGTGGCTCCTTTAAAGAAAAAGAAAATGAAAGTTTGAAAAGAAAGGTTAAAAGCAAATACTTCAGGAAGGAAATAATATATTAAGGTCAGTCAAGTAATTAAGACAAAGGGTGTCAATCACTTTAATTAGACAGATAGCATCAATAAAAATATTGGAAAACAATATAAATTTTAGCACAGATTAAGCAAATGTAGTATTTAATAGTCAGTGCAGTTCTCAATAAAAAGGAAATTAACAGGATTTTTGCTCCTCTCCAGACCTAACCCTGGAGACACCATGAAAGCAACAGGGAGATTAATGAACCTGGGGAGGGGGGTAAATTGCAACCCTAATGGGAAAAGGCCATGTCACAAAGAGGAGACAGGTTGGCACATAATTTTTTTTCTCACCCGCCCCACATCATTGTTATGAGTTGATCTCTGCTCAGGCTTTTCCTGCTGAGAAGCCAAAATTTAATCATACCAGATAAAAGGCTGGGAAGTGGATATACTAGCTGTAGGCAGATTAATAACCTGAGTATTTTCTTTCCTCCTCACTCTTCTTTCCTGGAGAAAAGTGGGAAGAAAAGAAATTTTTCCTGGAGGAAATGACTACAAGATACAGCATTTCTAGCACAGGAGAAAAAGAAGTTTCCCTGAGAGGCAAATGAGTGCCTGTACAACTACAGAATTCTCATTAAACTCTATGGAATATATGAATATCAATTTCTTGCTTTTGATAATATACTCTGTGTGGGATTTTGGCTTGGAAATGGGCTGGAGAAGGGGTTCATGGAACTTCCCTGTACAATTCTTTGTAACCGCTCACGAATCTATAATTATTTCAAAATAGAAGTTTTTAAAAAATTTTAAATGACTTCATAATGAAAAGTCTTTTAAAGCACTAAAGGATATACATAATGGTGAGGAAAAGCCATACACGCAAACACACTTTAACTTGTTATAGTAAAATTTAAGAATATATAAAAAAGAAAATATTGGAAGCTGGAAAATCAGATTGACAATATGCTTCTCAATAGCATCAGTGCATAAAGAAAGACAATGCAGCAATATTTTCAAACTGTAAAGGAAAAGAAAATCAAACCTAGTACTAATGTCCAGCTAAATTATCACATGTATACTCATTCATTTATTCAGCAAATATTTACTGCACTGCAGCTACGTGCCAAACGCAATGAATGATACAATGAATTAAACAGACCCAAATATCTTATTCCATGCCTCTATGCCATTGTAGATGTTGTTTCACCAACCTGTGATTGTCTCTAGTTTTCCCAACCAGTTTGGAAAGCCATGCTTACACCTTTCCTTTCCCTACTGTCCTAGGCTCATTGCTAGAGCTTAAAAATGGTGAGC
This sequence comes from Balaenoptera ricei, assembly GCF_028023285.1. NCBI lineage: Eukaryota > Metazoa > Chordata > Mammalia > Artiodactyla > Balaenopteridae > Balaenoptera > Balaenoptera ricei. The sequence continues at coordinate 135,213,415 of NC_082640.1, forward strand.
CGAGCAGGTGGCCAAGGCTGGAGCTTTCTCTGGACCATCTTGGCACGGCAATCTTAACTAAAGAACTATGGCTAACCCTGGGAGTAAACCTAAAAAGAGATAACTGTGGCTTGTGTTGGGAACTTAATCATTCACCACCACGGACAATGTTGCTTGGGCTTGTGGAGGAGTTTTCAGCAGTAACTTCATAAGGCAAATATACAGATGCTACTACGGTCTAAATCCAGAGTCACTGATGAACCTCCTTCTTTCCACTTCCCCTCTTCATGGGACATATAAGCATGACTTATTATTTGCTCTCACTTTTCCCTTCCTTGTTTTACAAGAAAGGGTTTTATGTAGACCATATACAAGTGTAGAAATAGTATAATGTCTTCAGTTAAATAAATGTTTCTATTTTTTAAATTAGTTCATATTTTCAACAATGTAACCAAGATCTCGATTTTGAAAGAGTTTTAACATTTGAATTGTTCTTACTATTTGTTTTTACTTCTCATTATCCACATAAATGATAATTAGTAGATTTTTAAAATACATCATCATTAATATATCAAAAAAGATTTAATGAGTGCCTTCTATATGTCAGGCCCTTAACCAGACTAAGAGATATACAGTATTCCATTATCTACATACTAGGAATTCATAGTAAAAAAAATTAACAACAACAATAATGATAATAATCATAATAAAAGAAAAATACCCAGCTTTCTCAAAACTATCATTTCAGTTGTGGGAAACAACACTAAACAATAATAAAAATTAAATACATAATATGTCAGAGAGTAATAAGTGTGATGAGACAAATCAGGAAGGTTGGATAATGAACAAAGGATCTCACAAAAATTATGGTTAAAAGAAAAATTCCACATTATTTAAAATACAATTCCTTAGTCCCTAATCTGGATTTTGCAAAACTAGAGTATACTTATGACCCCATGTGAACCTTCCCAGACTTGTGGGGATATGAAGTGCTTTTTTATGGTTTTTCTTCTATTTCAAGTGGGACTTTATATTGTATTTGTCCTTTTATATCTTTATTTAAAAATGATAGCTATAATGTGGCTTGCGTATTACTAAAATTTTATTATAAAAACACAAGGACGCTACCTAACAAGATTCATTAAACAGATTTCGAAGAGAAAAGGCATATAATTGAGTTGAAATGTCTTAAAAGCAAAAGGGTCCAGGATGATTAAGGATGGAATACGTAAGTCTGGTTACTTGGTTTTTATTTCTATTTTCATAACTATTAGCTGTTTATATTTGGGCCCATCAGGAAATTTGAGGGCTGCAGTTTCCTCAGTAGTAATATAAGGTGGTCTTTAAAATCTACTGTAGCACTGAAATTGATGAATATTTGAACATTATGTAATATCTAATTCTGTAGATGAGATGCACTATTAACACTATCATAATCCACTATTTTTCCTTTCTACTAATAAATGAGCTGGCTGAATATTTGCTATAAGTGCTTGAAGATTATTAGACTGTGTGACCAAAAAAACCAACCATCTCAACTATGGAAGCATTTTAATTTTAAAACAATTTTGAAGCTATGAAAAAGGTTAAAATGCAGAAGCATACAGAGACTATATAAACAATTAACCATGTTGTATTTATTAATAAAATGAACTCAATATTTTATCATATTTTGCTTAGATGTCTTTTAAAAAGAGATAAAATTTTACAGATTAATGGAACCCCACAATCCACTTCTTTCCTGATACATTTTCTTTTCCCTCATCGCATGGAGGGACTATACATAGGATGTGCTTTTTTATCTTTTCCTAAATATGGTTTCATACTTTTTCAACATATATTTGAATACATAGAACTTACGTTGCTTGAAAGAGAAAAAACTATTTTCTTCTAAAATACCAACTTTTTTGCTATGTTAAAAATAATTTTTATACAACTGAGTTTTTTTTTTTTCTCTAAGCAATTGCACCTAAGTGGGCCTGGCATTGTGTTAATGTAGAATGTGTATAATACAAGAGTTACAACAAGAGTTTCTTCCCACTATTTGTCTACCTTTATTGCTTCATATATGGGCATAATATCCTCATGCTATCAACTAATAATGACTAAGAATCTGCTTTATGTTGAAGGTAGCATTTTAAAGTGGAGAAAACATGCATTTTCTGAAGATTTACACTACTATGTATGGCAATACTTCATTTGCTGCGTTCTCTAAGGCACTGAGAATCCACAGATCTAGTTAAATACACAGATTAATCAGTGCTTCTCTTTTCAGTATAACCTAATTTCCCATTTTTAATAGATTTCACTAGAAAATAAAATTATGTTTTTTTTTAATGTCAAGAAATATATTCATTTAATTTTAGTGTTAGGGGAGAGTTAGCCTAGTGTAGCATTTATAGATAAAATTGATGGTTCGTTATGTGCTTTGACTTTTTACTATCTCAAAACAATAAATTTTATTTTGATGCTTCAAAAGTTTTATTTTCTAATCTTGACCAAAATGTCCAATTCTATAGTTGACTTGGGGGAACTTTATTATGTTTCCAGTCCAAGAAAGTATTTTCCTTCTTCACTTCCATTATAGAGCCAGTGTGTCAGATAGCCAATATAATTTACTTATTTTCCAAGGAGACCTAGTTGAACTTATTGTTAGTCTAATATATGTGCCTGTCACGTTATTTGTACTATATGGCATAATGAAATGCTCTTCCCACTCTACCACTAAAAGTTCCTACTCTATCTTGGGTTGTGGTTTTGCCAATTAAGCATTATTTAATTATTTATTATGATAGTTTGGTTTACAAGGAACAGTTTTTTGAAGTTGAAATGATATTAAATACCTTTGTATATAGCAATTTTTTGACTACTGTTGTTTTGCATTCATCTAATTAGAACTGTCAAATCTAGAACACATTATAAAATAATTTTATATTAACTAAAAATAATAAGATTTTAGACGATTTTGAGTCAATTAGCATCACTTTGTAAACAAAGGTGGTTTCAAAATATACATTTGTTAAAAAAAGAAACCTTTATAAAAAGTTTTATAAAAAGAAAAATTTATAAGAGATTTTAAATTTTCTTTGAAATATTTTGTTACATATCACAGCATTGCTATTATTAACACTGGCATTAATAATAAAATTGATAATTTTAAACATTATAATACATAAAATAATATATAGACATCCAGAGCATGTCAGTGAGGCAGACTAAGTATTTTTCTGAGGCTAATACAATTCTCAGATGAGCTACCCAAAATAGAATTATTATGGAGTGTTCAAACATATTAAGAATAGTTGAGAAAATTCATACCTGAGCTATTTATTTTTATCAAATCTTTTTTGATGTCTCTAATATGCAAGTTAATATGTTTCAGTGTTCACATTAGCAAGTTTTCTTTTAAAGAATTAGGGGTCCACAAATAATGAATAGCATATATCATTCTTAAAACATCCATAAACTCATAAGATGAAACTTGACTAAAAACTACACTCAAGTGAGTTCTCCTTCAATACATCCAACTTCAGGGTCTCAACATCCTTGCTTTTTAGACAATTCACACTTGCGTTCTTGGAAGTCTATATCCTAGTCTCTTAAGTGGTATCCAGACTATGTAGGATCACTGGAAGTAAATGTGAATTTCTGCAGCTGTGAGAAGGCATGGAGAAGTCACAGCTCTATTAAAACAAAATTAATGGAACATGCGGGGACAACCCTATGCAAAACAGATAATCAGAAAAAAATTTCAATCTCCCAGAAGACTCTTCTCTATGCCTAGATGATCATCTTTCATCTCATTTCATTCTCACAAGACCATTGTCTATTAAGTTATTCTGAGATAAGTTGCTAACTAGATGAAAAGTCCAGGATTTCATCTTATCTGTAGTACTCACTTCACACAAGAAGACAAATAAAGATAGAAAAGATTTCAGACGTTCAAAGCAATTCCCAGTGGTGCAGTCTCAAGATTGGGAAAGCTATTTTTGAGCATGTGGGACTTCTTGAAATCTCTGTCAAAATACTAAGTAGTAACCTTTGCATGAACACATATAAAACCATGTCTCATTTTCTCACTTGGCAAAAGTACTCATTATTTTTCAAATTCCATTTTACACTTTTATTTATATTCTTTTGAGATTGCATGCAAACTATCTCATATGCAATTACTGATACCAGTTTGCGTCATTATGCATAGGCACACTAAACCACACACAAACTGGAAATAGAAGCAAATGTAAGGAAATCAAAGCAGAGGAGTGCACGATACTTCTGAAACATTAAAATTTATCAAGTTATTATCTGGTTATACAAAATGGTACTAAAATATAGTAAACTACAACTACTTTATTGCCAGTTGCTTTTTTCTAATTTATTTTATCCAAGTATAGTTGATTTACAGTGTTGTGTTAATTCTGCTGTACAGCAAAGTGATTCAGTTATACATATATATACACAAATTATTTTTCATATTCTTTTCCATTATGGTTTATCACAGAATATTTTTTTAATTTTTATTTTTTTAAATTTTTAAAATTTTATATTGGAGTATAGTTGATTAACAATGTTGTGTTAATTTCAGGTGTATAGCAAAGCGATTCAGTTATACATATACATATATCTATTCTTTCTCAAATTCTTTGTCCCTTAGGTTGTTAAAGAATATTGAGCAGAGTTCCCTGTGCTATACAGTAGGTCCTTGTTGGTTATATATTTTAAATATAGCAGTGTGTACATGTCAGCCAGTTGCTTTTAACAGCAGTATGACTGATCAGCTAGTGACAGAAAACAATGAAGCACTCATAAGCATGAAGTTTGATTTATTGCTAGAACTCATTGCCCTTTATAACTGTCTGACAATGGGTTAATTTATCCTCTATAATGGAGCTCCACATAGTGAAGGAATTTTTTGGGGGGGGCGGAGGGGGGTTCACTGTAACGTTCCCACAGTCTAGACAAGTATTTATTGAATTGATGTATAAGCATTATTGAGTCAGTTACTCAGTAGAAAGAGGGATCTCACTTTCTGGATCAGCAACAAAGGCATTTTGCCCATCCCGACAAAATGTTGTGCCATTACTTACATTTACTGACAAGAGAGCTAATAAAAAATCAAGGCCAACACCAAAATTCATTACCAACTGTCTCTCATTAGGCAATCCCAATTAAAACAAAGTTTCATTCTTTGCTTGTCTTAATTTCTAGCAAATCAGCTGTGGACTCTGCATTTTCATCTCCCACATAATGTGTCCTATCAGTCCTCTCATACTAACACTATGAAAACATCTGCTAATCACATTTCTAATTAGCAAAATGCCTTATTCTCTTCTGCTGGCCTTTTTATTATTATAATAATCAGATTCACACTAAAATTTTTTATTTGGACTTCCAATATTTCTTTTTTTTTAAACATCTTTATTGAAGTATAATTGCTTTACAATGGTGTGTTACTTTCTGCTTTATAACAAAGTGAATCAGATTTACATATACATTTATCCCCATATCTCCTCCCTCTTGTGTCTCCCTCCCACCCTCCCTATCCCACCCCTCTAGGTGGTCACAAAGCACAGAGCTGATCTCCCTGTGCTATGTGGCTGCTTCCCACTAGCTATCTATTTTACATTTGGTAGTACATATAAGTCCATGCCACTCTCTCACTTCGTCCCAGCTTACCCTTCCCCATCCCCGTGTCCTCAAGTCCATTCTCTGCGTCTGCGTCTTTATTCCTGTCCTGCCCCTAGGTTCTTCAGAACAATTTTTTTTTTTTTTTAGATTCCATATATATGTGTTAGCATATGGTATTTGTTTTTCTCTTTCTGACTTATTTCACTCTGTATCAGAGACTCTAGGTCCATCCACCTCACTAAATAACTCAATTTCATTTCTTTTTATGCTTGAGTAATATTCCATTGTATATATGTGCCACATCTTCTTTATCCATTCATGTGTCAATGGACACTTAGGTTGCTTCCATGTCCTGGCTATTCTAAATAGAGCTGTAATGAACATTGTGGTACATGACTCTTTTTGAATTATGGTTTTCTCAGGGTATATGCCCAGTAGTGGGATTGCTGGGTTGTATGGTAGTTCTATTTTTGGTTTTTAAGGAACCTCCATACTGTTCTCCATAGTGGCTGTATCAATTTACATTCCCATCAACAGTGCAAGAGGGTTCCCTTTTCTCCACACCCTCTCCAGCATTTATTGTTTGTAGATTTTTTAATGATGGCCATTCTGACTGGTGTGAGGTGATACCTCACTGTAGTTTTGACTTGCATTTCTCTAATGATTCGTGAAGTTGAACATTCTTTCATGTGTTTGTTGGCTATCTGTATGTCTTCTTTGAAGAAATGTCTATTGAGGTCTTCTGCCCATTTTTGATTGGGTTGTTTGCTTTTTTGATATTGAGCTGCATGAGCTGCTTGTAAGTTTTGGAGATTAATCCTTTGTCAGTTGCTTCCTTTGCAAATATTTTCTCCCATTCTGAGGGTTGTCTCTGGGTCTTGTTTACAGTTTCCTTTGCTGGGCAAAAGCTTTTAAGTTTCATTAGGTTCCATTTGTTTATTTTTGTTTTTATTTCCATTTCTCTAGGAGGTACGTCAAAAAGGATCTTGCTGTGATTTATGTCATAGAGTGTTCTGCCTATGTTTTCATCTAAGAGTTTTATAGTGTTGGGCATTACATTTAGGTCTTTAATCCATTTTGAGTTTATTTTTGTGTATGGTGTTAGGGAGTGTTCTAATTTCATTCTTTTACATGTAGCTGTCCAGTTTCCCCAGCACCACTTATTGAAGAGGTTGTCTTTTCTCTATTGTATATTCTTGCCTCCTTTATCAAAGATAAGGTGACCATATGTGCATGGGTTTATCTCTGGGCTTTCTATCCTGTTCCCTTGATCTACCTTTCTGTTTTTGTGTCAGTACCATACTGTTTTGATTACTCTACCTTTGTAGTATAGTCTGAAGTCCGGGAGCCTGATTCCTCCAGCTCCGTTTTTCTTTCTCAAGAGTGCTTTGGCTATTCAGGGTCTTTTGTATTTCCATATAAATTGTGAAATTTTTTGTTCTAGTTCTGTGAAAAATGCCATTGGTACTTTGATAGGGATTGCATTGAATCTGTAGATTGCTTTGGGTAGTACAGTCATTTTCACAATGTTGATCCTTCCAATCCAAGAACATGGTATATCGCTCCATCTGTCTGTATCATCTTTAATTTCTTTCATCAGTGTCATAGTTTTCTGCATACAGAAAACTTTTGTTTTTTGTTTTTTGTCTCCTTAAGCAGGTTTATTCCTAGGTATTTTATTCTTTTTGTTGCAATGGTAAATGGGAGTGTTCCCTTAATTTCTCTTTCAGATTTTTCATCATTAGTGTATAGGAATGTAAGAGATTTCTGTGCATTAATTTTGTATCCTGCAACTTTACCAAATTCATTGATTAGCTCTAGTAGTTTTCTGGTAGCATCTTCAGGATTCTCTATGTATAGTATCATGTCATCTGCAAACAGTGACAGCTTTACTTCTTCTTTTCCGATTTGGATTCCTTTTATTTCTTTTTCTTCTCTGATCGCTGTGGCTAAAACTTCCAAAATATGTTGAATGATAGTGGTAAGAGTGGGCAACCTTGTCTTGTTCCTGATCTTAGTGGAAATGGTTTCAGTTTTTCACCACTGAGAATGATGTTGGCTGTGGGTGTGCCATATATGGCCTTTATTATGTTGAGGAAAGTTCCCTCTATGCCTACTTTCTGGAGGGTTTTTATCATAAGTGGGTGTTGAATTCTGTCAAAAGCTTTTTCTGCATCTATTGAGATGATCATATGGTTTTTATCCTTCAATTTGTTAATATGGTGTATCACATTGATTGATTTGCATATATTGAAGAATCCTTGCATCCCTGGGATAAATTCCACTTGATCATGGTGTATGATCCTTTTAATGTGCTGTTGGATTCTGTTTGCTAGTATTTTGTTGAGGATTTTTGCATCTATGTTCATTAGGGATATTGGCCTGTAGTTTTCTTTCTTTGTGACATCTTTGTCTGGTTTTGGTATCAGGGTGATGATGGCCTCGTAGAATAAGTTTGGGAGTGTTCCTCCCTCTGCTATATTTTGGAAGAGTTTCAGAAGGATAGGTGTTAGTTCTCCTTTTTCATTTCTAATTCTATTGATTTGAGTCTTCTCCCTTTTTTTCTTGATGAGTCCGGCTAATGGTTTATCAATTTTGTTTATCTTCTCAAAGAATCAGCTTTTAGTTTGGTTGATCTTTGCTATTGTTTCCTTCATTTCTTTTTCATTTATTTCTGATCTGATCTTTATGATTTCTTTCCTTCTTCTAACCTTGGGGTTTTTTTGTTCTTCTTCCTCTAATTGCTTTAGGTGCAAGGTTAGGTTGTTTATTCAAGATGTTTCCTGTTTCTTGAGGTAGGGTTGTATTGCTATAAACTTCCCTCTTAGAACTGCTTTTGCTGCATCCCATAGGTTTTGGGTCGTCGTGTCTCCATTGTCATTTGTTTCTAGGTATTTTTTGATTTCCCCTTTGATTTCTTCAGTGATCACTTCGTTATTAAGTAGTGTATTGTGTAGCCTCCATGTGTTTGTATTTTTTACAGATCTTTCCCTGTAATTGATATCTAGTCTCATAGCATTGTGGTCGGAAAAGATACTTGATACGATTTCAATTTTCTTACATTTACCAAGGCTTGATTTGTGACCCAAGATATGATCTATCCTGGAGAATGTTCCATGAGCACTTGAGAAAAATGTGTATTCTGTTGTTTTGGGGTGGAATGTCCTATAAATATCAATTAAGTCCATCTTGTTTAATGTATCAGTTAAAGCTTGCATTTCCTTATTTATTTTCATTTTGGATGATCTGTCCATTGGTGAAAGTGGGGTGTTAAAGTCCCCTACTATGATTGTGTTACTGTCGATTTTCCCTTTTATGGCTGTTAGCATTTGCCTTATGTATTGAGTCCACTATTTCTTGTAATAGAACTACTCTATTTTTCCAATAGACATTTGAAGATATAATGCCTGCAAAACTAAATATAAAAAATATACAGTTTACATATGCATTTAATTTCCTCTGATATACATATGTGTTGCTTTTATCTCTAAGCTCAATAATTTTCTGGCTCATATTTCTTTTATTTTTCCTTAATTAATTAATTAATTTATTATTTATTTTTGGCTGAGTTGGGTCTTCATTGTGCGCGGGCTTTCTCTAGTTGCAGCAAGTGGGGGCTACTCTTCGTTTTTGCTTGCGGGCTTCTAACTGAGGTGGCTTCTCTTGTTGCAGAGCACGGGCTCTAGGTATGCAGGCTTCAGTAGTTGTGGCACCCAGGCTCAGCACTTGTGGCTCACAGGCTCTAGAGCACAGGCTCAGTAGTTGTGGTGCATGGGCTTAATTGCTCTGTGGCATGTGGGATCTTCCCCGACCAGGGACTGAACCTGTGTCCCCTGCATTGGCAGGCGGATTCTTAACCACTGCACCACCAGGGAAGCCCCTGGCTCATATTTCTTGACTTCATTCATGTTTCTACTCAACATCAACTCCTAAGAAAGGGGTCCCTGACCACACTATTTCATATGGTATCGATTTCATTCTTTACTCCATGATCTTGCTTCATTTTATTCCAAACATTTTTTTACTATCCAAAATCATAATAGCTGTTTATTTGTGGAAAGGATTTCTTCCTAAATCAAAAGGAAAGTTTCATAAGGTAAGGAGTTTTTCCTGAGTATATTGTTAGGGATGTTTCTGTCTTCTCATTAGCTCAGAGTGGGAGGCACATCTCTGTCCTCAGCTGTGGTCCCAACTTAAAAGGCAACAGGAGGAGTTTCAGACAACTTCCTTGATATAATGTCCTGCAAACAACCCCTACACATATCATCATACCACTGTTAGCAATAAAACCAGATACTAATAAAGCCACACATATCACCTAACCGTTTATTGGTGATAAAACCAAAATGATCCTTAACATTTCTATTCCTGGTGCTTATTATAAAATATAAGGTAAAAATTCAGAGTACATAAACCTCATCCAGAATTTCAGAAACTAAAGGTTACCAAAATATATTCCATTTGCCATAGATAGAGCTGTCTTGAAGGGGGGAATAGCTAAGATTCTAGTTCTTGATTTCTTGGTATCATGTGTGCTGCCTTGGGCAGCTCTTTCCTTCTCAATTTTATCTTTTGTCACCTGTCTCTTAGCATCTTGATACTCTAACCCTGTATCTTTTTTTTTTTTTTGGTGGCGGAGCTATTTAGGCTCATTTTATACCAATTAAATAACTGTGATTTTCGGAATACAAACTAATTATTTAAATAAGTAAGGAAATACAGTTATGATTAAAGCATTAGGAGTCTCAACGCTTTTGAAAGTAGGACTTCTTGTCCCCACAGTAATGCCTCTTATAACCTCATTATGTTCCTCTTAGTTGTTAATTTGTTCCTATGCAGGTGATCTGTCTTGCAAATTGTCAATGGGTTTTTACACATTGACCAGTCAAAATATGTTCTCAAAATATATAGATTTAAACTGTATTCCAACTCAGATTTATTCTCTTATTCCTGAACATAATTAAGGATTATGAATGTAGTCACTGAATTTTTGGGTCATTTACTTTATTTCATTTAGTTTTTAAGAATAACTAAAATGGCAACTGAATGCAGGAGAAGTTTATTATTTTTTTATTTTAGCTAATGTACTTGATTATTCCAAATTATATTCCTTCTTTCTCCCAGACTGAACTATAAGTCCACTTCTTACGAACATGGTTTGATAACTGTCTCAAAATGATGAACATGTGGAAAAAGTAGATAAGCCTCTGTTACTTCTCAAGTTATCATGAGATTCTCTGAGTACAGAATGAATTTTAAAGATACCAGTTTTCCTTTATCTCTGCTTTATGTGTTGCATAGCATTAATCATTTCTGATAATATTCTATTCATTTATTTTACTATTATTATATTATATTATTTTATTTTTATTTTTTGGTCTGCTCTCTACCAGAATACAAGGTCCATGAGACCATGGCCTTTTTCTGTCCTGTTTGCTTCATATTCCATGTACATATAACAGTATGTAACATTTAATTACAAAATAAGAATTAATGTTAAGGCTTTGATGAATTACTTAGAGGAGCATGTGTCAGATTTTAGTGTTCTTTTACATAGATCATATGTATGCAAGGGCATTTATTTCATTCTTTATTTATTGACTCAGGCACTCAAAACACACAAGCCCCTTTGAGTTCTTTATACTTTCATTATTTGAAATAAATGGTACAACTTCATAAAAAAATCTTTACTTTTTTTTTTAGTATTTTATAAGTAAACTTAAGAAGTAGATCTTTCTGAGGTTATATTTTCAGTATAAAATCAAATGGTATTATTAATATATTCAATCAAATACTGCTGGCCAGAAAGGCAGATCTGGGTAGTAATTTGAGCTCTTCATAAATATTTGGTTCTTTTATTCCTTGCAGTACATAAGGATAACACTTGTTTGCCCTGTTTAACCTCAGATCATGTCATAGGGCTTACTTTGGACAAGGAAATATGAACAGAAGTGACATGTGCTCCTTCCAGGAGGAGGATTTTAAAAGCTGGTGCATGTTTCAACATGGTCCCTTCCAAAAAACAATTGATATTGTAACGATTGTTTTGTATCGATATACAGTAGTACTTAACCTAGTAAACCAATATTTGTGGGACACTAGGACACCTAAGGAAAGGATAATACAAAAAATATAGAGGAGACAGTATAAAGGGAAAAAAATTATATGTTAAGTGAAACTATTCTTATCAAAAATTCTTCTAGAGTTTGTTTGTTACATTTAGGACCTTTTATTGCAGCACCTTATAAAAACATATATGTTCAAATTAGATTCTTTAAGAAGCTGCTAATTAAATATAAGAAAACTTCCTATGAATTTTTTACTGTGTCATTTTGTTAAGACATGGATCTTTGAGAATAAATTTCAGCTTAGTGTCTTTAGAACATTAAAAAATGTTGCATAGATATATTGATACATTAAAGTTACTTTACATTATAACAGAAGATTCCTTCACATTTTATGTTTTAAAATTTCATCATTTTATATTTCTTTGAAAATATTCCATTAAATATGTGCCTAATATTCATCTCAGTAACTTCATTTTTCTCTCAATATAAACAATAATATTCAAGAATATTTTATTAACATATAAAAATGAGAAAACCAATATTAACATGTTTTGACTTAAGATCTTGTAAAGACAACAAGCACTTAAGCAGTAAACATTTTCTTCATCTCTGCCTTCTTGCTCCCTTTTTTCCCCAACCTACACTTAATCATCAAATCCTTCTGATTTTGCCACATAAATTTGTCTCCAATTACCAGTGTAGCAGCACTGATTCAGATCATTATATTTCACTTGAAATAAAACAACAGCTTTTACTCTATGCTGTCCCTTATTTTGTACCATGATAGTGATTATTTGATTCCTCTGTTTTGGCTCTGTATGTGTCTTCCCACTTCTTTCAAGGTAAAGTCCAATTTCTTTGGACTAGTTCACATGGTCCTTCATGATCTCAGTCCCTCGTATCTCCACTTTGATCTCTTCCTTCTCTCCTGAACTATGATTCAGGAAAGGTCCAGATATACTGCATTATTTTCAGTTCTCCAAATGTTATCAAGCTGGCTTTGTATCCAGGCACTTGTTAATTTCATCCAAGTCCCTTGATCTGGGTAACTTCTCTTCACCCCTCTGGTATCAGTTTGCTAATACTTCTTCCATCAGCATTCCTCACCTCCCAAAGTCATCTTAGGTTCCCCTCCAATGTTTTCATATAATACCTTATATCCACACTTATTATAATACTTATCAAACTATATTGTAGTTTGATATCTGCTTGGTTGCCTATCTCCTTGTTTGTTTTAAACTCTCTGAAGACAAGAACTATCCTCTCACCCTCCCATTCTCACTCTTCTGGCAACTCAAATGCTTGACATAGTCTTTCATCTTTAATCTGAACTTAGTACATATTTTGTTGATTACATGAAATAATTCTTCTTTCTTATTAATGACTTATTTATAAATTGACATGAAATATAGAATATAGATTTAAGTATTGTTTTAAAATAAAGCCTAATCCCATTTTGTCTAATCTCATTTATTTAAGGCAAAGCAAATCCCTATTCTTGTATTGGCATTTATAATTTATAAACTTATTTTATTTGTCTGGAGAGGGAGCAGCAAGAGGTGAGTAGACATTACAGCCCTTCATGATAGAGCCCTGTGCCGCCTATCCAATCTCATCTCCAAAAAAACCCCATCTCTCTTTATATTCTAATAATTCATAGAATTACATCTAGTTTTATAGCAGTAAAGTATAAAAGTTAAGAGAGCTTTTAGAATTAGACAAAAAAGGTTAATAATCTAGTTCCCCAGTGACCTCTCTCTCTCTGTAGAGTATGGTTATACAGCTTAAATTCTGTAAGATTATTTCTGCATCTAAACAACAGTGATAATACCAATTTTACAGAATTTTTTGATATTTAATATTATACTTGAATATTTTCCTAATTTACATTTTTTTCTGAAACCAATTATTTTATTTTTTCATTCATCATTAAAAAATTTTAAAAAGATATTAATATCATACCATAATTGAACAGTTTATAAAATTTATAAAATTAAAAGTTGAGGAAAAGATATCCAGAAACAGAAAAGCCTTGTATAAAATATATACATGCATTGTTGGTGGAAAAGCAGATATATTCTCAAATATAGAAGAGATTAAAGGAATAAAAATATAATATTCAAATATGTTGACATAAGTTTATAAATATAGAAGTGTATAATTTAATTAAAATATGAATGGCAACTGAAGTTAATACAAAAAGAGAAAATTTCAACAGAAAATTACTACAAGAGAAATTAGGAAAAAAGGTAGAGTCTATCAGAAGAAGGAGGAGGAGGAGGAGGGGGGAGAAGGAGGAAACAGAAGAAAAATATAAAGATAAAGGCACATGGCTCAGATGGTATTCAGCTGAATTACACTTGCCAGACTCTAAGCCAGATGACTTGAGTTCAAATCCAGCTTAGTCTTTCATTTAATTCTATGATCTTGGATGAGTTACTTAACCACATGGTTTCTTTAGCCTTAAGATAGAAATAACAATAGTATCTACCTCATTGTGTTGTTTTAAGAGTTAAACATGATGATATACATAAAGCACCTAGAATAGTGTCAGACTGTATGGTATTGAGATATATATATACACACACACACACACACACACACATCAAGGACAACTTAGCTATTAAAAATAGGTAATGCCTATGACATTCAAACTATTACTTTTACATTTCTACTCAACTTCTTGCTTCCATCTTTTCAGAAATGGTTTCCTTAATTTGAAGTACGCTAAAGCAACTTAAGCGCTTTGTGATATTTTGCATTTCTTGTTTGAACTTTTTAAAACAGAATAGAAACTTGGAAAAGCCAGCAATCTATAATCAAGCTATCATACAGCAGTAGTTATTGTATGTAACTTTATTAACATTTTATTGAAATCTGTCATGTTCAACATTTATTATTCAAAGGTAAATATTGTTCCAGCTATTTTAGTTAAAATATTTTAACTGCTGAAAAGTAGTCAGGTTTTTGGTATAGAAATAGTGTAAAAATAAGTATGACTCCATATTTTAAAACAACTTAAGAAACTTAAAGAAATACAACTGAAAATGATAAAGCTAAACAAATCGTAATTTATATTTAGAAATGAAAAGAAGCAATAGGAAATAGTTATCAATTCAAGACAACTCTGACATTCATTCTTGAAATCTGAGGGAATGTTCACTGAGGAGTTGTGTTTTAAGGTAGTCATGCTCCTTTGTAAAGCATTGAATTAGCCATCAGAATTACCAAATGCAAGTTTTAGTTTATACATACCACAATTAAGTAACTTTTAATATCTCATTAATAGGTTTCTTATTAAAAAAAAGTCCTTAGAAATATATACAAATGTAAGCCTAAGGAACTGTGTATATCTTGCCCAGGAGAACTAAAGAAAATATGTGCAGTTGGGTTAGTTCTCAGTCCATGGTATAAATCTTGAAACTCAACAGTGGACTGAGAACAATATTTCAATAATCACTGGTTTTGGAAATGCATCAATCCAGGCATAACTAGAGGATGCACCTCCAGTTGGAACTTAATGGTTACCTATTATAACAGTAAATTTCAAATCCATTCATTCCACAAATGGTATTGAGCACCATATGCCAAGCTCTGTTCTTAAATCAGTAATTATAATACTGTTTTTCACATTGAGATCATATAGGAATGTTAGAAAAAGGAAAAGCCAAAAGATGAAAATGGAATCTGATCTTAGTCTCTTCATTATAGTCTGAAAATATAAAACAGTGGTTCTCAAAGTGTGGTCCCAAACCAACATCACACAGGAAGTTGTTAAAAATACAAATTCTTGGGCCACACCCCAGACCCACTATACCAGACTCTTGGGGTCGGTCACAGCAACTGTTTTAACAAGCCCTATGGATGATTATGATGCTCACTCAAATTTGAGAACCACTGATATAAGACAAAGAAAACTGTGTTAAGTTTATTAATAGATACAGAACATAAATAGATCATAAATCCATATACAAACTTGTACTCAAACAAGCAACTTGCATGGTGTTAAAGCCTAAAAAAAGAAAATGACTGTTAATCCCAACTCCATTTTTCATTTCAAGTTTTGATCATTTTTTTCCTGAAAAGTAGTTGAAAGAGTGACTATTTTCGGGCTTCCCTGGTGACGCAGTGGTTAAGAATCCGCCTGCCAATGCAGGGGACACGGGTTCGAGCCCTGGTCTGGGAAGATCCCACATTCCATGGAGCAACTAAGCCCGTGCGCCACAACTACTGAGCCTGCGCTCTAGAGCCCGCGAGCCACAGCTACTGAAGCCCGCGTGCCTAAGGCCTGTGCTCCACAACAAGAGAAGCCACTGCAATGAGAAGCCCGTGCACCGCAACGAAGAGTAGACCCCACTCACCGCAACTAGAGAAAGCCCGCGCACAGCAATGAAGACCCAACGCAGCCAAAAAAAAAAAAAAAAAAAACCATAAAAACCCCAAAAGTGACTGTTTTCCATTGAACTCTACATTCCCAGTCATTTAAGACACTGAATATATATATTGGTCTATTGGATAGTTTCTTTGACTGGATAAAGTCTTGGAATCCATAATAACCATGTATTTATAGGTTTATAGGTTGTAAAAGATACAGTTTAGACATTTAAAAATTGTTTTTTCATCCAAGGAAATATATCAGTCAGCCTTCTCTTCTTTATAAAATATTGATTCAAGTGGACAGCCAGGATAGGCTTAGGTAAATTTAATTAAATTTGTAATCAGTTGACCTTGGAATAATATTAAACCTATATACAATCTTTTTTTTCTTCCTATTTCCCTCTTAAAAAAGCAACACTGATTTGTCAGTATCTGGTATTTTAAAATTTTAGGGCTTTTTAATCTTTAAAAATTTTGTTTACAGGTACAAATACCTCCACCACCAACACACACACACACACACACACACACACACACTCACATATTCTTCCCTTAGTTTCCATGACATTGGCAGATTTTTCTACCTCTCAGTTCTTTCTTTTTCACTGGAACTTCTATCATTACTGTCTTCATACAGTACATTTATGTCTACATTTTTGCTAGCTTCGGTTCTCATGTCTAATCCTTCTGACCTATAAATTTACACATTCAAGGGGAAGTGTTCACTCAAATTCTAGTAACATGTTTCTAACTACGGTAACTTTTGTTTTATGTTCCTCTGTCAACTCAAATTTAACAAGACCAATTTGAAAACATGAGTATATTTGCAAACTTTGATTCAATATCTTATTTCTGGCAATAATTTAATACTTTTTCACTCCAAAAATCTCTTTGAGGTTGCTCATTTTTCACTACATTCAGGGTCAAGAAAAAAGAAAATTCTAATTAATTTTCCTTAGCAGTATTACTACATACAATGAAATCTGTACAAAAGGCCACAGACTCAGAAAAACTCAGAAAGTACTTGGAATTTTCCAAGACAAAATACCCTTATTTCACAAAGCCTTCTATATCAAAGGTCTGTAGGTCATCCAGGTCTTTCAAATTTACTGTGCTAATTCCTCCTAGTAGATACATTGCGATGTTAGTATTTATAGGAATAAAGGGAATATGTGCAGTGTCCTTCACTTGGAATATCGAGACAATGTCATTTTTTACCAACTGGCTTATGGCTTATTCCTTTTCTGAAGCCAAAAAGACCATTTACAAAATGGCTTCTCTACATTTCTCTATATCCCTTACTCTCTTCTTCATCTATATATTTGATAATTTCTTGAGCATTCACTAAAGAAATTGAAGTAAACAGAAGAGAACATAAGTTCACTATACTCTTAAAAACTGTTTCTCAAAATTAAATCAATATTCAAGTTCTGTCCATTTCAAAATTTTCTTAATTCATTTTTTCTTTCTCTCCCCCTTCACTACTCTAATTTAAATCTTACTCAAACTTACTTCAAACATGCCTAACTGTGGCCTTGCCTCTATTGTAATATCATTCAATGTACTATGTATGATATGATCAGATTAATCTATGTATAGATGTCATTTTACTCATGATTTAAGACTATAAAATCAATTCAGATGATCTGTCAATTCTCCACAGATTTCCCTGGACTTGGCATTAAATGCTCTCTGTCAAATGGTTCGCCAAACACTTCTCTCAATAAAATCTGTCCAATGGGCTTAAGTCAATTATGTATATTATTCTAATTTACATAATTCTAATATTATTATTATATTCTAATATTATTATATTATCTAATAATATAATAATTATTATTCATAATAATAGAATATTCTATTCTATTCACTTCTATCTTATTCTACCATTTTCCTTCAGCATCTGTAGACTGTGCCATAGAAACTAATATTTCATACAAGATGCTAAAGCATAAAAAGCCATCTCTTCAAGTTTTTCTGCTTCTTCTATCAATGCATTAAATTAGGTATTAGCTGTATTAATAACCATAGTTACAATGCATATGGTCATTTATGTATACAATAAATTTATAAAATTTTAATTACTATGATCTATTAAAACATTAACCCTCTAATAAACAATAATAAGCAATGAATTATTTAATAAAATAAAAATATGTTTTAAGTGGAAGGAGAAATAAACTCTAGCTCAATCATTATAGTAGCACGTATGAAGACCGAAATAAAATTTATAATAAATTCACCCAGTAATCAATTTTACCAAAAAGTGTATTTGTGATTAGTGATTTCCTAGTCATTATTAACAATAACTATTTATGAAGATAAACCTATAGAAACTAACAAGTCTCTACTTTGCTGATCATGTCACTTAACCACTATGTCACAGTACTAACTGCTCCCATTCATGTTCCTATGAAATTTTGGACATGCTCCTATTATAGCACTTTTGTTAACAGGACATTGAGGACAATACTTTCTTAAAATCCTGGTATTCACTAGATGATTAATTTACTAAAAGTTTTGTTGACTGGGTAAGCATGTGGGTATGATAATTCTAAGCATTTTAATATATCAAGAGTTAAGAAGACAGGAACACGGTGAATTAAAATATTTTATTCAATAAAATATCCCACTTTCCAAAGATGACAGTCAAAAAGTCACATTCATTGTGCATGTCTTAGGCGGAGTATAAAAAGGAAACTGTATAAAAGTCTAAAATCCTTTATTATCAGAACCTATAGTGTGTATGTTAAATGGGGTCAAATGATGTTTGTGTTGTTTGGTATATTCAGATAATTTAGAAATAGTTTTGCTTGTTTCTTAATTCCTTTGATACTAAGGAAAGCAGACATTCAAATAACCTTTTTCTCTTTCCTGTTAAGCAACAAATGAAGCAAACAATTGGGAGGCTAGTAGCTGTCTAAGGAGATTAAACAACTGCTTAGCTGAGCCTAAAAAGTACAACATAAGGACGTTAAGATTTTGAGAAAAGTTTTTTCCACACTAATTTTTTAACTTCACATGAAATATCTGTTCTCTTTTTAAGTTTTTTAAAGCAGTGATTCCAGAATTACAGTGCTTTTTTATAGATCGACTGCAGCAACTTTTAAGAAAAGTGTATAAGCCAATACTCAAATTCTGAGACAATTTTCCTCATTATATTTAAATAAAGACCCTACAGTTTAACCAAAAGGATCAGCTAATTTTACCAGAATGGTGGGGGAATGCTGGGTTCAGTTTACCAACCCCATCCAGCCAGGGATTTAATAATATACTAGTGGTTTTATAATCTTACTTAATTTAAGAATAAGTAATAAAGTTTCTAACAGTTTGTGGATTAAAAACAAAGTCGGGCGCTTTACAGTTGAATTTGCCATGAGTCTTAAAGGATCAAATTTGCTTCTCAGACTTCATCGGATCAGACATGGGTTGTATACTTTAGGCCATGTTTGATATTAAAAGGGGAAGTACTTTTCATTAGATAATCTAGATAATTTATGGATAGAAGAAATTAGATATGTAGGCTCAAAATAAAAATATAGGGTAAAATAACGATTTTAAAATCATAACATATGTAACATAAATTAATAATCCCTTGAAGAAAACTTAGTCTCATAGTCAAAGACATAAATACTAATTATTAGAGAAGAAAATCCATTTTTAAAATTTATGTTGTTTAGGTTATATTCCTAACATAGTTTATTTAAACATCATCCAAGTTATGTTGGTTACATTCAAAAGCTCATAGATTCAAGATTCTAAGCCTGGGACATGAAAAAGGCCATATGCATGTCATATAAAATCTTCATTACAATGATCATCAGATCAGAATTCAAGAGTGATTATTTTAAATGCTGGTGTCTGGTTGTGTGTTAAAACAATGTTGATAACCAAATGTACATACCTGAGGAAGAAGGAATCTAAATTTTCTAAGTTAATATAGAAAAATAACCTTATTTTACTTAATGACTTTGTGTCCTATTATTAAACAGGGAATATTCTTAAAGAATTATATCAATTTCATTGTATCTAGAATGCTTCTGCCCTATCATCCTCAATTTTGGTATGCAAAGGGACCTTCAAAAGAAATGATGTCTATTGAGGCCATTTTGCATGTTAAGATTTTTCATGTAAGGGTTAAGTGTAGAGAATATGGGAGTGGGGAAAAGAGTAGTGTTTATACATGATCCTTCTGTTCCTACACCATATCTACGAACACTTCCTTTCCATTCATATTGGCAGAACAGCAGAAGGCCATTACTCTTTATTGAGACACCCACAAAAGATATATCAAAGTTTCTCTTCCATGGTAAGATGTAGTATCTGAGTAAAATTATCAATAAATAGAGTATTACAAAAAAAGCACGCCAGGAAAAAATAATACTTGTTTCTAAATATAAAAGAAAATTCTAGTAAAATAAATAATGCTAAGGCAAGTAAAGAGTTAGCTTCAGAAACTGTGTAAGAGAAAGGATTGTTTTCTGGACTATGGTTTATAACACTAGAAATATGTTGTCCTCTAGTGCATAGCATGAACCTCACAAACTTGGGAAGAATAGTGTTAGCAGCAGACTTATTGATCTGATCAGGAAGGCTTTAAAGTAAGACTCAAAGTGGAAGAGAAAAATGTGAATCAGTAAAATGGATATTATGGAGGACAGCAGGTTTGAAATAAAAATAAGACATAGTGAAAAAAATGTCTAAAAATTATTTTGTGAAAATCATGGCTTGGAATAATACTTAGGCCCAGGTTATACAGTGTACTAAATAAAACTGAAATAAAACTAGTAGATATGTTAAGCTCTTAAGATGCACTTAAAAAAACTGTTACACAACCCAGGCAGATGAGTGCAAGAACTGCCACAGATGTTTGTGCAGAGAGTGCCCTGCACAAGGGAACCTGGCCTGTGAGATAAGTGGGGGGCGTATCCCACTCCACACTTCGATTGCCTGACAGGTATCATTATCTTCAACTTCCCAGGTAGGAGCCTAGGTTTGGTATGTTCAGAAACCTGTTCAAGGTTATATAGCTTAAAATGATAAGGCTAGATCGGCTAGAATCGGAAGCCAGATGTGTCAGGAATTCATAATTTTCGCAAAACACAGTAAGGGGAAATTTATACACATATATGCATGCATATATAATGTATTCTAAAGTAGCAGAGTAGGGGGAAATTACCTAACTAATTTGTTCACAAGGATGAACACAGACTGGGAAATGTGTGTCACTGCATATCAGGTAGTTATATACTAGTTTTATGATCAGAAAACATAAAGACAGGAATTTAGCAGAGATGCTCATATCAGGAAAGGAAAATCCAAGAGGAGAAACTGTCATTGGAAAATAGCATAGCAATCCTAGCAAAAGAAATTATAGAAGGTAGTGTATTAATAACTAGTACAAGATATGGATGAGAAGGAAGGGCTTTAATTAGGTGGATGCCTCTTAGGAGGAAGTCTAATTCTGCTAAAATCGCTCCAGTTGAGGGGGAGGACAGAGATGGTAATCATTCTGTTAAATTAGACTTATGGAGAAGGTGACTTGCATACATAATGGAGACTTTGGGAACAAAGGTTTAGAAGACTGTTAGCGTAAAAGAAAGGAATGATGAGTAGGGTTGGGTAAATTAATTCGGCAGATTAAAACAGGCAGCCCTTCAGCATACAGGAAGCAAAGGGCAGTTACCCAGACACTCCAAAAAAATATAGCTGAGGAAGAAAGTGAGAAACTAAAGATGAAATTCTGACTCTATTGTTGCAAAAAAACCTATCACCAGAAAAAAGGAAAAGACACCTAAATAAAATGATTCAATTTTACAAATAGGAATTTGGTATTAGGTTCTTAGTTTTTTGAAAACATAGGTAATAAAAGATGAATGTGAATGACCAAATCATGTAGTAAGGACTTGGAAATGAATGTGAGGTGTTTAAAGTCAAGAATGTGCTAAGATGCTCCAAATATAAAAGATCTAAAAATATTAACTGTGTTGAGAAAAGAAAAAGAAAGGGATAAGCCCATAAACCGAGGGAGACTGCTGATCTTTCTTTTTTCTATCTTCTCTATCAAGAAAAATTATCATTAAATTAGAATGAGTACAACAAACAATTTTGATATGGATTTGGGATTTATTCAGATTTACTTAGGGACCAAAGTAAATGAGAGTAATAAAGAAAGTTTCCGAATGACCCACTCCTGTCTACCATGTCTGTGACCTGTGAATACTTAGACAAGAAGGATAAGAATATTCAACTTACAATGTATCTTAATTTTAATGATGTATCTTACATAGTCTTTTATTATAACTTTGTTAACAAGATTAAAAAATCATTGGTCTTACGATAGTAACACTGAGTGGATTGCTGATGGTCGACCAATCTTTCTCCAAGCAAATTCTGTCCTTTCTACTATCCTAACTCAAAATGCTATTGTGTGATTTAGCTAAGGAAGTGGAAAACACATTTTACAAATCTATAGATAATACAAAGATGTGAAAGAGAGCTAATAGCTTATGTGGTAATCAAATAAATCTTCAAAAACGTTTTGTTATGCTGAAATAGTCACTCCAGATAACCTACTATGTAACAGGAAATAATGTAAAGACCTACATTTAAATTTCAAAAATATCATTTATACCAACGAAGGATAACTGAGTTTAACAGTGGTTCATTTGAAAAAGCTATGATATTTTTACACAATCTATAATCTTCAGCTACCTTAGGAAAACATCATATTTCATTGTTTCTTCTCATTTTACCAAAACATTTCTATTCTACAGACACATTAAATTAGCTTTTAAAAATCCTATATATAGTTTGAACCTCTTAGAATAAAAATATGTAGATTTTCTAGCTTAGGAAACAAGACAAAGAATTATGCAGTATAGGTAAGTGTGAGAACATCTTAAATAAGTTTCTTTCACAGAAATTATACCATGTAATTTCTATAGAACATGTAATGATGAAGGATTTCAGAAAGCTCACTTTAATATGTCTCCTGTCATAGTGAAAAATGCATAAATTAATTTCAAAGATTTGTAAATAATTTGGAACAGTTCTGGGTAAGGTAATATTATCTTTGATATAGAAAAATATATTCTGGAATTCATGCAAATTGATTAAAACTTTATAGCAACACATCATAGTAATAAGGTCTTCACAGAGGATCACACACACACACAAAAGAAGACAATTAAATTCCTCACCTGCCTAATACCTAACCGGTATGCAACGATCCGATCTACTGCATCAGGATTCATTTGAGTCCACTGTAGACTGTAGGAGTAAACACGGTGTCTGTTCTGCCACACAGGATTGTAGGTATCGTAATAGAATTCTGGAGCATAGGCCTTTCCTAAAAACAGAAAGAGTCCTTAAATTTAAATGACATGTTACAGTTAAACATACTTACTTATTCTTTACGCCCTTTTATTACTTTCTACTTCATGTTCCATAAGTAATTCTTGTATTTAAAAAGTCACGTGATTAAAATCTAATCAATTTCTGGAGAATTTGAGAAGAGATGCAAGAAGATTTCCTGGTTGGTTGTATAAGCAGTGCAAGAGGAAGAGAAGAATCAAGGATGACTGCAAGTTTTTTGGTCTAAGCAACCAGAAGAATGAAGTTTCCATCAACTGATATGTAAAGCTATGGGAGGATCAAATCTGGGGGGAGAAGATCAAGAAATTATTTTTGAACAATTTGAATGATCTAAATGGAGCCATTAAGTGGGATACACTTGACTAGAATTCAGGAGAGGCCAGGGTTGGAGATACAATCTTGCTAACCATAGGTGTATAGATAAGAGTTTAAATTTAAGCCCTGAGACTGATGAGATCACCAAGGGAGTGTGTGTGGATAGAGAGAAAGGCTAAGGTCTGACCACTGGGGCAATTCAAGGTTAAGAGATATGGGAGGAGATAACAAACCCCACAAAGGCCTGAGACAGAACAACCAGTGAACAGGAGGAAAATTTAAAATGTGGCATCCTAGAAATCAAAAGAAGTATATCAGTGAGATAGGGGTATGGGATTAAGAGACACAAACTACTATGTATAAAATAAGCAAAAAGGATATACTGTACAGCACAGGGAAATATACCATCATTTTATAATAACTTTAAATGGAATATAATCTATAAAAATATTGAATCATTATGTTGTACACCTGAGGCTAATATAGTATTGTAAATCAACTATACTTCCAGAAAAAAAATAAATAAATAAAAAAGAAGTATATCAGCAAGTAAATGATCAACTCTGTCAAAAAAAAAATCAGTGAAGATGACAATTTGTGTTTATATTATCCATGTCTTTGGTCACTAAATTGAAATTAACCAAACAAAAACTTAACAACACAAGAACTTTGGTCAATAACAAAAAAGGCTTTTATTTAGATTTTAAGGATATGTGAGGTATACAGATTATATGTAACATACATAAACCATCTCAGTTTTTGTCTTTTAATTGCCAAATAGAAAAATGCACAGACCATGGGAATTATATGTCCAACTTTTTTTTTTAAATTAATTAATTCATTTATTTTTGGCTGCATTGGGTCTTCATTGTTGCGTGCGGGCTTTCTCTAGTTGCGGTGAGCAAGGGCTACTCTTCATGGTGGTGTGCGGGCTTCTCATTGTGGTGGCTTCTGTTGTTGCCGATCACGGGCTCTAAGCATGCAGGCTTCAGTAGTTGTGGTGCGTGGGCTCAGTAGTTGTGGCTCTCGGGCTCTAGAACACAAGCTCAGTAGTTGTGGCGCACGGGCTTAGTTGCTCCCAGGCATGTGGGATCTTCCTGGACCAGGGAATTGATCCTGTGTCCCCTGCACTGGCAGGCAGATTCTTAACCACTGCGCCACCAGGGAAGTCCCCCAACTTTTTGATATTCTGAAATATAGATTTTTTTCACACCATCTATTTTTTACCAATAATATATTTATTTATTACATCAATATTTAGTTAGAGCCTATTGACTGCCAAGTAGTGTTCTAGGCAATGAACGAGGAGGTATGGCCTCTGTTTTCCTGGAAATTGCTTACATTTTCTCCAACTTTTCAAATAGCTTTGCAGTTTTTACTGGATTATGATTTAATAAGTTGTACATTATTCAACAGATTTTTTTTTAATTAGATTAAATATTAAATGTCCTCCTGGGGTTTTCCTCCTGGGTTCCTGTATGCAGGAATATATCTTACCTGTTTTTTTCTTTTTCTTCATCATTAGTCATCTATCATCTAGGGATTGCAGAAGAGTTGATTCATAAGAATTTATAACGGATAGTTAAAGTATGAATGTTGAACACTAAGAATGAAAGTGATGGTCTCTATTACCCTGGTGAGGTTCACCAGGAAAAAATGTCAGATGAACTGAATTTAATTTTTGACAAATTTACTAGTAAAATTAAATACGTTGAATTAAATATCTGAACTTTAGTAACATTTGGAAAAGTCTCCTACATCAACACTGTGTGCATTAAAAAATGTTCTATGAATATTCATTCAGTTTTATTGAAAATGGATTATCAACTCTATACAATCTTGCATAGAAGGAGGTCTCTGGAAAAGAGTCATCACATTCATTTTATTTCTTCTGTATCTTGTATGATATTTTTACTTATTACTAACTAAATGATAGCACAGATTCATGTTCACAACACTTAGCAAAATCTAGATGAGAGGAACACAATATACTGAATGAAGGAATCAATATCCAAAACATCATTGACAACCTGTATTTGAGACCAAATTTCCCAAACTGTTATTGAGGAGGTACATTTAGTAGTAGCCTAGATAAAGAGCCAGGGGTTTTGATTAAAAATAAGCATCCAAAACCTATAAATGAAGTAATGAGCTTTTTAAGTGAGAAATGTCAACTTAGAGTGTTTTCATTAGACATTAGTGTCTAGATTGAATTGAGGAGGTAAGAGTCTCAGTGGTTGGTTTTTCATTTTGCTTATTGTATTTTTTTTTTTTTTTTTGAGGGGCACAGGGAGAAGAGGGGCTTGCTTTTGTTTTTCAGCCAAGAGGAAAATACAAGGGGTATAAGATTTAGTTCTAAGTATCACTTTTTTCATAAAATGAATCATACATTCAAATAGAAATGAGAAGAGAATAAAGTCTATTTAGCATGGAAAAGGAAAAAAAAAATCTCTCAAAAACTGGCAAATGAAGTTTTCTGAGAGTTGAAACTCCATCACAGGCTAAATTTGAACAGATCTATGAAATAAGATGAATGCCAGTGAGTGGCTATTAAAGGATACATATTTTGACTTAGAAATGTTCTAGCAATCCTCTCTGAATACGGATGATTTTCCCTTCACTAGAGGTATTTAGTCAATACCTAACTGCCATTTAGCAGGGTCGAGATGGGTGAGTGACTGTCCACAAAATGGCCATTAAGGTAAGGCACAGTCTCAAATCTCTAGGGTGCTATGAAACATTTGCCTACTGTTTCTTGTATTATTTCAATTGTTTTAAGCACACTTATTTATAAATTCCATTGAATGTTTCTATTATCTATACTCTAATCCTGCTTTTTGTTGACTGCCAGAAGGGTAAACTAGCTGCATGTCATAAATGCAAATTGTCATAATACTAGAACTGATTGTTTATCTAAATAAATACTTTTCAGGTTATTGAAGCAGTTTGACACTGAAGTTAAAAAAAAAATTCTCATGACCTTGGGAATAACATGAATTTGTTTATCAAAATCTATTTTCAAGGTTGTGAAAAATTAAGCTACAATTTAACCCTCATTTGAATATTCTAAATAGATCCAATTTTACTATAAAATTCTATCTTCATCTTTATTTTTAATTACAGATTGTTACGAAGGCTTTTCAATGTATTTTTTGAAAATACTTAATTTTATTTGCATTGACATGTCTGCATTACATATGAGTGACATCATATGTAATATTTTTTCATGAAATATTCGATTGGAAAAAGAAATAGAGATGACCAGTTCCAGTGTCTCATATGACAGATAAATTTTGGGACAGAATAGATATGGTGATGATATATGGATGTTGATATAAAGTTTTATTTTAGTTGAATAATTGTACCACCTTAGAATTAAAGATGAAAAAAGCTTTTTTAGCTGGTGCATAAATAATATTGATTAGTAACAAATAATTACTGATTAAAAAATGATTTTGTGTAGCTATAGTTAAATATAAATATGCTTGCTACATCTCAGAGCATACTTTGTACTAAACTTCTTTTGGATAAACTTGATAAAGGAAAAATGCTTTCTGACTTTGTTTGAGAAATCTATCTTAAAAGTAAAAAAAAAAAAAAAAAACCCCACAAATTTGTTCTCTGATTTCAGAGCCAATCATATTTAATATTTATACACTCGTTTTGTAAGAAGCACATAGTACACATAGTAATATTAAGGAAATGCCCTTATAATAATCTTAGGCTGTAACAACGAAACATGACATCTGCTGGTTCAACAGGGAAAGAATTCATAATTTTTCTTCTTTTTTATCCTTCAGGCATTTTTTTTTGTCCTTCTAGCAAGCACGCCAAAAATTTTTTTCATTCTCTTTTATAGTCTACTTTTATTTTTATGCAACATTGTTCGAATTTAAATCATTTTAAACTAACTGACCTGGAACTACGTTCATTATCTAAATTAGCAGATAATTTTTAGATATGTATGATTATCTACAGATTTTGGATTTTAAAATATTCTTAAAATAGATATAGAGAAAAATTTAATTGTTCAAATTTTAAAATTTATATAAAAGTACATTTATTCCATTTTGCAAATAGCTTCTCAAAAGTGAGTAAATTGAGTTTTCAAAATATTATTTTATGCATAACCCTCAAAGTAAAAGATATATTAAGAATATATGACACGTCACTTTCCTAGTCTAAAAATGTTAGATTAAAGTATAACAAAAATCTTTCTTACATGCATTCCTAAGCTTGCAAGCAGAAAGTGAATTGTTTCTTAGAGGTCAAAAAACAAAGAACTGAAAATCAGACACTGAATAGGAGCTTAGGGAGAAAAGGAGTGTTGCTGGTGTTTGTATCCTTGCTAGCTGGAATTTTAAGCCCATAGGAGATGAGGTTAATGGGCCAATTAAGATGAGATGTTAGAAATGAGGTACCACATAACAGCAAGATCAGTAAAAACAGCAATCTCAGTACTGTATAAATGAGTCAGTAAACTTTTCTCCATATTGCGTTTCGCTTGCCTACATTCTAGTGACTCAGCTTGCCAGTGACTGAAAGTTCCTAAAACTCTAGTTTTATCCCCACACATTTTGACTCCTTAAACTGAAATGCTTTCTTGGTGTAATTTCTACCTGCTTATCAATTCTTACCTTTTGGTACCCAAATCACAACTATCCTTCCTTTCTTTAATTACTCTTTCTTCAATGATAAATATTTATCCTACCATACTTAACGTTTATTAGGAAAACACATTGTAATACTACACCTATATATCTGTACTCCTGAAAATATTTTCTGTATGATCATTTTTATTTTTCTGATTAGAGGCCCTTTCCCAGATTTAGACATAATGTAATTGGGGCCAATAGAGTGGACTGAACAATATAAAGCAACTACTGCCTTGTTGTTTTAGAATAATATTGATGTTTCAATTTTCACACACATACATTTAAAAAAAAAAACAGAATTGTGGTATAATAGATAATATCTCTAAATAAAGCCAGTTTTAATTTAATTATAGCCATTAAATAAATTTAATGCTACTGACCAAGAACAACCTTCCCTAGGCATGCCTATGTTTTTAATATTAATCCATCAATATGATATTTAGGATGATTTTTGCAAAGAGAAAATAAAATGGGATAATTACTGTAAAATTGATAGAGCATTTACATGTTTTTATTTATGATTGTAGTTTAAAATATTATTTTGAGAGCTTTGATAAGGATATGTTACATAAATATTGATATGCCAGGGAAGAAAAAGTTAAGAAACTCTGTAACTTGCTCCCTTTCTCCTTAAGGATGCCTAAGGTAATTGTGACTCTACCAGACCACCTTCTAAACCAGGCTTCAGCAAACTTTTTGTGTAAAGGGTCAGATAGTAAGTATTCTAAGGCTTTAAATTGTGATCATAAGATATCTGTCACAACTATTCAACTATGATATTATAGATACTACTAATTCATGTAAGTTCAAGATGATATAATTTGAGAGGGTAATATAATACAAATTCAAAATTCTTCTACTTATCCAATGAGTTCACAAGTTAATAATATTCCAAATTTTATGATTTTCAGAATTGGCCATGTCTCTCCAATTGTACGTACTCACAGCTGAAAATCTATATCTTTCATAAGTATTCAAACAACCCAAGGAATTAAAAAAAGTGCCCAAAATGAAAAGACTTAGAAGTTCAATATTCTCACATGTAGTAGCTACATGTTGACAATTTAATAAATTTTAAGAGAATTTAGTTTATCTCTCATAGACATTTGATTAAAAGAACCAATTATAGTTCGCAGATGTATACAAGCAATACTTAAAAAAAATTCTCTAGAGCAAATTGAAATAGATTTACTATATCATTAATGTATTCACCCCCCAAAATGGTCAACTACTATATCATAGCCTTTTGGTATTCAATGTGTTATTCTCTGATATATCAACATCTTTAAACAAAAAAAAAATTGTAAATAAAAATAATATTTAGAATAGAGATTTAATGAGGTATTTAAAACATCACAAATTTTAAAACCTTTAAAAGAAAACGTTGACTAAAATAAAGCACTCATTTCTCATGCTTAAATTATTCTATATAAGATCCTGTTTAATGACAAATAAAAAATAGGATTCAGAATTATTCATAAAATACTTATTCTTACATCTTGCATCGTTTTGATACAGTGGTGGCTGTTAACATGCTGTACTAACTCCATGCACTGCCCGAATTATAATATTTGCCCCCTTTCTATGGTTATGCTAATTTATCTTTTATTTAATAGATTATAAACACTTTGATGGCAGATACATTTTTTATATACTGTCCCCTCAGCTGAGGATACGAAGATAACCAACTGAACTCAAAAAATATCTCTACTGGGGCTTCCCTGGTGGCGCAGTGGTTGAGAATCTGCCTGCCAATGCAGGGGACACGGGTTCGAGCCCTGGTCTGGGAAGATCCCACGTGCCGCGGAGCAACTGGGCCTGTGAGCCACAGCTACTGAGCCTGCACGTCTGGAGCCTGTGCTCCGCAACAAGAGAGGCCGCGATAATGACAGGCCCGCGCACCGCGATGAAGAGTGGCCCCCACTTGCCACAACTAGAGAAAGCCCTCGCACAGAAACAAAGACCCAACACAGCCAAAAATAAATAAATAAATAAATAATAAATTAAAAAAATATATATATATACTGCATATGGTTGCCAGGTATCATTACTCATAAAGGCCTATTTAAAAAAAAAAAAAAACTCTACTGAAATTTTTCATGTAAATGGTCATTTGCATCTGTATTTTTTGGGGTGGAGTGAGGAGTAATTCAGGTACTTATGCTTACAGAGTTGTCATCACAAGTACATTGACTAAAATTTTGATGATTGGGAAAAGATTTTTAAACTTGTTAATATTATTAATGAAAATATCTCCCCAGAACAGAACACTCAAATATGTATAACCAATTTCAGTAGGACCTTGAAAGACTATTTCATTATTTTCCAGTTGTAATGTAGAAAGGAGTATTTTAGCCCAATTCCTTTCAATTTATTTTTAGGGTCTTTTTTAGGATAAATAAGATGATGTTGTCAGTTTTGTTGCAGTGAAAGCCTTTACACAAATTTCCTTTAAAGTTTTATTTAAATAAACAAAATTTGCTGGAATAATCAATAGATCAATAAAGTATATTATTGGAATAACAAAAACTGACGTAGAGCAAAATGGAATAATGTGTTTGTATATTACTTAGAAGTTGACAAATCTCAGTTATTCTTGCTTGATCCACATAGGTACGAAGTTGATTAGTTATTATTAACATAACCTTATAAAATGCATTCAGAGAAAATGCCATATAGCAAGATTCTCATGAAACATCTTCATAAAATTCATACTATTTATTAAAATGTGTTAGCATGAAGTGTAAGAGTTATTAAGTAATTAAAATTACATAGATACCAATGCTTTTTTCCTAATTAACAACAAAACATTAAAAGAAGATACTTAAGACTTGTGTGCAAAACTAACTTAGTCTTTCCACAGTTTGCTTCAATAAGTTCACTTGAATATAATATCCTATCATATAATTCAATTTTCCTTTACAGATACTTCCTAAATAATTAGATATTTAGAGTAAATATGTTTATAGAAATATCTACTTGGAAAATTATTTAACTATAATGAGTTCAAATTGTCTAAATTAAAATATCATTTTTACCTCATTTCTTGAAACATGGAATGAACACATGATCCAATTTTATACACTCTCCTAAAATCATCTTCATATATTAATAATTTAGCCTTTTCCTTAATCTCTAGGAAGGCAGAGGCCATTAAAATAAGACCAAAGAATATGGTCTCCAGGTGTATTTGCTAGGAAGTAGAAACTGAAAATGATGATCAGGCGCAAAGACTGTATAACTTACCAAGAATCCTGCCCTTGGTTATTAGGAAACAAATCACTCAGATTGCAATAGGTAGGCAATCAGGTAGGATTTTCAGAAGTAATATGGCTTGGTAATTCTTGCAAAAAAAGGATTCATTTTAACAAATCACTAAATGCTCAAGCCATGTATATCCATCTCAGTTGGAAGCTAATGTGATATGTTTCCCACTGTAAAAATTCTCCCCCAATTTAAGATACTTCTCAGAAGGGTGCATGATTTTATTTGAGTAGGGTTCTACCATATAAAGTCAAGATTATTTAATAGAATAAAGAATTAATGAATATAGTATAGTCAGCAAATAATGATAGATTCATTTGTTCCTGGTAAGGACTCTATTAGGTTTTTTGGCTCTCAAAAATAATAATTATTTTATGAAGTAGTTAGGTTAAAAAGATATCTCTGGAGATCCCAATGGATGAAAATATAAAATTTATTCTATTTAAATTATTTGACATAGTCTATATAAAATACCTATGATAGCACTGGGGAAATAATAAGTATTTAATAAACATTAATCTCACTCTGTACCCTCTCCCATAAAGAAAAAAAAAAAAGAAAAAAATGTAAAATGAAATTCTCTAGGAAGAGTTCCATAGTTTGGTTCCATTGTTACTGTTTAAAAGCACAGGAACTTGAAGCAATTTAAAAACTAAACTAGACAAATTTAAATGAGTTCTTATTTTTTTTTTAAAACTTCAATGAAGCACTATTTCAACACAACTGAGTCACCTCTGACCCCTTTTAGGCATCAGCCTAGAAAACAAAATATTTATGCAAAGTAGTTACTGGCTTACACACCAAATATATATGGTTGTCTTGGGTAATATAAAATAAATGCATGCACTTACCAGATAACATTTTAACTTAAATGAATAACCCTTTTACTCTAAAGCCCTGAATGTACTTTGCCAAAAATGATGTTAAATATGAATAATATGAGGGTTTTTTTTTTTTCCAAAATAGGCTTAGATTAGGATCTGGTCCAAAAAATTCAAAAGATGATTTGGATTTGATGAAACAATTAACTTTCACATTAGGCATGTAAATAGGAAACTGCTAAGGGTTTAAAGAAAGTTTAGAAATAAAAATTATAAATCCATTGATATTTTACTTGGAAATATCTAAGTAAGTGTTATGTGTATTGAAAACCACACGTTCTAAAGAAAAATAATCTGGAGAGCTCCTCTGGGAATAAAGATGGTTGACTTGAGCGAAAGAAGAAAAGGCAGCTCTTAAACTCTGTACTTCAATTATCCCCTTGTACAAAATAGAGTTGGCCCAAGGGCCTTTGCTCACTACTATTCTGTCAAGTATTTGAGATACCTACCAGAATTATATGTCTAGGATTGCTGTTAAAAGTTATTCTATTATAATTTACCACTACAACCACGGACTCATGAAGCAAGAAACATCTTGAGAGATGAAAACTGTATCTCAAATTTATATAGGAATTTACAGTTAAAAAGTACTTCTACAAATATTAACTTATTTTAGTCTTCACAGAAGTTGGAAGGGCAAATATGCAGATGGATATTACTTGGCTTGAACTGCAAATCTGGAAAGTTAATATGAATATCATAATTAATGAAATAATGCAGACTACTGTCCTTGTCTGGTCTGCAGATCATCCCTCAAAAAGATCCGAATGAGTATTTTGTGAGAAGGAAGAGAGGTTACACCATTCACCTAAATATGCAAAGGAAGTTGGCTTTCAGACTGAGAGGGTCTGATCATCCCTACCTTCCTCAATGTATTTTATTTCAGGAATGTTAGGATAAAATGAAATTATTAGAAATCTCTCTTTTCAGAAATATTGCAGCAAATACTCCCAAGGCAGAATACAAAACTATTTTGCTTCATTTTATATTTCAGAAAAACATTTCATTAATACATGGTACATGTCAACTGTCAGTGGGTGAGGCAAGCACACACCAAACTTTCTTGTCATTGGTGAGGGAAGCCAAGGTCGGAGTAGCTATCTGGAGTACCACATTTGGCTATGTCACAATCATGGCTCTAGGCTGATTTTGTGATGCTCTTTTGCTATCCTTTCAAGAGTTATGCCATTTCTTTCATATATCACAACTATGCTTGTTAATGAGCCAACTCTATAATATGTATGTATGTGCTGGCATGGGAAGCACAGACAATTGAGGTTGCAGAAGAAATTCTATAGATCATTAAATTTCACAAAACAGAAGCAGATTCAGAAACAGAAAATGATTAAATATACATGGTATCCACTTCCTGGGCTAAGCACAGATCTCCTATTTTGTAGCAAGTGCACTGTTTTATAAAAATAGTGAGTGCATCCCTGTTCTCTGACCATTTCCCTTCGCCCATCCTATACATCCCACGCCTAAGAAATGCTGCTAGAAAATCAAATCACTGAAGTAGCTAGCAACCATTTATTCATAAACTCAATTGCTAATTCTTATATGGCCCAGAAAGGAAACAGAAATGCTATATGCATTCCCCTCAAATATACATGGATACTTATGAGTCAAGATATGGAATAACCAAAATCTCTGCTTATTTACTAGGGCCCACATTTTTATAAGACTTCAAAACTTTTCCTTTCCTTTTTCTAGGAATCCTCAAAAGACGTCTCACATATAATTCAAAAGCCAGTCACTTTAGGCTTTCCTGCCCTTTCTTTCTCATTCCAGCTTCCATTAAAGGGACAGTCAGAGAAATTCTCCCTTGAGGTTGTGTACAGTGTGGGGAAATTTTATGTAAATCTGAATCAAGTAAGAGAAACAGTATGTGAAAAACATACCAGTGTTCAAATTTGAAATAGAATATGCCCAAATAAGGGAAAAATCCCACAGACAATGCAATATTAGAGATTCAATTTATTTTTGTTCAGTTTGGATTTTTCTTTTCATATAGCATGTATATGTCTGTAGATATACAACTTCTCATAAAATTCTCATGAAATGCTTTCCTCTGGGGTCTTCCTCTTTGTAAGCCTGCTTGCAGTGTTTCACCTGTACACAGAAAATATTCTAATTGTGACATTAGGAGAAAGCTTAATCTATGGAATAAAACAGTTCTTTTTGGCGTAAAGAAGAATTGATGCTTGATCTCTCCTAGACAAAAATAAGATTATTAAAGGCACTTATGTGGTTAATTTTTGTTATTTGCCAGGCACCATGCTAACCACTTGTATACCTTGTGTTTCTTAATATTCACAATCCCCTGCAGGATGAGAATATTCTTACCATTTTCCTTTTGTGAAAGGTGAAAGTGAAGATTAGCGATCTTAAACAAATTGCCCTATAGTAAGCAACTGTGGAGTAACAAAGCTGCATTCTGAATCCACATCCGAAGCCCTTTTTATTCTAACACCCAACGTCTTTGCTCTCTACCATGCATGACTGGCTGAAGGGGTGAGAAGGGCTGAAATCCAGGCTCTGTTTCTGTTGCAACCACTTGTGCCCTGGTATGGGAGTTACAACTGCTTGAAGAAAGGGGCACCTTTTTCCTAATTCACACACAAAGACTGTACAGGCTGGTGGATTTCCTGATAAGATGCTACTCCCAGTAATCTAACAAGGATCCCTACTTCCCTACTCTGCCCATTGTGAGTATGGAAACTTAAACCACAATTTACCCTTGGGACTCAACCAGATGTGACATATTATATCGTTATCTGAAAGTATTATCAAGTCAGGAATTTATAAAGATAAGGATTGACTAAATCTCTAGAATGAGAACTACATGTAGTTGTTAAGCATTTAACTCAGAAATAATGAATATATAATAAGCTGCAAATAATTCGGTCTTTCCTAAAGCTTTACGTTCCCTAAAAACTGAAAAGTTCCAAAGTGTCTAAAAGCCTTGGGTTCCTTTAAAGGACCACTGGTTGGGGGGGGTGCACGGAGGGGGAACGGATGGCTGAACTGACCCAGCAGCGCTCAGGCCGAGAGGACTGACTGTTCAGTGGTGCACTTACGAAGCACATTAACTTTCTGGCAAGCACCGCTGCCACACATGTGGGTGGTCCACCGCCGAATATGAATGTGCGGAATATCATTGAGGCAGGGAGTAAGACGTGTTCAAGTGAGTTGGAGAGGAGCCCCGAAGGTATGCTGTTTATCTTCTAGGAACATTTATTTTCTCCAAAACATATAACTTGAATTAACAAAGTGGATTTAGATGTGAATAAAGGAAACCAGTCACTGAAACTGAATAACTGTGACTCTCTAAGAATAACCAAAAGATCTGTGAATACGACTCTTAGAGCAAGAAAACGATTAAAGCACAAATAACTGTTCTTATCGTATTGCTAAGAAGCACTGGTCTGGATCTGACTGCAAAGCAAGTATCTGCCTGCAGTTAGATCCTGAGGCTACTAGCAACTGTCATTTTGATCAGTGCTTTAGAAATAGACAAAGTTCATTAGAACGATGAAAGAAGGTGATTTCTTAAGTAACGCTTACATAAGTAATGTAAAATTATAAGACCTTGGTTATATCCTCTGGTCTGAAATTCAAAAAGAATTTATAAAAAGAAAACCTCTATCGACTTTCTCAACTTACTGCTATGTCACAAAATATCCCTTGAGAAAAGACAACATATCAAGTTGTGGGCAATTATCTGTGGAATCTCTCACCTGACCATCTTAAGTCTGGTTTCTGGCATGTCTCTGGAATAAGTTTTGCACTGTTCTCATCCATTAATCATCCCTTCAGGGTGATGGACAAAGGCCAAGTGCTTAAATAGACACTTGGAGGTTTGGGATACGGCTTTGATTCCACTGAACTAAAAAGTCCTTTGATTCTTTCACAGATTAATTTTATTACCACCCAATATCTACTGAAAAAATCCAACTGTACTAAGTGCTAAACAGACTCTTAAGAATAGAAATACTAAACATATAATATTCACATACATATGTGTGGATTTCTACATGTGGGTTTCTTTGCTTTATTCTTTTCTGGTGTCAGAGAATACTATAAAAATTCTTTTCTCTCAGGAGAAACTGTGGTTTCGAACCATTTCTTATCCTCTACAAACTGGATCTAATGCCTGCCCAAAATAATATAAGGAAGCTGTGAGCAATAGTTTTGGAATACTGTGTCCTACCCTGTTATGCTGATATCTCTGTCTTCCCTTTATTCTACCCAGCAGTGACGGTCTTGCTTACAAATTAGTAATTCTCCAAAACCTGATTCATATCTTTCTGATTTCACTTGTATACATGACCTTTGTTACCAATATATTGGGTCATTCAATATTCTTAATGTAACAGTCACTATCTCTTAAAGTAACAGATACAGTTGGGCAAAGATGGTAGTGGTTATTTTGGGGAGGAGAACTACTGTGAAGATAACCAGTTTACTGTCTCCTCCTAAAGGAAAGTAATTTAGAGGTTAGGGGAGGAAAAAGGAACAAACGATTCTTGAGGAACAACCAAATGTTTAAAAAATTAACACAATATGGATTAGAAAAAGTATATACATGACAATAGTAAATCAAACAATGCCATTCATATTATGAAACACCTCCTATTCCCAACCCTATCTTATTTGGGAAATATCATTCACTTTTCAGTAATACTTGAGGTACAATTTACATACAATAAAATGCACACATTTTAAGTGCAGATTTCACTGAGTCTAGAAAAATATATATTACTATGTAATCGCCAATCAAGATATAGGAGATTTCCATCACTGCAGAAAGTTACCTTCTACTCCTTTGTAATCAATCAACTCCACCCTCAGCCCCAGCCGAAGAATATAATTTCTATTACTAAAGATTAGTTTTGCATGTTCAGGAAATTCATATAAATGGAATCATAAAGTATGTACTTTCTGTGGCTAGTTATGTTTATTCAGTATAATTGTTTTTGAAATCTATCCGTTCATGTATTGTATCAGTTCTCTCCACTTTTATGACTGAGTAAAATTCCACTGCATGAGTAGATTAGATCACAAGTTGTTTATCCAGCTACCTGTTGATGAATATTTGGGTTGTTTCCAGTCAGACACTATTACAAATTAAGCTGCTATTAAAGTTTGTGTATAAATCTCTGTATAGACATACATTTTCATTTCTGTTGAGTAATCATCTAGGAGTGGAATTGCTGGATTACTTGGTAAGTAAATATTTAAGTTTTTGAGAGACTTACAAGCCATTTTCAAAACAGAAATCCCATTCTACACTCCAAGCAAGAATGTGTGATAATTTCAGTGACTATATATCCTCACCTACATTTGCTGTTGTCAGTCTTTTTAACTTTTGTCATTATAATGTGTGTGTAGTTCTAACTCATCGTGTTTTAAATTTCATTTCTCTGATAACAAATGATGGCTACCAGTTTTAATGCAAATACTGGTCAATTGTATGCTATTTTGTGCAATGTATATTCAAGTCTCTTGCCAATTTTACTTGGACCGTTTGTCTTATTATTGAATTTTAAGAATTATATACTCTGGATACAAACACTTTGTCACAACATGTATTTCAAATTTTTTTCCCAGACTGTGGCTTGCTTTTTCCTTTTTCCCTTTTTTTTTCTTTAGACCAATAATTTTTTTAAAAAAATTTTTTATTGGAGTGTAGTTGATTTACAATGTTGTATTAGTTTCAGGTGTACAGCAAAGTGAATCAGTTATACACATACATATATCCACTCTGTTTAAGATTCTTTTCCCACATAGGTCATTAAAGAGTATTGAGTAGAGTTCCCTGTGCTATATAGTAGTATATATATACAGTGGAATATTACTCAGCCATACAAAAGGACAAAATAATGCTATCTGCAGCAACATGGATGGACCTAGAGACTGTCATACTGAGTGAAGTAAGTCAGACAGAGAAAGACAAATGTCATATGATATTGCTTATATGTGGAAGCTTTTTCCTTTTTTAATGAGGTCTTTTGAAGAGTAGGAAGACTGCAGTTTTAATTATGCTTGTATTATTATTATTTGTATTATTTTTAAATGACTGGTGATTTTTTGGGTTTACTTTCTATTCCAAATTTGCCTAGATTTTCTCCTGAGTTTTCTCCTAGAATTTTACAATTTTAGTTTTTTTATATTTACATCTAAAATCAATTTTAATCTTGTGTGTAATGTGAGGTATTGTTTAAGGTTTATTTTTTTAATATGAATATCCAGTTGTTCTAGCACAATTTATTCAGAAGACTATCATTTCCTAATGGATTATGCTGATGACTTTGAAAAACTCATTTGACCATATGTGTATCATCTCTGTGACCTTAGAGGTCTATTCTTGGATCCTTTATCCTGTTTCAATGAACCATGTGTTTATACAAAAACCACACTATCTTGATTACTGTGACTTTACAGTAAGACTTGGAACAGGGTAGTGTGAGTCCTCCAACTTTGTTCTTTTTCCCCTTCCACATAAGTCTAGCTATTGTTAAGCCTTAGCTTTCCAAATAAAATCTAGAGTCAGCTCTTCAATTTCTATAGAAACAAAAACAAAAACAACCATGCTGGGTATTTTGTTGGGATTGCAGTGAATCTGTAGATCAATTCGGAGACAATAAGTATGAAAACAATATTGATTCTTCCAAAATACTAACTTGGTATATTTCTCCATTTATTTAGGTTCATTTCCCTCAGCAATTTTAAAATATTTTTCAGTGTATGTCTTGTGCATATTTTATTAAATTTATTTACACTTTGATGTCACTGGAAATGGTATTTTTTACCCTTCAGTTTCAAATTTTTGTAGCTATTATACAGAAATATGATTGATTTTACATACTAATTTCATACCCTATGCTCTTGCTAAATTATCTTAATTCAAATAGATTTTCTCATAGATACTTTAGCATTGTCTTCAAAAACAACCACATAATCTGTGACTAGAAGTAACTTTGCTTCTACTTTCCTGATTTTTATGCATGTTATTTACTTTCCTTGTGTTATTGTAGTGGTAAGGACCTGCAGTACAATATTTGTGACTAATGAGAGTGGGTATTTTTGTTTTGCTCCCAAGTTTAGAAGGAAAATGTTTGATCAGCGTTTTATCTATCTTGGTATTCCATGTGCACATGTAATGATGTGTAGTTTACAACTTTGGGCATGATAATCTACAAATATCAATTTAGTTTGCTTGTAGTATGGTTCAGATTATCTAAAACATTAGTGATTTTCTGGGTACATATTCTATAAATTATTCATAGATGGATGTTAAAACCCTTAGTGTAATTATGAGTAGATTATTCCTCCTGGCACTTCTTTATTTATGAATTTTGAAGCTCTATTATTAGGTGCACACATATTTATATCTGTAAAATCTTCCCTATAAATTCCTCTTTTACTATTATTAAATGTCCCTCTTTAACTCTTAAAATTTTCTGTCTTGAAGTCTATTTGTCTAGTAATAATATAGCCATGTCAGCTTTCTTATGTGCTCTTTGCATGTTATGTATTCCTCCATCCTGTCCTTTCAGATTCTTTGTGTCTTTGTATTTAACATGTGTGTCTTGTAGATAGCAGTGTCTATCTATCTTGTAGACAGCTTGCTTTTTTGTTGTTTTTTTAAAAATCCAGTCTAATGATTTCTGACAACTGAAGTGTTAAGTTCATTTACATTTCATGTCATTATTAATATAATTGGGTTAAAGTCTATCATCTTGCTCATTGTTTTCATTGTCCCTTCAGTGTTTTTGTTGTTGTTGTTCACCTGTTATCTTTTCCTCTGATATTTTGAGTAAATTTGAATGTATTTTAGTTTCTTCAATGCACCACTTTTTTTTTGATATTTATTTATTTAAACATCTTTATTGGAGTATAATTGCTTTACAGTGGTGTGTTAGTTTCTGCTTTATAACAAAGTGAATCAGCTATACATATACAGATATCCCCATATCTCTTCCCTCTTGTGTCTTCCTCCCTCCCACCCTCCATATCCCACCCCTCTAGGTGGTCACAGAGCACCGAGCTGATCTCCCTGTGCTATGCGGCTGCTTCCCACTAGCTATCTATTTTACATTTGGTAGTATATATAAGTCCATGTCACTCTCTCACTTTGTCCCAGCTTACCCTTCCCCCTCCCCGTGTCCATAAGTCCATTCTCTAGTAGGTCTGTGTCATCATTCCCGTCCTGCCCCTAGGTTCTTCATAACCAGTTTTTTTTTTTTTTTTTTTTTTAGATTCCATATATATGTGTTAGGATACGGTATTTGTTTTTCTCTTTCTGACTTATTTCACTCTGTATGACAGACTCTAGGTCCATCCACCTCACTACAAATAACTCAATTTCGTTTCTTTTTATGGCTGAGTAATATTCCATTGTATATATGTGCCACATCTTCTTTATCCATTCATCTGTCAATGGACACTTAGGCTGCTTCCATGTCCTGGCGATTGTAAATAGTGCTGCCATCATCCAAAAATCCACAAACAATAAATGCTGGAGAGGGTGTGGAGAAGAGGGAATCCTCTTGCACTGTTGGTGGGAATGTAAATTGATACAGCCACTATGGAGAACAGTATGGAGGTTCCTTAAAAAACTAAAAATAGAACTACCATATGACCCAGCAATCCCACTACTGGGCATATACCCTGAGAAAACCATAATTCAAAAAGAGACATGTACCACAATGTTCATTGCAGCAATGCACCACTTTTTAAAAAACTTTTTAGAAGTTTTTGTATGACAAAAACTATGCAACTTTAACTTACTGATTCTATTTAGAGTCAATATTGTATCACTTATTATATTACACTTTACATTTCATGCTTCTCTGAGGTCTTTATTTGCTTCTCAGTTCCTACTTCACAAATGTTATAAATTTAGAACAATACAACTCAAATTAATCCCATCATTTGTGCTATTGCTGTAACATTTTGGTTCGTGATATGTTATAAACCCTAACTTATAATGTTATTATTTTTGCTTCAAACCAAGGATTGACAGACTTTTCCTCAAAGGGCTAGATGTAAATATTGGGTTGGCCCAAAAGTTTGTTTGGGTTTTTCAGTAACATCTTACGGAAAAATCTGAATGAACTTTTGGGCCAACCGAATATTTTAGGTTTATGAGCCATATGGTCGCTGTTACAACTACTCACCTCTCCTGTTGTAGCATGAATGGAGCCATAGACAATATGTAAGCAAGTGAAGAAAGCTATGCTGCAATTAACCTTTATCTATAAAAACTGTTGGCTGGTCCCCAAGCTGTAATTTGCTGACCATTGTTTGTACAGCTGTTTATTAGGGAAATTACAAAAAATTTTATCTTTACCCACCTATTTACTGGATCTGATCATCTTCATTCCATTTTTTCCCCATGTTTATTGAGGTATAATTGGTATACAAAAAAAGTGCATATAATTAATATAATACAATTTGGTAAATGTAGACATATGTATACCTCCTGTTACTATCACCACAATCTAGGTAATAAATATATCCATCACCTCCAAAAGCTTCCTTGTGTTCATGTGTGGGTGTGTAGGTGTGTATGTTAAGAGCCCAGAAATAAACTCACTCATATATGGTCAACTGATCTTCTTCAAAGGTACCGAGAATACACAACGGAGAAAGGACAGTCTCTTTAAAACATGATGTTGAAAAAACTAAATATCCACATTAAAGAGAATGAAATTGGACCCATGTCTTTCACCATACACAAAATTTAACTCATAATGGGTTAAAGATTTGAACATAAGATCTAAAAACATAAAACTCACAGAAGAAAACATAGGAGAAAAGATTCTTTATTTCTTTTTGTAGATCCTGGTTTCCACTGATAACTTTTCCCTTTAATATGAAGAATATCTTTTGGCATATTTTGTGGTACAGCTTTACTGACTACTAATTCTCCAGCTTTCATTTTCCAGAAAAATATATTTGTTTGACCCTATTTTAAAGCACATTTTCACTGGAAATAAAATTACTAACTGACAGTATTTTAAAGATGTTTAAAGATTTAAAGATGTGTCATTGTCTTCTAGCTCACATTGCTTCTAATGAGAAGGTAACTGTCATGCATATCATCACAATATCATTTTTATTCTGGCTGCTTTGAAAACTTTCTGTCTTTGGTTTTCTGCAATTGGATTATGATGTGTCTAGGTGTGATTTTATTCGTATTTTTTCTTGGTTTGTGTTCCATGATATGATTGGATCTGTGGGTTTGAAAAAAAATTTTTTTTTTTTTTTGGTCCCATTCTCATTCTTTTCTAGAACATCTGGAACTTCAATTGCAAATATTTTAGGCCATTTTTCATTATCTTCCAGGTCCTTAGGTCTCTTTTCTTTAGTCTTCAATCTTTTTTCTATCTAGCAGATTGTCTCAGCTCTTTCAATTTGTCTTCAATTTCACTGATCCTTCTACCTTTTCCAATATGTTGTTCATTCCATCTAGGTAATTTTTTCATTCCAATTATTATACCGTTTTAGTTATAGTATTTGCATTTGGTTAGTTTTTAAAGGATTTTTTCCATCTGCTGAAATTTCTTATGCATTTGCTCATAAATACTGCATTTATCTTTAAATCTTTGAACATATTTTCCTTTAATACTTTGAAATTATTATAATAGCTAGGCTTTGCTATATCCAACATCTGGGCCGTCTCAGGGTTAGTTTTTAAAAGACCACTGTTATTCTTTTTTATTTTAGTTTATTTTTAAAATTTATGTATTTATTTTTGGCTGCATTGGGTCTTTTTTGCTGCACATGGGCTTTCTCTAGTTGCGGCGAGCAGGGGCTACTCTTCGTTGCGGTGCATGGGCTTCTCATTTCGGTGGCTTCTCTTGTTGCGGAACATGGGCTCTAGGCATATGGGCTT
This sequence comes from Balaenoptera ricei, assembly GCF_028023285.1. Classification (NCBI taxonomy): domain Eukaryota; kingdom Metazoa; phylum Chordata; class Mammalia; order Artiodactyla; family Balaenopteridae; genus Balaenoptera; species Balaenoptera ricei. Next base: position 135,256,865 of record NC_082640.1, read on the forward strand.
CAGTAGTTGTGGCACACGAGCTCAGTAGTTGTGGCTCGTGGGCTCTAGAGCACAGGTTCAGTAGTTGTGGCGCATGGGCTTAGCTGCTCTGTGGCATGTGGGATCTTCCCAGACCAGGGCTTGAACCCACGTCCCCTGCATTGGCAGGAGGATTCTTAACCACTGCGCCACCAGGGAAGTCCCATGACCACTGTTATTCTTGACTAAGGGTAATATTTTCCTATTTTCCTTGCATGTCAGGTAATTTTTATTATTTATTGAGCATTGTTAGTAATTACCACTACATTATTACATTGTAATGTATAATACATATTATATAATATATTATAGATAACTGGACTATGCTCTCTTCCTCTAAAGAGTGTCGACGTTTATTCTAGTAGGTAATTCAGCTACCTGCTAACCACCTCAAACTTTTGTATTCTGCCTTTTTACATTTTATTAGGGTGAGATGTATGGAGAACGTAGAGACTTGCTCTTACAAATTGGTGGAACTCTACTTCCAAATTCTACCTCCCCATGAATCTTATCGGGGCTTGGTGTTAGCCTTTGTTTGGGAGTATCTAGAATAAGCCTTTATTCTCAAGCAAGGCCCTGACTCCTAAGGCTTAATCATTCTGATATCTCAGCAGGATGTTCAGAATTTTAAGAAGGTATATCCTATTTTGCTAAGCTGAAAATTCTAGCTTTCTCCATCACTGCTTGAACTCTACTGTCACTTTTCTGCTCTGAACCTGATATAGAAGAGTGTGCTAAGCCTCAACAGTTTCACCTTATCTATGCATCCCAATCCTCAGGAAAGGACTAGGATGGAATCAACACAAACTCCTATAAGCCTTCCTCTAATCAGCCCTTTCTGCTCCAGTCTCTAAAATATTGTATAAATTAGATTCAATATTAAAGTAAATATTTCGGTAAAATTTTTGCTAAGTGATAGTATTAACTTCCTTAATTAATATTTACATTTTTATTTCTACTTTTTTAGATTCAGCATGGACTCATCTATATTTTACCTAGCTTAATTATCCAAAAATTCCTTTAGAACCACTAATAAAAGAGTTACTGAGGTGTGTCAAAAAGAGCTTGAATTTACAGTCAGAAGATACACATTTTACTTTTGGTTTCCTTAGCCTCTATTAGCTTACCTATCATACAAGGGTGATATCGCTTCTTCTACACACAGAGCAGAATTGTTTGAATGAAAAGAATACAAGTGGAATCACTTTGTACACCGTAGAATACATTAAGAGTTGTTAGGTCATATAATGCATTTTCTGCTCTATAGTTTTAACATAACTGTAATTCATAAGGCTGGCTGAAACACTGGGATCCTGTTAGTCTATCTGTTATCATCATAAGTGAAATTCTAATAAATTTAACAGAATTTTGGCTCTGAAAAATATTTGACATTGAAGTTTTTTGCCTTTTAGAGTTATCACAGGGAATTTTATTAGATATTTTTCCATTAGTTCATTTGCTCTTACTTCTGATAGTTCTAATGATTTTTCTACAGTGTTATGCTGTTCATGTTTAGACATTCATAACAAACAAGTATCCAGCTGAATAGCACAAACATATGCATTGCCAGAGAATAAAATACATTTTCTATCTGGTTACTACATAACTCAATCTGACTTTAGAAAACAAGAATAAAACATTTTGATTTGGAGTCAAATTTGACTTGGTTGTTATTTCATCCTTTTCATTCTTTAGAACTAAGTAATGCTAGAGTAATCCAACAGCCTGTCTTAAGCATATCACAGTTCTCAGTCACCCTGAATTTCTTTACATTCACTGGGTGATAGCATGTGCTCCCTTTCATAAAAATGTCTCACTCTTGCTTTATTTGTTCTCTAGGATATGTCTAATTTTGGTTAGGTGTCTGACCTGCTGGTGCTGAATATGGAGAAAAGAGTAGTTCCAAAATGTCCATCTGAATATTGTAATATATCAAAAGAAAAGTAGAGGATGCACAATCCCAGTACAAATACTTCCAAATTAGAGGTGAAAGCAACCGTCACAGGCAAATTTTTGTTTGTAAAACCCTATTTGCCATGTTTATTGAAAGGGATTAAACTATGAGGAATTTCTTTAACTATTGCCATAGATAAAACAGTTTCATATGTAGGTTGTATTTAAAAGTACTCCTAGCAGCAGGTAATGTTGATACATGTGGCAGACTGAACCTAAGGTGACTCCAGTGATTTCTACCTCTGTTATTAATGTCTTTGTGTATAATTCTCTCCCATGGAGGGTGGGCAAAAACTGTGATGAGATGTTCCTTCAGTAATTAGGTTATGTTATATAAGATTCCATCTTAACAGACTAGAGCTAGAGATTCTTCCTCATGGCTTGATGAATTAAGCAGACACGTTAGAAAAGCACATGTGACAAGGAATTACAGGTGGTCTCTAGGACCTGCAGAAATATTCTAAGACATGAGAGTGGCCTTCAGCCCAAAACCAGCAAAATGCTAGGGCCCTCTATCATGCAACTAAGGACATTAAATCTTTCACTAACCTTACATGATCCAGGATAAGCTCCTTCTCTCAAAATCCTTAACTTAATCATGTATTGCCACATAAAGTGATATTCACAGGGTTTGGGGATTAACCTTCTTGGGGGACACTATTCAGCCCACTACGTATTTTCAACTTGAACTACTCTTTCACCCTCATTCTTTTCCCATTAAAAAATAATTTTCAGTAAGATTCCTTCCATTTAATCATTCACTCTTAGCCATCCCTCTATCTATTCCATCATCCCAGATTTACTGGTTTTCTTTTCTGGATCAAGCTGTGCGCTAGGATCTAACCTAGCATGTTATTCACTCGTATCTGTAATGTAATGAATGTGCCTAGACGTTTTGAAGTCTTTAAAAACATTTTTTCCAAATGTTAATTTGGAGCATTTGAACCTGTGATAAAGTGAAATCCATGCTCCAGTTGAGTGATCTGCTAAATAGTACAGAACTATTTATTAATATAGAAATACTTATGTCTATGTATTTATACATATATACTTGGAATTGCACATTTACAAGTGGACTTATAATAAATTAATATGTCACATTTATTTATAGAGCTTGTAAAAATTCTCCCACAGAAAAATATGATAAATGGTGTTCGGGTTCCTGCCATAGTTCACAAAGGCTTAAAACACAAAAAAACTAGGCTTAACTTCACTATAACAACTCTAGTAAATAAAATAAATGAAAGTACACAGTATTTTGTAGTATTATAGCTAATATTCTCTAATATGGACAGTGCACAACAAGCTAGGTTGGTCACTCTTCCCAAAATACCTTTGCTTACTATCTTCTTTTCCTTTCCAGGAAAATATTCTCACAACCCCTCTGACTTCTTGGTAAACACAACCCCACTCTCCTACCCCCAAACACCCACACACATTGCATACTCATGATATAAATGAAGAAAACACATCCGAACTTTTGAGCTTTCCCGGGAGCTAGAATACATATAGACATGAGGGCTGCCATTGCCTTTCAGTTCAATTCTGTACGTTTTGATGTGCAGTCAGATCAAGTCCACTTTCAGGACATTTAGGACAAGCAAGTGGAAGAGTTTAAATTCTTAAATTTGGTACAATAGTTATAACTATGAAAATTTAAATGTTTCTTAGTTAATTTGGGCCTCAAGGAAAAAGAATTGTCTTCAAAGAATTGTCTTCAAAGATCTGTTTTGTGGGTAAAGAACATATGCATAATAAATATATGAATCCTTGCATATATTATATTCTCTAGTTCTCTTCTGCATAGCTTCAAAGAGTTTTGAATTATGGGAAATTGATAAGGATTACTACTAATTCTGGTATGTTTTAGTAGAAAAGTAAATAGCCTTTCAAAGTTTCTTCCAGATGTCTGATTCTATGGAATCATTGATTTCTTTATATATTTTCCTGAATTATACTGTATTTGGAATTCAATCATTTCTTTTTCTCTTCTTCAAAACTTTATTAGATTTTATGTGGAGATCTTGAAACAATGAGGTTGACTTGGAGACTGAAAAATGCACACTGGAAACAAATTAATGCACGGGGCTGTTTCCTCTCCCTCTATGGGGCAATCTACAACAGGTTTATTCCTTTCTTCAACTACTGAAATCTACTTACTGCACCCCATGGATCTGGAATGGGAGAATGGAGCTAGTGTTTATTCTGGTCTCAGCTTGTCTTCTAGCTCAAAAAATAGGATTTGGATCATACAATAGAGAACAAATGAAAATCTTGCAGAGGCAGCATTGTCTAAACCAGTCAAAGTTAGAAAACAGTGTCACCAGAGAAAATCAGAATGTGTATAAAGCCAAAAGGATTGAAGAAAGGGGTTTAGTTAATTTTATGGAGTATTTTTATTTTGGAGGGTTAATGAAAGAAAGTAGAGTGCTCCATTTGTACCAATATGTGAAAAACAATTGCCTTTGAAGGATTCTTATTGTTTGGGATAATAACATATAAATAAGGAATGAAAGTATATCATGCCATTTAAATTACCCCATAGAGTAACAGATTACATTCTCTTACCCTTGTAAATATTCCTAGGTAGAAAAATTAGATCACCATGTAAGTAATTGTCCTAGGGATTTTTTATTTCGTTTTAATAGTTCACTTTAAGTATCAAAGTAGAAAAACCTTAAGTTCAACTGAATGTTAATAAAAGAGATTGCAAAACCAAGAGGTGGCAAGATCCAGCAGAGAGGATGTCTTCACATTCTTTGGTTAGTCAATTGTATTTTATCCACCTAATATCCCATTTCAGGAAGCAAAAATGTCTCAAGGCAATCCATATTAGAGAGTTCTCTTATGAGTAAGAACTTATTAATAATTTATATTACCAATGAACAAGATTTAATTAATTCTGAAACATTTTAATCATGATTTTTATGATTGCTTTCCAGATAACATACAATGTCCAGTTTCTTCTTTTAGTAGCATAAACACTATAACCGTTTCAACTAATCTAGAACAAAATAATAATGAAAAGGAGTATATCCTTTTAATGTATGCCTAAACCCTAGCTCAAAAATTACACAGATTTACTTTAGATTACCAAAATAATTTAAATAAACATGTATGATTTAATACAGATTTAATATTTCCTTAAATACATTAAAAGATAATGATATCAAAAATGATAATTCTCTCTAATTCATTGTATACCAGATACAACTATATTGATTTCCCTTTGAATATCTGTGGTCCTATGGTAAGCCAGGGACAAAATGAAGATTCACAATACATTAAGAGGTAATAAATAAATAAACAAGAAAAAGAAAGAAAGCACTCTCTACTATTAAAACCAGAGCAGGTATTGGATTGCAAGGGATTTTAAACTTGCAAAAGAAAACATGTATTAATATTTGCAATTTGATCTAAATAAAGCTAGTTAAGATTTGTCACTTTATTACTGAAACACTCAACATAACCAACCTCGTCACCAACTCTATTTGAATTCACATAAACTTCTAATTTTATAGGCACATAAACTATCTTAACTACTAAAATAGACTTGCCTTGAAAATAAATGAGTAGAAACTCTAAATATGAACAGTCAAGCTGTTCATGGTATGCTCCATGGATCTGCAAAATGCTTTCATTCTTATACTGACATAAGCCTAAGCTCCCATGATCTAAAAAAAAAAAAAAAAAAAGCAAAATATTCAGCATCTTACCTGTAACAAGAAAGCTGCATCTCCCTGCTCCAGCTTCATTTATGATGCTACAATTATAAACCCCATAGTTTTCGTTGGAAAGACTCTTCACGGGGTACTCTGTGTATTCTTGAGAGTCAAATTGACCCATCCGTAATAATTTGTTTCCCAAGCGCCACTCATAGGTCAGCACCCGTATTGGATAGGCTCTCAGGACCCTGCAGCTCATAGTGACACTGCGGTCTTGTCCTTGCCGGATTTCCAGAAATGCTGGTTCCACAGCAGGAGGATCTGTAGAAAAGAGATATTAAAACAGATAAAATACGTGGTTTGCAATAAGCCAGTGGCTACTCTTACTGTGAGAAGCTATTTTCAAGAATACATCTAGCAACAGGGAAGGAATATTAAGAGGTGGGTGGAGAACATATTTAGGCCTGGGAATTTCAGCTTGGGTAGGGAAATGTGATTCCTGAGTGTGGGCAATGAATAAGACTCATAGCTTTAAAAAAGCATTTGCAGGTGAAACTAAGCAGAGTTTATTTTTTCTTTCTAGTTGCTTCCCAGAAAAAAATATCATAAGTATGTTTGGTTTATACTGTTAGCAAGCAAATGATGTTCTGGGTATAAAAGCAGAGTATCCACACTAGCATGAAATTCTGAAGCAGATGAAGCCATTGGTTCAAGTCAGTGAATTCTAATTATCCCATATGAGGCTCAGTCCTTGGGCTTCTGGATACCAATTATTTAATAAAATGGGTAACGCAAGTATATAAATTTATTTTCTAAATTATTTGGTCAGAAAGAATTTGACTGCAAGTCATAATATTCATGCGTAAACCTTAAGCAAACTTTGCAAATTACATCACAGGTGGATATGGATTTCAACCCCCTGCAATGGCTCATTTATTTGGCTTAATTGTGACGGTTTTTCCCATACAATCAAAACTTGCTACGTTAGGTACCTAACCTTTTTGTTTTTGATGGGAAGATTTCCAAAAGGTGTTACACATTTCTCTCATTAGGGTATGCAAAATACAGGCCTTTTCTTAATGATGACTCCCAACTGTCATAATAAATAACAATTATTTCCTGGGCTCTAATGACATGGTTCATTTGATCAAGGAAATTGTGTGGGACCACTCAGGATTTTTTGCACTCAGGATTGCTCTGGGCAACAATATCCCATCCTTGACTAGATGTGTATGGCACCCTCTTGAGTTGTGCAGTATAAAAGCTGTACAACTCTACCTGGAAGCCCTTCCTTCAGGATGCTAAAAGGTTTTAGGACTACCACACCAAATGTGCCATCTGATATTCTTTACATGTCATTCCATCTACTTTTTATAATATTGCTCTCCTTTCTCATAGCCAACATATTGACTGACCCTTCTTGCTTCTTTCAACAAATATGTTTAAGCTACCATAAGAATTTTAATTTTATTCATAAATTCAATTTTTGAGCCCTCCTTATATAAGTGCTAAGAATAGAAAAAGAAATGAACAAGAAAAAAATCCTATCTGCATGTAGTTTATGGTCTAACACAATAGGCAGACATTTAAATAGCTAATTTAAAAAACTGAAGTACCAAAAACAATTCTAGGGTAGAAAGTGAAGAAGTGAATAACACTATGAGGATTGACCAGGCAAGGAATGTGATACTTGAACTCTATCTCCCAGGATATATAGGAAATGGTCAGGTGGGTGAATAGTAAGAGAGGACATTCCCGGTAGAGGGGTAAGTAGGTGCAAAGGTAAGGAGGAGACAGGGAGAACAGGGTGTTTAGGGAAGTATAAGTAAATAGCATAACTGATGCATAAAAGGTGCACGAAGGCTTGGGAAGAAATAAAGATGAAAAGAAAAGCAGAGGCTCTATCAAGGATCCTTGAATGTCATGTTATGGAGTTTGAATTTTATCCTGTTGGTACTGAGGGTCTTTTAAAAATTTTTAAATAAAGGCTTTATATGATTAAACCAATCTTTTAGAAGGCATAGTGTGGCAGATAGGAGGAGCATGAACCTCAAAGAGAGGAAACTCAAAGAGAAGGCTTGAACTAAGGCAATGTCATGGGACCATAAATGATGCCTTAGACAAGAGGGGGATGAGTGATGAAGACAGGGAAGAAAGGAGGGGTAGTTTGGAGTTTGGTGGACATGTTGAATTTGTGTACCCAAGCGCTTCTTTATTTCCAAACATATGGTTATGTTTTATTTTCTCTTTGTTTTGATTTTGTGCTTAACTGAATCATATTCAGAGAAAACAGTTCATATATATTCAATCATCTGAAATTTGTTAAAACTTGTTTTATCTCCCAGAATATGATCGATTTTTATCCTGTTTGTGCTTGCAAAGTAGGAGTAGTCTGTAGTTTTGGGATGTGATGTGGATCTATTGGGTTAAGTCTGATAACTGTGTTGTCCATATCATTTATATAGTTGATAGGGTTTTTTTTTTTTTGCCGCATTTATTCTACTTGGATTAACTTAGAAGAAAGTGTTGTACTCTTCTAAAAGGGTAGTAGGTTTTAAAAATTTTCTTCTTTTAGTTCTGTCTCCTTTTTGCTTTACATATCTTGAGGCAATGCTATTCATTACATACAAATTTAAATCAGCTTTATGTTATTGATCTGAAACTTTTATCTTTGTGAAATATCTCCTTTATCTCTATTAATGTTTTATTATTTAAAACTCTATTTTGTCTCATATTAATATAGTTACCTTGGCTTTCGTTTAGTTAATATTTACATGTTATGTCTTTTCCATCCTTTTATACTTTCAGTAACCTTATATTTTACTAGTATCTCTTTTAAACAGCACGTTGTTATATTCTATTTTTTCAAAAAAGTCAGACAATTTTCTTTTACCCAGAGTACTTAGCACTTTATTCATTTCAGTTTAATATACTGATATATTTGGGTACCTGTTTCCTGTTGTTTTATTCCTTCTGTTTGTTTTGTGTTCTTTCTTTCTTTGTTTTCTTTGTATTAATGGATTATATCATTATTCTAACCTTTTTCCTGCTACTAGTTGGGAACTTAACTGCTCTGTTTCTATTATTTTATTGATTGTCTTAAAGCATGCAACATGCATACTTAAGTTATCCAAAAACATCAATTAATACCTTTACCATCCTTTTAGACAAAATAAGAATCTTAGAACACTTTGTTCCTTTTATTCCTGTTCTGACATATGTTACTGAGTCATGAACTTTAATTCCCTCGTTTTTTTAAAATTTATTGGACATTATCATACTTTATACTTGCACATTTTTTAAATTACCCAGATATATGTTAGCTTATTTGCCCTTAATTCCTTCTTTCATCACAGACCTTCCAAATCTGTGATCACTTTCCTTTCGCCTGAAATATATCATATTGAATTATCTTTAGTAGACTTTCTGATGTTGAATTTCAAAAAATATATATTTTACCTCATTATTTTTTTTTAACATCTTTATTGGAGTATAATTGCTTTACAACAGTGTGTTAGTGTCTGCTTTATAACAAAGTGAATCAGTTATATACATATACATACGTTCCCATATCTCTTCCCTCTTGTGTCTCCCTCCCTCCCACCCTCCTATCCCACTCCTCTAGGTGGTCACAAAGCACCGAGCTGATCTCCCTGTGCTATGCGGCTGCTTCCCAGGAACTATCTATTTTACGTTTGGTAGTGTATATATGTTCATGCCACTCTCTCACTTTGTCCCAGCTTCCCCTTCCCCCTCCCCGTATCCTCAAGTCCATTCTCTAGTAGGTCTGTGTCTTTATTGCCGTCTTGCCCCTAGGTTCTTCATGACCATTTTTTTTTTTTTTTTTAAGATTCCATATATATGAGTTAGCATACGGTATTTCTTTTTCTGACTGACTTCATCCTGTATGACAGACTCTCGGTCCATCCACCTCACTACAAATAACTCAATTTCTTTTTTTTTATGGCTGAGTAATATTCCATTGTATGTATGTGCCACATCTTCTTTATCCATTCATCTGTTGATGGACACTTCGGTTGCTTCCATGTCCTGGCTATTCTAAATAGAGCTGCAATGAACATTATGCTACATGACTCTTTTTGAATTATGATTTTCCCAGGGTATATGCACAGTAGTGGGATTGCTGGGTTGCATGGTAGTTCTATTTGTAGTTTTTTAAGGAACCTCCATACTGCTCTCCATAGTGGCTGTATCAATTTACATTCCCACCAACAGTGCAAGAGGGTTCCCTTTTCTCCACACCCTCTCCAGCATTTATTGTTTCTAGAGTTTTTGATGATGGCCATTCTGACCGGTGTGAGATGATATCTCATTGTAGTTTTGATTTGCATTTCTCTAATGATTAATGATGTTGAGCATTCTTTCATGTGTTTGTTGGCAATCTGTATATCTTCTTTGGAGAAATGTCTATTTAGGTCTTCTGCCCATTTTTGGATTGAGTTGTTTGTTTTTTTGATATTGAGCTGCATGAGCTGCTTGTAAATTTTGGAGATTAAATCTTTGTCAGTTGCTTCATTTGCACATATTTTCTCCCATTCTGATGGTTGGCTTTTGGTCTTGTTTATGGTTTCCTTTGCTGTGCAAAAGCTTTGAAGTTTCATTAGGTCCCATTTGTTTATTTGTGTTCTTATTTCCATTTCTCTAGGAGGTGGGTCAAAAAGGCTCTTGCTGTGATTTATGTCATAGAGTGTTCTGCCTATGTTTTCCTCTAACAGTTTTATAGTGTCTGGCCTTACATTTAGGTCTGTAATCCATTTTGAGTTTATTTTTGTGTATGGTGTTAGGGAGTGTTCTAATTTCATTCTTTTACATGTAGTTGTGCAGTTTTCCCAGCACCACTTATTGAAGAGGGTGTATTTTCTCCACTGTATATTCTTGCCTCCTTTATCAAAGACAAGGTGACCATATGTGCATGGGTTTATCTCTGGGCTTTTAACCTCATTCTTAAAAGATATTTTCCTTGTACATAGGATTATAGGTTAGCAGTTATTTTCTTTCAGCACAACAGGATATAATTCCATTGTCTTCAGATGGCCATTATTGCTGTAGAAAAGTAAGCTCAAAGTCTCATACTTTGAAGTGAACATCTTTTTTTCCTCCAGCTACTTTCAAAATCTTTTTGCTTTGATGTTCTACAGCTTCAATATAATGTTTCTAGGTATAGATTTCTTTTTACTTATAGTTTGGAATTTGCTGGGCTTCTTAAATCTCTTGATTTAAGTTTGGTGTCCGTCATTTAGGAAATTTTTGGAAAATTCTCATCATTAGCTCTTCAAATAAACCTGTATTGTTCTCTTTCTATTCTCAATTGAGAATCCTTTTTATTCCCTTTTCCATGTCTTTTAACCTCTCTTCCAACTTTTCCATTTCTTGAGGTTTTTGCATGAATAAATTCTCTGAGCTAATTCAGTTCATTAATTCTTTCTTTAGCTCTGCTTAATCTGCATTGTGTTATTTACAATAATGTAGTTTTCATTTATAAATGCTCTGTGTAGTTCTTTGGTTTACCTTTTATACCACCGTTTTAATACTTTCCCATTACCTGCAAAGTGTCTTTAACCTGCAAAGGTTTTATACCGTCTGATATTTCCAATTATAGTGTTGAGAGGGCTTTTCTGTTGGTTTTCTCTCAGGGTACCTTGTTCCTGTGTATTCTTGGTTAATTTTAACTCTGTGCTACTCATTGTCCTTTAAAAAATATTTATGAGGATACTTCATGCCTCAGATGATGGCTTCCTCCTCTAGAGATTTGTGTCCATAGGCAACTCTTGGCATCAATGTCTAGGATCACATTAATCCAAGTTCCTTGCTTGAGGTTTTATTTTAATCATCTGGGTGACATGAATTTGAGTTAAAAATCCATATAAGAGCTGGTTTGTGATTATAACTTCAAGAATGGTTCCTACATCACCTCCACCCTTCTCACGTCAAAGGCAAGGCTCTTTGCACTCCCTTGAGAGTAGGAATGTGTAGACTGGGTTTAATTCTGCTCTACTCTTACCCTGTGGGTACAGTCCTTTGAGTTCCAACTTCTATTGGTAGACACTTTCCCAGGGAACACCATGGGTTTGGAGTTCTGCATCCCTTGCCCAGAGATGCCATCAAAAACTGAAGCTCAAATTTGCCCATGTCAGCAAATGCCCCCAAGGGCAAAAGTAGGCTCACTGTACTATTTTTGTATAAATTTGGCCTGGAATTTTTAAATAAATACGTTAATGCTTTTATAATATTTTAAGAATATTTTCCCGCATTTTCAGTTGTTTGCATTGAAAGGGTTTTGTGGAATATTTTATCTATTTTATGCCCAGAAATGCATGTCTCTGATTGCCAAGCAGAAATATGGATCTAAAGCTCAGAACGGAAGGCTGACTGCAGGCTACAGTTCTGTTGAGATATCTCAGAGGAAGTATAAACAAAGCCATATAAAATGTCAAATTTGAATTTACTCTTGAATATATAATCACTTACGGGGTTGGAGGAACATAAAAGCTCCTAAAGGAAAATAAACATAAATTAGCAGAGAGATATGTGGATCCAGAAAGTTGTGTTACAAAAATTAAAGGAGTTGTATGCTTCAAAGAACAGGAAGTAATACAATGTGCCAAATGTTAGCAAGGCAGAAGTTAATACTTAAAATATCTACTGTTTTTGACAAGTTTAATATTATTAATGATTACAGTGAAAGCATTTTCTGTGAAGTATTTATAACCTGGGTTACAGATTTTTGGCATATGAAAGGATGGTTAAATAGTAGAGATCAGTAATGACAACTATTTGTTCAACAATATTGTCTGTGATTAGAAAAGATGGTTATTTCTATTGATTCTACCTTCAAAATATATTGGGAGTTTATACATTTCTCTCAGTCTCCACTATCACCACTATTACCTCTCACATGGACTACTACAAACGTCCTGTGATAGCCTTCTAGCAGGCCAACATGCTTCCTCTTTTGACCTTCTCTCAACCTTCTGAGACTGGCCAGATGTTCTTTTACCAGAGAATCAGCTCTTTTATTGTCCTGTTTAGAACACTTTATTGACTCACCCCTGCTTGTTAACCAGGCCTACAAGGTCCTGAAAGTTTTGGCTCTGGTTGTATACCCAACTATTCTCATCTTGAATATTATGTTTCAGAAACATAGGTTTTCTTCCTGCTTCTGCATGATAAACCCTTTCCGGACAATGGACCTCTGATTTTGTTTTGTCTTTCCTTTACTTTATCCACGGCTCTGTGATTCTCATCTTTTAGATTTTAACTTCAGAAAGCCCACTCTTGACTACCAGTAAGTGAAGTATCTCTCCTACTGTTAATAATATAATGTTAGTTACCATTGTATTTGTCTCCTGTGTAAGCTCCATTATAAAGAAACTTACAACTTCCTAGTCATTGCATCACCCTCTGTATCCATCAAGTACCTAGTATTGTAGTTAGTGACAAATCATTATTGATTGAATAAATGAATGCTGAAATGAATGAATGGATGATGTAAAAGAGTAAAGATGTCCATAGTATCTTCAATATTCTCCACATCAAGACCTGGATTCTATGTTCACTTTGTTAAATAGGGATGGGCTCTGTTGATTACTTTGACCAATAGCATATAGTAGAAGTGATGCTGTGCTGATTTCTGGGCCCAGGCCACAGAAGACAAGGAATTTCACTTCCTATCTTTTGAAATACTCACTCTGAGAGTCCTGACCCATGTAATAAGTCCAACTACATTGCTAAAGAGATGAGGTGAAGGGGCCCTGCAATTACATAAAGGAGAGGGCAGAGTTAAGCCCAGGCTTCCAGCCATCCCTACCAAGGTTTCAGGCATGTGAAGCTATCTTGGACCTTCCAGACCAGACCAGCCACCCACAAAGTACCACCAAGTGATCCAGATAATACCACAATCCATATGAAGCAAAAGAATAGCTTCTTCAAGTTACTGACTCACTAGAGATTAGATAACTAGATTTAGTAAGATGTGATATTTTTTGAGCTCCTAGGTAATACAGCAGTTTTTAACACAGTAACAGATAACTTAACACAGATGCCTTCTAGCCTTGAAAATCCAGCAGTTTGATATTTTGTGTGAAGACTCAGCAGAGTGAGGCATAAGGACAAGGGGACAGGGCAGTTGAGGAGACACGGCAGTTAAGGAGACACAGTGTAAGCAACAGACCATGGGATCCAAACTGGCTCTGGAGAGGAATTAGCTTAGAAGGAAACTAATGGGGGAAGATAATCAATGGGTTGGATTACTAGGACAACTGGAAAACTTGAAAAGCAAATACCCTGAAAACAATGGAGTCAGGAAGCAAAAACCTTGTAGTCAATAAATAGAATTTTGTCACAATTTAATATTTCAGTGATAGAGAAATTTAGTGTGATTACAAGATCAGAGATATGGCCATTGAAATAAAATGCTAAAGTGGAGTAGAGATGAATGATACTAGAGTCAAATGAAAATAAATTAAGAGAATATACAATTACTTTCAAATTATATTTGCATTTGTCTAGCAAAACAAAGTATTTGCAACTGCTTATCTCCCTTCTTATTAATTTCTTTTTAAATGGCAAATAATATAAATGTAATTAATTATACCTAACAGGGATATATCTTAAAATACATACTTACTTTTTCTATGAATGATTTTCTATGAGAATTCTTTGAATGTATATCACCTATTAGGTTATTTCAAGTAATGGATTTTTTAGACCCTCATTATATATGAATGTGTCATTCATCCAAACCTAGACGATTTAGCCCTGTAAAGACATCTGACAGTGCTGGGTTAAAACTTTTCAAGCACAGTGTGTTTTCATACCTTCAATAGAGTCTGAATTGGAAAGCATTCCTAAATGAAGGTAATCGTTACTGCAATTTAAAATACTGCCCAAACTACTTGGATTCCAAGGTGGTTCCTTAACCACAAAAAAGCTAGAGAATGTAAAACTGAGAATATTCATTATAGTTAATCAGGTCTGCCTATGGAAAACTTCTGTGATAATAGGGTTTACTTTAAGCTCACTGGCTATTAATGAGCTCAGCATCTCATTCTTTGGAATATCCAGTGAGGATAACCTGTGCAGTTATGATTAAATGGTGTAGTATGAAGTCTTTGAATATGATGAAAGAAAGCTTCAGGTGTCAAAAAAGTTAAAGTTCACTATTCTGACAGAACCAGTTTTTCATGGCGTAAGAGTTATTCAGTACGTTCTATTATGAAATAATCTTAAGAAACTAAATTAAATAAAATATCGTGAGAAAAAAGTCCACTTAGATATGAAATGCTTAAAAGTAGGACTGCTTAGGAGAAATAAATAGGTGCCAGAGTTTTGTTCAATTAAATAAAATGATTCTAAAAATACATCATTACATTATACTGAATGGATTCACTTACGTTAAAAATCTCTGGTTGAAAAGTTTGTCAAAATATCTCCCTACAAATATACTGAAGGATGATGGTAATAAAAATAATAATTATATTTGTCGATACTGAATATTTACTAAGTGCTAGGTATTGTGTTAAAATCTTCACACAGTTTATCTTTTTATAAAATAAGTCATTTTATGGAAGACACTGAGGCACAAAGCAGTTAAGGAAAGCCAAACAGCTAAAAAGTAGCAGAATAAGGATTCAAACAAGGTAATCTGATTCAGAATGTACACTCTTAACAACAACCTATGCTTCATTCTTTCCAATTACAAATATTACCAATGTTTCATGATTTTGCTCTCTTCCTCAGAGGATTTTGAAAATTTTGCCCTATTAAAGTTATCAATTGAAGTAGACGTTGGCCTATTCACACCAGTATTTAGAATTCACAAACTTTCATAAGTCAACATGGGAAACATGTTTTGTGGAAAGCATAAAAGTATTGCAACAAAATTGCTATGTTAAAGAAAAATGTTGCTAACGATGGATTTCAAACCAGATTCAAATTGCAGTTTATATAGCAATGTACTTCATGTAAATGAATTTCTGTATTATCCATGTATTAATATACATGATGAGTGCCTGTAGATTAGCTATCTGGAGGCAAACATGTAATCTTTTAAAGTTATTAAGGATTTTGATAGGAATTAAGTAAAAAGTGCACAAAATTAATTAAGATTTTAGCATTTTCTGTTCTTGCACCTACTGGTTCCAAGTGTTACAAATGGGGAATGGTTCTAATGTTTAAATTCACATACAAATGTCTAACTTATCTGGAAAGAGTAATGAATGAAAACACCAGACTATAGGGAAATGTGATTAATGTTTGTTTCTCAATAAGGGGATCAGAGACAAGTTCATGAGTTCTTTTAACATTGTGTATGAATAAAAATTTGCCTCTATTTCTTAAAAACAATAGCCAGATTCTAATGAGAACCAGGACTGTGAGCAAATCAATGCCTTTGATTTAAAAAAAATACATTTGAATAAGTAAAAACCTTCCAAAGCTATCTTAAAGATTATTAATAAAACCCATTTTAAAGTCTTTAAGGGAGTGTGAGACTATAGATGAAAAATTATTAACAGCTTAAGAGGAGAATGCTCACCTGCTTGGAGAACTTCAGGGTAAGAATGATCTTAATTACTGAACCCTTAGAGGGGACTGATAAACATGCACACAATACGGTCATTTCTTCTCAAGTCAAATGCCTGCCTAATATAACACCTGTCTGCTCTTTGCTGTTTTTTTGTTTAAGGAGATCTAGGAAAATTGTGCCCTTAAAAATAAAAAAGTCTAGAACTGAGATGAGAAAATCGAGGAGTTGGAGTGTTAAGTCAGCAAATTAAATCCTTCCTTTTTCCAACAAAAATAGTGAAATTATTACCTTTAGTGTATGACAACCTCTATTCCTCTGTTTCTGTGTGTGTGTCTTTCTCTCAAATCTTTTCTCAGTGGTAAGGAAACTGAACTTCAAAGAGATGAGTGAGAGTAACCTGTTTATGGCCATCGAGGGACACTAAACATATTTGAACCTAGGCTAATTTATCTTCAAGATGTTAGCCATTTAGATTTGACCATGTGATATCTTGAAGCATTTTGTTACCATACAGATATAGGTTCAAAATATCCCTATTTTATTAGTATCAATCAAGTACATAAATACTTAGAAAATTCTTAGATAATGTTGGGTACACGATGATATATTAAGAGATTAAACAAAAATGAATAAAAAGGCTCCTATTAACATATAATTTACAGTATCAGTGTAAAGATAACATCTTAACAGATGTGAGTATGCACAATTTAATACAAACGATATATGAATCCTTAGAAGGCAATAATTAATTAATTGCTGTAGTATGATAGGAAATACACACATATATATAAATTATATGTTATATATATATGATCTGTGTTTTTCATTCCTGGAACAGATCTCCTAAACTCTTGGAATTTCCTGAGTGAAAGAAGCACCTTTTCTTATTTATAACAAGCCCTTTTCAACCATACCTGAATTTATGCTAAGAAGGTGAATCTTTGCTGGCCCCTAGATAGCTTCAGGATATGGGCTGGTCTCCAGAGAGACCAAGCCATGGTTGGAAGACTGGAACTTTTAGTCCCACCCCTGACTTTCAGGGAGGAGAGAGAGGCTGGAGGTTGAAAACTGAGTTCAAACGCCAATGCCAGTGATTTAATCAATTTTGCCTATGTAATGAAACCTCCATAAAAACACCTCAGTGATGGGGTTTGGGGAGCTTCCAGGTTGGTGAACACACTGAAGTGCTGGGAGGGTGGTGCACTTGAGGAAGGTATGAAATCTTGACACGGCATCCCTCCTCCACCCCATACCTTGCCCTATGCATCTCTTTTATTTCGCTGTTTCTGAGTTGTATCCTTTATAATAAACTGGTAAACTCAAGGAAAAGTGTTTTCCTAAGTTCTATGAGTCATTTTAGCAAATTACCAAACTTGGTAGGGGAGGAACTACCAAGTCATGGGAACCCCCGAATTTATAGTTGGTTTGTTAGAAGTATGGATGGCAACTGGGAATTGTGACTGGTGTCTGAAGTGGAGGCGGTCTCGTGGCACTGAGCCCTTTAACTTGTAGGATCTGCACTAATGCCAGGCAGTTAGTGTCAGAAGTGAATTGAATTTTGGACATCCAGATGATGTCAGAGAATCAGAGAACTGGTGTTAGAAGACACACCACTTATTTGGTGTCAGAAAGAACAATATAATTGCTAATCAAGTCTTAAAATAAGCCTAATTTATTCAATAGGGAAAGATACGAAAAAGGATGGACTTGGAAAAAGATACTGAGAAGTTTGTAGGGTCTGGCTAATGTATCTAGAAGAGACGGGGATTGAAATAGCTAACATTTTTAGGATTAATATACTCTGTATGACTGTGCTAGCACATTTCACATACTTATTACCTCATTCAATTCTTACAACAACCTTGTAAAGTGTGTATCTCCATTTTACACATAAAGAAACTAAATCTGAGAAGTTACATTCTCAAGCATCCCACACAGCCCAGGTGACAGACTTCAGACCTAAAACAACATGACTTCAAAGTCCATGTTCTTTCCAACACAACAGATTGAGGAAGTAGTGCCAAAAGCAAATTGTAAATTAGTCCCTAACATAATGTTAGCCTAACTTGGAAACTGGCAATATTGGGAAATGTAGTTTAAAAATAAAATAGTCTATAGCATTTGTAAATAATTAGCAGGAAAGCAACCCCAAAGATCTGGTGATACACTTTACAAAATTAGTATTCACCTCTCTCCACAAACATTTTGAGATTGTTAATAATTGTTACTTTATATCTCTAATACTATTCTCAACAGGACAGAATTTTGGAGTTACAGTGTAGAATTATTGCTATGTGACTGAAAATATTGGTACATTTGTATTGTTCAAGTTAGGCACATGACGGATAACGTACAGAACCATTGCAATTTCTTCCTCATAACAAAAATGATAGTATTCTCAGTACTCTTAATCTGTTTATAGAAGCTTTGCTTTGTATGATTATTAGATACTATTTATTACTTAGTTATACTGTTCCTAGGTCTAAAAGAAAGTGAAGAATAAAACAACTCTAAATAATTCAAGGCGTTTATAATAAAACAATTGATTTAATTATTTGAATTTTTCTAGGCTATTAATATGAATAAAATTGTTTTAATTAGCACCTCTCCATTATAGGCAGTATCCATAGAGAGAATCTAAATGGAACTTAAAATGTTTTGCTTCTAACTCACTCAACTAGATTCTTGATATATGTATAAATAGATCTAGAAACAATATTACTCACTATGATGATAAAGGTATCCTAAACCAGTACAGAAATATATTTCCATTTTGAGTTTATTTTTGTGTATGGTATAAGGTCCCAGTTTCATTGTTTTGCATGTGGCTGTCCAGTTTTACCAACACCATTATTGAAAAGACTATCCTTTCTCCATTGTATATTCTTGGTGCCCTTATCAAAGATTAGTTGACCATATTAGCTTGGGTTTATTTCTGGACTCTCTATTCTGTTCCACTGGACTACTGAAACTGAGTCCCCTGCCTCTTGTTTGTAGAAAAACTTTACCCTCCTAGTCCTTCCCCAAGTTCCAAAGAGCAAATTCAATCAGAGAAGTTATATTTTAAATCAGAAAAAATTGGTTTTTAAAAGAAAATACAGAAACAAAGGAAAGCAGTCAACCAAGACAAAATAATAACAGTTTATCCATAAAACAAAGTCAAAGACCTTTAGTTCCTCCTCAGGGGCTGTAGATAATATCCTGAGATGTATCTTTGAGCTGTTTTGAAGATACTGAAACCTCCACCAGGTAAAAGAAGTTAACTGCATGCTGACCACCAGCAAGTAGACTGCAGACTGGTTGGAGCCAGATAACTGATAACTGAGATTCCTAAAATACCACCCTGTTACCTCACCATCAACCAATAGAGAATTGTACATGAGCTTATCAGGCACCCAGCAACCTTCTCCCTCACACGTCTTTAAAAACCCTTCCGTAAAAGCTATTGGGGAGTTCGGGTCTCTTGAGCCCTGGCTATCCATGCTCTTGCTTGGTGCTCTGCAGTAAACACTGTACTTTCCTTCACCACAACCCAGTGTCAGTAGATTGGCTTTGACACATGTGTTAGTCGAGTGAGTAGTCCAGTGAGTAGTCCAGTTTGGTTTGGTAACACTATGTGTCTGTTTTTATGTCAATACCATATCCTTTCGATTACTATAGCTTTGTAATATAGTTTGAAATCAGGAAGCATAATGACCCCAGCTTTGTTCTTCTTTCTCAAAATTGCTTTGGCTATTTGGAGTCTTTTTGGTTCCATAAAATTTTACGATTGTTTTACCTATTTCTGTAAAAAATGCCACTGAAATTTTGATCAGGATTTCATTAAATCTGTAGATTGTTTTGGGCAATACAGATATTTTAACAATATTTGTTCTTCAGATCCATGAGCAAGAAATATCTTTCTGTTTATTTGTGTCTTCTTTGATTTCTTTCATCAATGTCTCATAGTTTTCAGTATATAGATCTTTCAACTCCTTGGATAAATTTATTCCCAAGTATTTTATTCTTTTTAATGCTATTGTAAATTGGATTGTTTTCTTAATTTCTTTTTTATTCTGATAGCTCATTAGTGTATAGAAACACAACTATTTTTATATATTGATTTTGTGTCCCACAACTTTACTTGATAGAAGAAAAATCAACTCAAAATGGATTAAAGACTTAAACGTAAGATCTGAAACCATAAAACTCTTAGAAGAAAATTTAGGGGGTAAGCTCCTTGACACTGGTTTTGGCAGTGCTATTTTTGGATTTGACACAAAAGCAAAGAAACCAAAAGCTAAAATAAACAAGTGGAATTACATCAACTAAGAAGCTTCTGCACAGCAAAAAAACAATTAAAAAAAAAAAACCAAACAAACAGAAAATACCACCAACAAACTGAAAAGGCAATCCGTGGAATGGGAGAAAATATTCACAAACCACATATCTGATGAGAGGCTAATATTCAAAACATATGAGCTGTATTATTCAGCCATGAGAAAAAAAGGAAATCCTCCCATTTTCAACAACATGGGTGGATCTTGAGGGCATTATGCTAAGGGAAATAAGTCAGAAAGAGAAAGACAAATATTGCATGGAATCACTTATAGATGGAGTATACCTATATCTATACCTGCATCTGTAATTTAAAAGGTCAAACTCATAAAAACAGAGCAGAAAAGTGGTTGCCAGGGCCTGGGGGATAGAGGAAATAAGGAGAAGTTGGTAAAAGGGTAAAAACTTTCAGCTATAAGGTGAATAAGGTCTGAGGAACTAATATATAACATCGTGGCTATAGTAGATGATGCCGTACTGTATAATTGAAATTTCCTAAGAAAGAACAACTTAAATGTTTTCACACACACACATACACACACACACAAAGAAGGCAAATATCTGAAGTGATGGATGTGTTAATTCTCGATGGGGAGAATCTTTTCACAATGTATACATATATCAAATCATCATGTTACACCTTAAATATCATAATTTTATTTGTCAATGATACCCAAATAAAGCTGAAAAAATATATTTCCTGTCCTTTGTTCCTGTTCCCTCCTCATTGTCTTATTTATATTTTTCTTGTTGTTTAAATGGTTATAATGGTCAACTTTGTGCAAGGTGGTGCAATTAAGTTGTTATATGCTATATGCTTGAGAAAAATGGTTGCTAATAGTTATACATTTTTTTAAAATGTATGAGCAATATGTCTTACTAACAAAAAAATGAGACATTCCAAAAAAAAAAAAAAACAGTCTCTTGTAGTTATTTAGTTTACATACATGCACATGGGTATGTGTAAGAGATATTTTAGTGGAGTAGTATGATAAAATTGTAAAATATTAAACTTGTTACACTAGTGATCAAGAGTTATGATTATAATCACTGATTTGACTGGAACACCTTCTGTTTTGAGCATTCATCACAGCAAATCTCTGAAGCTTTCTCCTAAAGATTCATAAATGACAAAAATTTATATCTGTTCATGAATTTGCAGAGTTTCAGACTTGATCTTTTGTTTAAAAATCTAATGAGGGTGAAACAGTATAAATGAATACAATTCATACATAATTAAATCACCCATAGGGTCAGTAGCGTCATGATTTCACATTCAGTCATCTGTCTAAAGAATTCGCTAAATTTCACATTCAGTCATCTGTCTAAAGAATTCGCTAAATCTTTACTAAGTAATGACTTACAGAAACAAACTAAACAACCAAAAATAATTGAGGAGTTGCATCTTAAGCAGCTCATCTTGTCAAAACCTTGTTTCTCTTCTAAATTTCCTCAAACTATAAAAACTTCTTTTTCTTTCTTCCATCAATATTGTACACATTAGCTTCTGCTACTCTATTCTCTACATTCTTCTTATTGTGACCAAATGTCCCCAACATATAACATTTTCATTATGTATGGCTTCCCTGGGAAGCAGCATTCTTTACCCTTTCCATTGCTTTGCTCAGGAGAATCAGTGCAACTGCTTCCCTGTCTCCAACACTACCTCAAGTTTTAGTTAATAAAATTCTCTTGCTTGTGTGTTCTTTCTTGAACACACAAGAAAAAAATGTTGAGTCAGAAGAGAACACTATATTAGATTGTTTTCCTGATTTTTTAATTAAACATATAGCTCTTTTAGTCAAAAAGGCAAATACAAAAAAGAAAATTCTACTGTAATATCACTCTTTAAAAGTGGGCACAAGCCTAACTAGACTATAATAGTGTATCCAAAGAAAGAGTCTTTGTGCTTTTTTCTAATATTAGGCAATGAAACATAGGACTGAGTATTTAAAATAGCTATTTCTACTTCAAAATTATTTACATATGTGCCTACATTTGAAATGATGATTACTTTGAAATAGTCTTACTTTTTTATTAAAAAATTGTAACTGTGTGTGGTGATGGATGTTAACTAGACTTATTATGGTGATCATCTCACAATATCTATAAATATCTAATCATTATGCTGTACACCTGAAACTAATAAAATGTTATATGTCATTTATATATCAATTAAAAATATATTTAAAATAATGCCAAGGAACTCCTGGCAACATAGATTTGGTAATAATTTCAATGTAAAAGGAATTTTTAATATATGTAATATAATACCTATTCTTTCTGGATAACTTTTTATGCTTTAGTTCTTTGTTAATTTGGGGGAAGTGCACATTTAACATGGACATTATAGAAATCTTCAACTAACTAGATCCTCCCTTTGTTTTATGAGAAAAAAGGGCAATGCGAAAAGAAAGAAAATATATTCACAATATTATTATTCAGAAAATATTTTAAGGTCAATTATCTAGTGTTGCACAATTTAATGTATAGTCTAAGGTCCAGGTCTGGTTCAAAAACTGTTACATGCCTGTGACAAGATAAGGAGGTTGTACCAAAATGTAAACTAATTACATCACAGCACATTATTAAAGTCAGCTGATGATCTGAGTGGGAAATTTAGGAGGTTGGTAAGAGCAGTTATGCAATATATTTTTATTGATGAAATCAGCTAAAAAAATCCAGTCCCTTTAAAGCCTCTTAGAGCTTACTTGTGTGTCCACACAACTCAACAAGCTGGTATCAAAGCTAAAATAAAGGCTTAGATGAAAGCTGGAAAACTGACTTGTTAGCAACAAATTCAAACAATATCTGAGATGGAGTCCTTAGTGAAGAAGCAGAAGAACCAGAAGAAACTAAATCTTCAAAACCTCAACCTTTTCTATCTTTGTATTCATCAATGCAAGGAATATTTCAGAATCATAAGCAGTAAGGATCATTTCAATAAAACTGGCCTTTTACTTAACTCTAAGTCAACCAAGAAGTTCAATTAAGCAGAATAACCTTCTCAGAAAATGAAATTTCAATAGCCTCTATTTGTGCTCATGTTTGATTTTACAACACACAGTAAATGAAAAATAACATACTAGATTTTACAGTAAATTTTGAATTTGGTCTATAGACTATGATGTCGTGTAACTGTCCTTGAGTTTTGGAAATTGATACATGCTATACAATTCCAGTTTAAAAATTAGTTCAATTTAAAATAAAACTGAAAATAAATAGAATTGACTCATTAACCTATCACCTTAGAACAGGTTTAGGACTTAACAAACTGTGGTAATCATCTAGTTCAGCCTTTTATATAATGAAAGATGAATCTATAACACAGAAGAATCTGCATTTAGAAGATGCAGTAGCTTACCAATGATCATAGAACCAATTCTTGAAAATTTGGGACAAGAAATTTTACATTTTATATTAAGTTTTAAGTTTAGGAAGTGATAAGTTAATTGTTTCATGAAAAAGCATTCCCAAGAAAATTTAGTTTCTGATGGAATTAAAGAGGAATTGAGAGGTCTATAAAAAAGTAGTTTTGACATAGAAAATTCAATTTTGAATAAGTTAAAAAAGGATTGTTGAATATTGTGGTTCCAATATGCAAATAAGATATAGGAATAAGAAACATGAATTTATAGGTGTGACTCAGGGATTCCTCTAGCAAATGCAATTCCTATTGGAGATGTTTAGAAAAAAAGATGAGACATTGGAAATAGGAATGTGAAGTAAGCAAAAGGCAAAGTAAGAGAACAAGTTTTATGAAAATGTATTTTGGCAAAGATAAAGGTAACAGGAAAATTAAGGTTTCAGTAGAGTAGACATCCTGCATTTTTAAGGAAGGAAAGGTATGTGGCACAGTAAAGAGAGACTAATATTTTCCTTGAGTATGGAAAAAAGAGAATAGGGTCGATTAAGAATACCAATGTACCACCACTGTGGAAACTGAACAAAGATTACATCAAAGTTTTTTTTCACCCACAAATACAGAACAGTCACTTAGTTGGCTCCTCTGGAACCAATGGTTGCATTTGATGTGTCTTTATAATTTGAATCAGAGAGTAAGAAAAGCAGCTTAACATTTGGTTAGAGGGCCAGGCAGAAGTTTGCTTTATGTATATAATCTGCAATACATGTAAACAAATTTACAAATAATTCTTTGACAATATAAGCAAGGTTGGTCCCCAAAAGTCTCTACAATGGCAGATGCTGGCAAATAACTTCACAGTTAGGAAGGAAATATACTTTTCTTACTCATCTGCTCTTTAAGATTATATGTGTCATTACTGAAGCTAATGTGTAGCTAGTTCGAGATTGATTGTAATTTTAATAAATTTAGGTCTTAGAATATGCACAAACTATTGCTTTATATCTTTCAAACTTCATCATTCCCTTGGAATTTAGGATAGAAAATGAGAGAAATTCAATCCAAATTATGCTACTAAGGACAAGGGGACCAAATTCTCAATTCTGTGTTATATAAATTATATTTAATAAGGTAGAATATTAGGATTAACATGATCACATGCCATGTTTATCATCAAGCTCAAAAAGAGTGAAAATTAATTCTAGAACTTTTATATTTGAAAAACAATGTCAATTTTCAAATTCCATCCGCAGAAATCCTTTTTATGGCTTACTTTCAGTAGTCAGCTTAGAGTCCAAGACCCTCATTTTTTTCTTGAACGATAATGTAAAGTATCTTTGAAAACGTTAAATGAAAGTGGTTGAAATGAGAATGAGTTAAATTTTTAATACTTTCTTCCTTTCACACGGATAGACAAATATTAATAATAAAAAACAGAGAGACTGCTCATTTTCTATGTTCAAAGTAAAAACTCAAAATTAGAAAATCCATTTATTTTATCTCAGCCCATATTTCTACATCCAAATATGAAATGGTTATTTGATAATAGCCCCAATTAGGTAACACATGAAACCATGTAGATCTGCCAAAAATATATTTTAAATGTTGCATTTTATATATAGACGCCTGTTATATATAGCCATTTTACATGTTTGCTCTAAGTCAAAGGAATATATTTAAGAACATAGATTCCTACTTTGACAAATGAAATATTAATTCATTCATCTTTTACAAATCGTATATCTAGATACTATGGATCATTGACACAATAGTAAACTTAGTAGATGTAGAAATTTTCAGAAGAGGGGAACTCAGCAAAAGTATTATCCTTGAAAATCTTGTTATGAAATTGTGAAGTCTAATCTTATGTCAATCATAGTGGATGATGTGTTGCTTTAGTCTTGGCAGCAAGGAGCTATAAAAAATGAACTCCATCACCAAAAATATTATAAAGTAGAAGTTGTATGGTTTTTTAGTTTTTGCTCCTGGCTTATGATTTCCTTCAAAGTATTTTTTTTTTTGTATTTAGTGGATGCTTTAGTTACCTTATTTTCTTTAAAGGTTAAAGACTCTTCATGTACTATTTGTTTATACATAAGATATTTTCAATAAAAACAACAAAAAAAACAAAGCAAGAAAACAAAACCGAAATGATTATAATACCAGTGGCTGCAAAATTGTATCATCAAATATAGTGATCACATTGTTTTATTTTACTTGTTTGACTTATAACAAAGATAAACAGTCTGATGAAAAAGACTGTTATGAACCACTCATATGGAGAAAATATTTCAATTAATATATTATGCTAATTTAGGTATCAAAAATGGCTTCTCCATCTATCATAATTTAACAAAAACATTTAGCATACATGCTAGTAGTCAAGAAGTACATTAAATACGTTTGTGTAGAAATGAGGGATATAGGTAGTGATTTAGATAGCCATGTGTTATGCTATTTACATTAATTATAGGGCCGTATAGTGGAGCTTTCAGGATATACCTCAAAACAGACAACAACTATGAAAAAAAACCCCACCTACCGTTTCACTATGTTTCACTTAGTGGTAATGACAGAAGAAGCAAAGCACTTATTAATCTGCTGTAAATTCTTGTATATCATGTAACTATAGATCTGAAATTGCAGCTTCTGGGAGTCATTGTTGGTAACAGAGGAAGAAATGCTTTCATTGCCTCTGCCAAATCATAGTTGCTACATTTGCAACATTGGGAAAATATTACAGAAGCCCTACTAAAAAGTGCTATATCTTTCCTGAAGAGTGATTCAGAGATGCAAGATGATATTTGTATCTCCATTCAAACATTATAGGATGTATTTTGGAAACTGTACATTTATATTAAATACTGAGTTTGCAAAATAGGCCCTTTCCTAGACTTTCCCTATATAGATGCATTGACTGAAACATAAACACAGTTGGGTTAGTATTCGACTTCATAAAAATGTCTATGTTTAAAATTTTGAAAAGTTCTGACCATCCCTGATTTTAAAGTATCTTTATTATTTTTCCTTGGAAAATTGTACACATTTAAGTCAGTAAATAAATATACTGAGATGAGGAATCATGTGAAGCACCACGCAAGACATTTTTTCTACCTTTAAGAAACTCTGAGTCTGAACTAGTAGATAAGAAATAAAAAATATAAGTTACATATACTTCATAATACTACCAAATGCAAATCAGTTTGTCAAGCACTGTGAGAAATCAATTATATTTCAATAAAAGTTGAAAAAAAACAGAGAAGAGAGTTTTGACTAATTCTCTTCTTCATCCAACAAAATACGACCTCATAATACCTACTGGGTGCTCAATGAAATTAGTTTGAATATTAATTTATTATTAATGTAGAATTAATAAATCACTAATATTAGTATAAATATGACTATAAGCATAATAGTAACAATATAGATATATTATTCTAATAAGGATACACAAAAATATTTTGCATGGTTCTAATGAACATCTTAACTTAGATCCTTGACTTCTAAACTTCCAGACATAGCTACTAGCATTTACATCCTGAGCCTTGTTTCTTTATTTATCTTACCAAACAACAAACTATACCCACTACTTAATTTTCCTGGTATTTCAAAAGAGTACCTGACATGCATTTCTGAGTCGTCAAACTGTAGTAGGGAAATTAATCAGGAATTGTAGTCTCTATGGAAGTTAATGATCCTATTTCCATTTTTAATGTATAAGTATTTTCTAGTTTTAATGAATTTTTATAAATAATTTTATATGGTATCCTCAAGATCCTTTGCTCACCTTTATCTAACTATAATCTTCCAAAAATAACTTTGGCCTGGGTTCTGGATTATCCTACAAGGAAAGGCCTCAATGAAGGTTTGTAGACGCAACATGAGATATACCTTCTACTAATTTTCCTCCCTTTTCCACATGTATTCTATTCTTTAAGAATGTTGAGTAAAAGTTTATTTATTATACAAATATGCAAAATATAATCAATAAAATCATAAAATTCCCTCATAGAAAATAAATGATTCCTGCTCACACATCTATAATCAGCAAATCAGTGCCATTATGTCCAAATCAGGACAATGATTTCCAGTGGATACTTGTATCCAGTGATCTCCATCACATTTGTCAAGAATATTTACACAGTCCATCCATTCACCAGTTAAAATCTTACACAGCTGATTTACGACACGACGGTTTCTCCTTACCTATTGAACTGTATCTGCTCTGGCAACCATATCAAAATACTGCAATAGAGAAATGGTTGCAATTGCCAACATGCAAAAGAAGTAGAAGTTATTTTCATGTTCTAATTTTCTGTTAACAGAAATACGACATGTACATACAACTGAAGTTTCTATTTTGCTCTTTCATCTCTAATACCCAAGTCACCAGGAAAACTTTAGCAATAAACTTAGTAACAGTCGTTCTAAATTATAGTTAGTACTGAAATCTCTAAGTAGGCATTTGCTGAATTTCCCTCCCCAATTTTATTTTAAATAGGAATTGTTCTTCAATATTCAGTAGTGTATTTTCTTTCTTTTTTCATTCATTTTCTCCTTTGGGGCCTTCTGAAGATTATTACAAAGAAATAAGGAAAGAATAAAGTACAAAGAGCTATAGACAAGGAACCAGAAGTCTGTTCCTGTTACTGAAGCTGATGGTCTAGGTGACTGGGACCCAGCCACATACTTTTGATCAGATTCAATTTTCTAGTCTTTATTTTGTGAATTTTAAGTATAGACTCATCTTTGTCGATGAGTTCTCATGAAGACTGAATGAAACAGATGTGAAAGTGGTTAAAAAGAAGTAATAAAAAATAAAAGCATATACATACTCTACAGATGAGCACATATGGGAGATGCATACTCAGAAACATTTTATAGATAGAAACACTCAATAAAAAAACTACAGAGATCACTGGTTGGAAGCATTAGAGCCAATATTTAGATATTTTCTGACCTTCGATATTGTTGACATAATAAATGTTCAACAAATGATGACCATTGTTACTGTGCAAAATTAGTATTTACCACATTCTCTTCCTTGTTTAGTAATAGTTATCATTCAATATTAACCCAAAAAGGTATTATTAGTTTATCTTTAAATTGCAGGGAAACAGAGAAAGACAAATACCATATGGTATCGCCTATATGTGGAATCTAAAAAATAGGGTACAAATTAACTTATCTACAAAAGAGAAATAGGGTTACAGTAGTAGAAAATAAACTTATGGTTACCCACAGGTAAGCAGGAAGGGATAAATTGGAAGATTGGGATTGACATATACACACTACTATATATAAAATAGATAACTAATAAGAACCTACAGTATAGCACAGGGAACTCTACTCAATGCTCTGTAACGGCCTATATGAGAAAAGAATCTAAAAAGGAGTGGATATATGTATATGTATAACAGATTAACTTTGCTGTGCATCTGAAACTAACACAGCATTGTAAATCAACTATACTCCAATAAAAAATTTTTTAAATTTAAAAAATAATAAATAAATTGCAGTGAGCATCTACCTCAGGTCCATACGTATAACAGTAGTTCAATAAAAGTTTAATTTTTCCTGTTAATTCAGTTGTATTATTCAAATTTAGCTGTTTTAATAAAGAATAAATTTTTATTTGAAAACTGAAAAAAAGAGGTAATAAAAAATGTAAGATAATACAATGGCAGGCAATAATTTATTAACATTATTTTCTACTAATTTATTTGATTTGTTTGAGAAAGCCAGTACAGTTTCTTGAAAACAAGTGTTTCTCCTAGAAAAAACATTGACAAAGATTGAACTGACCCTAGAGGAGTATGCATTTATATGTAATTATACATGTAAGTATTTAGATGCCACGGGATGCTAAATCGATAAGTCAGTACCTTGCTTTACCCTATTAAAGTTCCTACTAATGTTTCAGTTCTTTGTAATGCTGGTGATTTATAGTATGGTTAGGACAGATAATGTTTTAGAGAAAGGTCAGTTTTCTTGAAGGCACACTCATCCCCTCCCTGATGTACTGCTACTCAAAATAGCATGCTCTGGCAACAAGATACTATGCACTTATAAAGAAAATCAGACCACAGTGGGAAAATCCACTCTCAGTGTCAAGCAGTGAAATACGGCATCTCTCTTACAACTAAGCAAACCTTTACTTGAATGTTTTACCCTGGAGCTAACAAAGAGTTGGCCAGCACTGGATCTGGGGTGGTATCATACATTGATCATGAAATAACAGAGTCAAGGAACACCTCCATAAATCCTGCATTATTTCAATAATCAGGTATTCAAGTGAAAAGGGAGACATTTGACAGAAGAATCACAGATCTCATCAATTTATCCTACAGCATCAACACTGGTGTCCTCCACCTTATCAAATCACCATTAGCTATCTGCAACTGAGACATTTTTCCAGGAAAAAAAAAAGAATTAAGCTTTCTCGGGTTTTACTGATTGCACCATAAATGTGATTCATCAAAAGGTAACACTGAGTACTACCTTTGTCTACTTAAAAGCATCACTGTATTTTGTTAGCTTTGACAGCCTGAGGAACCCTTCCTGGAATATCAGGTTCCAAGTGAGTGTTAGAACACTGCAGTGCTCACAAACCACTGTTTTTACCTTATGGTGCTAGCACTTGGCACAGACACAAGATAACAGATGGCACAGAGATATCAATTGTTTTCCATTCAAGAACAGCGTCATATACAGAACTCAATTATGCACAAATGGATACAGAAGCCCTTTGTACAGAAGTTTTATCAGCTACCTCCACATCTGTGCCTTTATTATTTGTACCAACAAAACCTCTTCAGGGATTCTTTCTGAGGTAAGCTACTCCCTTTAATTATAAAACCCTGGGGTGCTTTGCTCAACACTAATGACCACATAAAATGGAAGAACAATATTGAAGGCTGACAACCTGAGCATCTGCCAACACTGATCCCAGAATATCCCAACCACCTTCCCTGAAAATACTGATGTGAGATTTTCTTTCTGATTCTCATCTACAGGCTGATTAAATTCAGGTTTAACTTTGTGGGATACTATTGAGGAAACAGGCTATTGAGGAAATATCCAAAAGAGAAACTTCTTAAGAAAATTAAAGGTTTAACAGAAATCATCTACCCAAAAGGCACAACTAGCTGTTTAGCATGCTTAGTTTTCTTACCAATACACTGGCACGTTGTTTGTCCCTAAGCATCGGCAGTGAGCTATATTTGATTGCCTAGGACTGACTTAATTATTGAAGTCAGTAGAACTAACTTGTTCTACACTTCTTAGCATAGCCTGTCAAGAGTGTCTGATTTTCTATCAGAAATTACTTAGAAACCTTGGTTAAGAATGCATATTGATTTTCAGGACCATTCTGGGGGAAGAACTTTATGACTCTTAAATGCAACTTCTCACATTTACCCAAAGTGGCCTTGGTTTGATTTCAAGCTATTACAGTGATGCTTACAACTCTGTCCCAGTCTGTCTGCCATCTACCAACCTATCTACCTACCTATGTATCTACCTTTCTATCTACCTACCTATCTACTTATCTATCTATCTAGTCTGTCATCTATCTTTTAGTAATTCATGATAGTAAAACACTAAGATAACTGACATAGAATCTGCATTTACCTCAACTTATTTATTTTAAGAAATTTATTCACACAAACATTATCTGAACTATCATTCTCAAAATGACAGTTCTCTCAAGTAAATGATTAAAATACTAATATGATCAAGGTGAATTCTGGATAAAAGGCTGGCCGAGCAAACAGGACTGAATTTCTCATTGCTAATATGTTAGTCCATGTGATGAGTCATTCTCCTCATTAATACTGAGACAATGTCACAAAATATTTTTGTGATCTGCCCTGCTAAGAGA
Source organism: Balaenoptera ricei (assembly GCF_028023285.1). Taxonomy (NCBI): domain Eukaryota; kingdom Metazoa; phylum Chordata; class Mammalia; order Artiodactyla; family Balaenopteridae; genus Balaenoptera; species Balaenoptera ricei. The sequence goes on from NC_082640.1 coordinate 135,288,610, forward strand.
ACTTGACATTAAAATGTCCAAGGAAAAAAAAGTCATTATCCACCACTTATTCATAATATCCACAAGACCTATTCTTTCTCAGGAACCATGGAGCAGTTTAAGAGATTCTCTCTTCTATGCAGATGGGCATAAGGCCTATGTTCTGAGTGTTCCAGCGTACAGAAGAAGCAACATGATACTCACCATATTGATAAATTCAGAAGAAACTTATCTTGATGAGCTGAAAACAGAAAATCACTTTAAGGAGCAACACTAGTGTATATAAAAATGTTTGTTTAATTAATCTCCTAAATATGCATAAGATTCACAAAAATATTAGAATACTGCTTTGATAATCAAGGCAAATGAACGCTAGTGACATTTACTAAGTTCCTACTACATGTTAGGCATTTTAACCTGGATTAAATGAAGTCAAAATATAGTATATACCATTAGGGTCTCAAAAAAGGACTTCTTTACTGATAAATTATTATGTCTTATATAAGGTAAGGGAAATATGTATGGAAAAGGATGCTGATTTAGAATACTCTGGTGTGTGTGTAATAATTTACTGTAGAAGTATGCTACAGTTATTTAGGGTGGAGATTATAGTATGTGATGGTGATAGGAAATATAAAAGTGCTGAAATTAATATCATTAACATAATTATTTTATATATTAAAAAGTTAAAAGTTAAAATTATTAAAAACATAATTATTTTATATATTATTAAAAAGTCATAGAGAGTAGAATCCATCATTGAAAAAGAAAAAAGTAGAGACCAGAGTAGAGAGAAACTGGCAAGTTTTAATTCTGCTGTTATGTGGGAGCTGAGGGTAAGTCATGGAGATGGAGATGGATAAGAGAAGAAGCCTAAGATGAAGGTCTCCACTTTAAAAGTAGAAATCTGACTGAATCTGTTCAATAAGCCATTGCATAACATTCCAATCAGCTCTCTGGAAAAGCCTATTCAAGAATACATTTCATAGCCCTTCAGAGAAAAGCAAAATATCGTCAACACGACATTATAGCCAATAAGAAGATAATTATCAAGAGTTAAAAATACAAAAGTGAAGAGGTTATGATAACCACAAATAAAGACAAATTATATGTGCCCAAAACTAATTTTGAAAGGAAAAATAGAATATTCAAAGTTCTAAAATAAGAATTATAGCATAAATTGGCATCAAAGGGATATAAGCATTCAAAGGATGCAAGTTGAGTATCCCAGTACCTCCAATCAATAAGCTCATTCATTTGAACACTCCCGTTCTCCTGTCTTTGGCATCACTTACTCTAAACACTGGTTTTCTCTTTCCTCTCCCTTCCTCTGAACATAATCATGAAAACAGAAGGACAGGGAGGAATACGCAGCAGGACCATCTAAAGAGGTCGTCACTCTCAGTAAGAACTGGGGTCCTAAATGATACTTACTAACTCTCTTCAAGAAAGAGTACATTTCAGATTTTTAGGACATATTCTCACTACTATCATAGTGAAGATAGCTTTTTAAGATGGTACTAATTAGCAATGCCATATAGGAGTGAGGGAGAAGGGTTGTCTTTTGTCCTCCTTCCGTAGGGTTGATTATTGTGTCCTCAGATTCACAATGGGAGAATTGTGCTGAGTATTCCATAAATCGTAAAGAATAGGAATAAAAAAGTAGGGTCAAATAAAAAAATACACAGAATAATTGAGGATTTATATATACCTTATGGAGTGGCTAGGAAGGAGGAGTTGATGGAAAAAATCAAGTAAATTAGCATAATTCTGAGTCCACAACTCAGAGAGCTTCTGCCACAAAGTCAAATTTGGACATAAACAACTTAATAGAACCTGAGACACCAGGGAAGCAAAGGTTAGATTCTGACAGGTTGGCTGATAGAAAGGCTGCTGATGCTGTGTGTGGTGACAGCAGTGTCTCCGCTCTCAAGAGACCCAGTGTAGCAGTTTGATACTAGGATAAGAATATTATGCACATGAAGAAGCTAAACAGTGGTAGAAGCACTCATAGAAAAGTAAATGCTAATAAAGAGAAAGAACAGGTACAGCCTTCATATATGCTAGCAAGGATGCCATATGTAAGCTGGAAAGAGGGATGTATGGAGCAGAGCTTTGTATGCCATATGTAAGCTGGAAAGAGGGATGTATGGAGCAGAAAGAAATCTCAGGAAGATCTGATTTACCTGTCTCTTCTCAGCAGAACTGAAATTCATGTTCTATGATTTTGCCAGTGGGAATGAGACGCATTGCAAAACAGATCCCTTTAGAAGAGTGATTTTCAACTGTTTCTCTACCATGACACCCGGATAATGTGTTGTCAGGCACAATACGATCCCATGTAGTCTCAGATTAGGGGCAAGGATTGTTAAAACACTAAATGATATATGCAATTCCTGGAATGCTAGCATTACTTCCACCCTTCATTTTAAAGAAAGCATATCCAAGGCATAACCTGAGATTTGCTCTAATTTCTTTTAATTTATATTTAAAAAGCAAGTCACAAATTTTAGTTCCTTATACTAATAGGGAATTACTCATCACATGCACCTATAATTCTCTGCCCAGTTCACTTTTCTTTGTATCTGTGCAGTAAATTCTCCAAATTCCAATGTCATTACAAATTTCTGTGTTCTGTGCCTTCTGTGTTCTGTTTGCCCTAATTTCACTAGCAGCTCTTAGTGGTCTTTTACATCTGTATGGGTTAGAAATATTTACAGGAAATTGATGGGGAAATGGAACTTCCCTAAAATATTGGGACAGTGAAATAAAAGCACACATGTAAAGACAATAAAATAGACATGTCTGGAGAAAATTCTTACTGGAAAATGAACTAAAGGTAAATAAAAACACAAGGTGGCAAGCTTATATTTTTTAATTTTGGCAGTTGACAGTACGTGAGTAATCTTTTTCAAAATCGCCTGAATTACATAATATTAGTACTATGAGGGGAGAGACTAAATATAACATCAGCTTAAATAGTCTATTGGCAAGAGCTACACAAAACACATCCAGTTAACTCCTGAGTGACTGTACCAATAGGAGAGCAAAAGATAGAGATAATATAAATAATGGATTGCTTTTTCTTTTAAGATAGGTTCCATTTAGATTGCATTTTATCAGAGATAGAACTACATACAAGCAACTATGCATGCTTTATATGATTAGCTACATAGGACCACACTAGTTGGCAGAGGAGAAAGGTGGCAGGAATCACAAAGAGTGACTCATCACACGGATTATGAATATTTCATAAAATCACAGAATTCTCAGCATTGGAAGAAACATTAAAAGTTAGAAGTTCAACAGCCCATTAGTGCCCAAATTCCTGCTACTACTTTCTACCATTCAGTTTACTCATCTTATGAAACTAAAATTACAGCCTCAAATTTAATAAATATGACAAAATATTTGCCTTGTCATGTCTTATGCAGGGCAGACTATTATAAAGGATCAGTCTTTTATATAACATAGGGTAGTTAAGAGCTCTCAGGTTTGAACCCAGACTTTATCACTTGCTAGACATATGACCTTGAAATATGTGAACTAAATTTCTCTTAGGCTTCAGTTTTCACATCTGTAAAATGAGAATGATAATAGTGCTTAACTCACAGGTTTGTTCTGAAGATGAAATGAGATAATATATATGAAGCATTTAATGTAGTTCCTTGCTCCCAGTTTGATAGCTACTGTAAAGGCTCTGTAGCACACTAGTCCTATGAGACTAGTTTATTAGAACATAAGCTCCATGAGAGTAGGGACTTGTTCAGGTTTGTTTACTACGGTGATTCACACAGTCATCAAACATCTCCTGAATAAATTAAAAGATACAAAGTTTTAAAGTAAAATTAGTTTGGAAAATGCTGCAGGTTCTATTCTTCTCTTGGGAATCCATGATATACTTTAACAAATAAAAGGTGTTGAGAAGTACTATAAACAGGTACAGGTAACAAAACCTGCTGACATTTGTTAAGCAGTTTCCAAAAATGTTAACTACTCCTTTTATTTTTGAGTTTCTGCTAATGTTTAGAGTTGTATGCAATGCACATTGGAAAATGGTGTCTTTGAAATATTGTATTAAAAAAAAATAAGATCAAAGATTTAAAATAATTTCTAGTAAGGATACTAGGTATGGATATATAATAAAATATAAATTTTATTTGTAAAATATATCAAATTTTACATTGTTATATATAGTAATATGCTTAATAATTTAAGTGCTAGAAAAGGTATAAAAATCAAGCTTCTAGTTATTGACTTCTCTTCATATATGGAATCAATTATGCACATGCATAAGACAGAGCCAGGAAATACAGGAGCAAGCGGTTGTTGATCACTTCCATAGAGTATTATGGGATAATGGCTGTTAAGTGTCAGAGCACACACTGAATTAGGCTTTATGCTCAGTGATTTTTTTCTGGCTACCATCTGGCCCTTCAATATGGAATAAGTAGTGTTAATATATTTAACTTGTCTTATTGGGGTCATATAGCCAGATACTTTTTATTACAATGAATGTACTTCCTGTTCTGTCCTTTAATATTTCTATTTAAAGTTCTGTGGAAATGTCATACACTTAAAAGAAACTTTAAGATACAGAATAATAAGGAAGACATCCTCTTCTTTAGAAAGGTCATCTCCTGAGGATTATTTAAATCCTTCATGAAATGTAAAGAAAATCTTATAGGTTTCAGAAAGAAAAGGAACAGTATCCTCATCTCAGTAGTTAGAACACATTATTTTCTTAAGTATTGAGTTGTCCAGACTATTGATCACACAGAGCACTTGTCAAATAGCAATACTAGCCATCGCTCAATAATTTACCTTAATAGTTCCTAATGCCTCCTTTCTTTTTAAATTTATGTCCTAAGATTTGAAGCAGGAAAGTTTAGTCATCGATTGCTTTAATATTTAAATTATTCGGCAATTTTATACCCACTAAATGAAAATACAATACTTTTCATGAAAAAATTAATGATGCCTGTGAGGACATTTCCAAACATATAACTTCTATCAACAGTTAATCAGTTTTTCTCCTCTCAGGCTTTAATGTTTCTAAGAGAACATTTATCCACTGAAACTAAAAGGCAGTTATTTTCCCCTATGACTGCAAGAAGAAAGAAATAGTTAATGCAACTCTGTTTCATAATAAATTCCTAAAATTAAAAGTAAACTTTCTAATATCTTTGTTCATTCAAAATCCTGGAACTTTGCTAGATCACGAACCATCATACCATAGAGCTTAGTATAAGACTCTCTTGGATCCCATTCAAAGGTTGAAATACAAAAAGAGCCTTGTTGTATGTTGGCTTTTTGTCATGGACTCAGAAAAATGCATAATTGTGTGATCTAAATAGGAGGAAAATAATTGTTTCCAACTCAGATTCCATGATTTGGCGAGAAAAGCTAGTTTTAACTATAATCTTTTTGTCAAAGAGTAGAACTAACAGTTGCTATCAGCAGTTGAGGTATACACCTTGACAACAAAACTACTTCCAGTAACAATGATTAAGAAATTCTTGCACAGTTCAAATCCTTGGTGTGGGCATAAGCAAAGAAAGGAAAGGAGAATAGCTTAATGGTAACTCTAACTTGGAATTTCATATTTGGAAGTAATTGGAGTTAAAATATCTACTGTGAAGCTAAATCCATACTTTTATTCAAAAGAAATAGATAAATGATAGACAAATTCTACAAAAATTAAGCAATTAGCTTAGAATTTTAAACAATATTTTAAAAATCTTACAGTTGTTTTCTTCCTATGAGGGGATAACTGCTTACAATTCCATGTTTGTTATAATTAAGTGCTACAGAACAATTTACTAAAAACTTATATACTACAGTAGCTTGTGACAAAAATTAATGCTCAAATTTATTACACACTACAAATGTTAGTGTAGTTATTTTCATTTGTACAAGTTTTCACTCTAGAAGAGAATATTCTGTCATATCATTCTTATCATTTATTGATACATTTTTCATAGTAGCTAGACAGACACCTGAGTTTTCCAGCAATCGTATACTTATTTGTACTTTGCTAAAAGCGTCTATGTAATAAGCATACCTATGTAAATTGTGTCACTTCTGATATGTCAGAGGAATTAAATTTTGAGCTCAGCTCTAAGAAATGAATTTTGAGACAAAAATAGTTTCCAGAATTGTCCTGATGATTCCTGAGCCATGCAAGTTGATTAATGACACAGCAATATGCCTTGACTAACCTAATCACTTACATATTTAATACTGACAAAAGAAAATGAGTGATATGAAAACATTTTCAACCAAATGTCCCAAAATTGTATACCTCTTTCCCCAATAACTCAATTACTATACCTTGAGCTTTACTTGTCTCTTTAGTTATTTAGTGTGGAAATACATATATAATATAAATATATGTATCTATCTATACACACACAATTTCTCATGAAATTGTGAGAGTCACCCCTGATAAAAAAGATGTTAACAGGTTATTAGGAAAAAATTAAAAAATTTATTTTCCTGGCAATATGATGATGTGAAGCATTAATAGCACTGTTTATTAAGCATATTTTTCAAATTGTATCCCAGTTATCCATAAATTGATATAAATTATTCAAAAAACACCTAAAGACTATTTATTCCCTCTATCAACATTTTATTTCCAGAAGGTTCCTTCACTCCCTAGTTAGGTTCTCATCCTAAGATACCTCACACTGAATCATCAATTCCAAATCCTGTGCATTTAAATCACTGTTAATAAATAGTGTTTATAATGAATTTCACACAAATATCACTTTTTTTCCTATGTTGTTCTTTTATACTAGGGTCCATGTTGACTATCTCTATTTAACTCATTCAAGCTTTTTATCTTTCTGCTTTAAAAAGCTGTGTAGTAAAAGTAAAGAATTTAGCCTTGCCCAAAGAGTGGTCTGGCTTTCACTCTCAGTTTCTAGGAGATATCTATATCATAACTGACAGAGATGTCTTTGTTCAGGGCGGCAGCTGGCCACACCAGACAGTCTTGGGTTTGTCACACCAGAAAGGCCATGTAATTTAGGGTGGGAGCTTTGGATCATGCAGTATTAGGTGACCTGGAGACTGAATTCAACCCTGTGGGCAATCAATCAATCAATCATGCTTGGTACATAAAATCTCTAAACACTGAAGCTTGGATAAATTTCCCTGGTTGGCAATACTCTGTGTATATTGTAACATCAGTGCTGGGAGGGTAACACATACTGGCTTCTTGGGGAAGACAGAGGAACCTTCACATTTGGAACCCTCTGCGTGTCTTCTCTGTCTTCCTATTTAATCTGTCTCCTTTGCTTGTAATAAACTGTTATTTTGAATACATAGCTTTCAATGAATTCTATGAGTCCTCCTAGCAAACTATGGAATCTATGGGTGGTTTAGGAGACCCCTTGAACTAATCCTTGCAGTCGGTGTCAGAAGTAAGGGCCGTCTGCAGAGAACTGTGTCCTCAAACTTTGCAGTTTGGTTAACGCCCAGGCAGAAGTGTTTAGATGACACATTAACTAAAAGGTAAACACACACACACACACACACACACACACCCCACTGGAAAACACCACACAGAAACTCAGTCTCAACATAAAAATGAACATCATAACAAACTATAGATCAACAAATATATTTCAGTAACGTACTGTCAGTGCCATGTATGTTTGCTCTCATGCCTCTTACACTATAAATAGATTTTAATAGTTAACTCAAGTGTTCATGCAAAACAATCTTAAATATAAGAGCAAAACCTTTAAATATAAAGCCTTTATAATGGAAAGCATTAAGGCATTAATTTCATGTCCTGATGCAAAGGAAATAATACATAGCAAAGTAGAAAATGCAATTAAATGTAACTCCTTATAATCTTTTCATGTTTTTAAAACACAAAGGATAGTTTCTTTAATCAGTTCTCTGAAGACATCATTTTCAGACCTTGCCTCATTACAATATTATTCTTGTAGATGCATCCACATTTATCAACACCAACATTAAAATGAAGTATTTGTAATTCTTAATTCCAAATTTAGCTCATATAGTGCAGAACAAAACAATATTTCTGAAACTTGATCAGAGTAGAATGATATTTCTCTAATCAGAAAGAGAAGGTATACCATTAAATGGTTATGAATATCATTTTATGAAAAGTATGAGACAGCATTAAAACAGATGAATTAAAATTGGAATTTTAAAGTAAAGTAAAACAAAAAAAATTCTATTTACTCTGTTTCCATTGATATTCTCTTGCATTATCATCTACTGCAGTGACTTTGATCAAATCAGTGTCCCTTAGAACCACTGGTGAGTTTTTGGTTCCCAGATCCTAACCCAAGATATTCTGAATTGGCAGATTGGGTAGGATCCCAGGTTTCTATATTTTAACAAGCTCTATAAATGATTCTCTTGAATATCAAAATTTAAGGACTACTGATCAACTAAATAAAGTTTCTTGAAGACTGGACCTAGCACATTGCTTTGCACTAAATAAATGTTTATGGAATTTAATTGCATTCTAGGAGTTAAAATTTTCAGCATTGTACCATTTAATTAACTATGATTGTTTACATAGTTTTTGTGATTTTTGTCAGGTAATGTATGTGTTTAAATTATTTCTATGACAATTGCTTTGTTTGACAGTATCTTTTGCTGAATTCATTATCAGAAAAAACTCTTGCTAGTTGTTCTGAATGTTTTAAAGCGTCTTTTGACAATATTTAAATTAGAGTTTTTTCAGCAGAAACATCTTTAATATAATTGTATGAGTGTGAAAATTTATTTCTTCACATATTTTAAAATAATGCAAGGATAACTATATAAGGAAACTGTCATAAAATGGTTTTAATGTAACAATAAGAGTTTATATTTATTTACCACCACAATAAAAAGAATAAAATACCTAGGAATAAACCTACCTAAGGAGGCAAAAGATTTGTACTCAGAAAACTATAAAAAACTGATGAAAGAAATTAAAGATGACATAAACAGATGGAGAAATATACCATGTTCTTGGACTGGAAGAATCAGTATTGTGAAAATGACTACACTACCCAAAGCAATCTACAGATTCAATGCAATCCCTATCAAACTACCAATGGCATTCTTCACAGAATTAGAACAAAAAATTTCTCAATTTTTATGGAAATGCAAAAGACCCTGAATAGCCAAAGCAATCTTGAGAAAGAAAAACAGAACTGGAGGAATCAGGCTCCCCAACTTCAAACTATACTACAAAGCTACAGTAATCAAGACAGTATGGTAGTGGCACAAAAACAGAAATATAGATCAATGGGACAGGATAGAAAGCCTAGAGATAAACCCATGCACATATGGTCACCTAATTTATGACAAAGGAGGCAAGAACATACAATGGAGAAAAGACAGCCTCTTCGGTAAGTGGTGCTGGGAAAACCTGACAGCTACATGTAAAAGAATGAAATTAGAACACTACCTAACACCATACACAAAAATAAACTCAAAATGGATTAAAGACCTAAATGTAAGACCAGACACTATAAAACTCTTAGAGGAAAACAAGAAAAACACTATTTGATCTTTTTTGACCCACCTCCTAGAGTAATGAAAAGAAAAAGAAAAAGACAAACGGGACCTAATGAAACTTAAAAGCTTTTGTACAGCAAAGGAAACCATAAACAAGATGAAAAGACAACCCTCAGAATGGGAGAAAATATTTGCAAATGAAGCAATGGACAAAGGATTAATCTCAAAAAATATATAAACAGCTCATGGAGCTCAATATCAAAAAAAAAAAAAACAACCTAGTTAAAAAATGGGCATAAGACCTAAATAGACATTTCACCAAAGAAGACATACAGATAGCTAAGAGGCACATGAAAAGGTGCTCAACATCACTACTTATTAGAGAAATGCAAATCAAAACTACAATGAGGGGGCTTCCCTGGTGGCGCAGTGGTTGAGAATGTGCCTGCCAATGCAGGGGACGTGGGATCGAGCCCTGGTCTGGGAAGATTCCACATGCCGCGGAGCAACTAGGCCCGTGAGCCACAACTGCTGAGCCTGCGCGTCTGGAGGTTGTGCCCAGCAACAAGAGAGGCCGCAGCAGTGAAAGGCCCACGCACCGCGATGAAGAGTGGCCCCCGCTAGCCGCAACTAGAAAAAGCCCTCGCACAGAAACGAAGACCCAACACAGCCAAAAATAAATAAATAAAATAAATAAATTTACAAAATCACTTGCTTTAAAAAAAAAAAAAAAAAAAGCCAGTAGAAGATGCAGTGTCTAGGAGTAAATGGGTGTGTACATTGGAAATATAAGCAATAATAGTCAAATTAAAAAAAAAAAAAACTACAATGAGGTATCACCTCACACCAGTCAGAATGGCCATCATCAAAAAATCTACAAACAATAAATATAGTCTGTTTTCTGTATCAGAGTGATACTGGTATTGTAAAATGACTTGGAAATAATTCCCTTACTTTTAAGTTTTCTGAAAGAACTTGTGTATAACATGATCTAATTTTTTATTGAGGTTTAGTTGATTTACAATATTATATGAGTTTCAGGTGTACAAGTTAGTGATTCAAAATTTTTATAGATTATACTCCATTTAAATTTCTATAAAATATTGGCTATATTCCCTGTGCTGTACAATATATCCTTGTAGCTTATTTAATTTATACATAGTAGTTTGTACCTCTTAATTGTCTACCCCTATCATGCCCCTCCCCACTTCCCTCTCCCACTGATAACCACTAGTTTGTTCTCTATATCTGTGTCTGTTTTTGTTTTGTTATAGTCATTTGTTTGTTTTATTTCTTAGATTCCACATATAACTGAAAACATACAGCATTTGTCTTTCTTTGTCTGACTTATTTAACCAAGCATAATACCCCCCAGGTCGTTCCATGTTGTTGCAAATGGCAAAATTTTAGCCTTTTTATGGCTGAGTAGTATTCCATTGTGTGTGTGTGTGTATATGTGTGTGTATATATACAATATATGTATGTGTATATATATATATATATACACACACACACTCACCCACATATATACACCACATCTTCTTTATCCATTCATCAGTGGATAGATACAGGTTGCTTTCATATCTTGACAATTGTAAATAATGCTGCTATGAACACTAGGGTGCATTTATCTTTTCAAATTAGTGTTTTTGTTTTCTTTGGATATATATCCACAAGTGGAATTGCTGGACTATATGGTATTATAGTTCTATTTTTAGTTTTTTGAGAAACCTTCATACTGTTTTCCACAGTGGTTGCAGCAATTTAGATTCCCACCAACAGTATATAAAGGTTCCTTGTTCTCCACATCCTCACCAGTATTTGTTTTTTGTGGTCTTTTTGATGATAGCCATTCTGACAGATGTGAGGTGATAGTTCATTGTGGTTTTGATCTGCATATCTCTGATGATTAGCAATGTTGAGCATCTTTTCATGTGCCTGTTGGCCATCCGTATGTCTTTTTTGGAAAAATGTCTATTCAGGTCTTCTGCCCATTTTTTAATTGGGTCGTTTAAGTTATATGAGGTGTTTATATATTTTGGATATTATCCCTTATGTGTCTTACAGAAATCTGTTGCATTTCTATACACTAACAACAAATTAACAGAAAGAGAAATTAAGAAAATAATATTTACCATCACATCAAAAATAATAAAACACCTAGGAATAAATCTAACTAAGGAAATAAAAGACCTGTACTTGGAAAACTATTAGACAGTGATGAAAGAAATTGAAAACGACACAAACAGATGGAAAGATACATCATGTTTCTGGATTGGAAGAATTAATATTGTTAAAATAATCACAGTACCCAAGGCATCCCACAGATTCAATGCAATCCCTATCAAAATATCAATGGCATTTTTCACATAACTAGAACAAATATCTCTACAATTAGTATGGAAACACAAAAGACCCTGAATTGTCAAAGCAATCTTGAGAAAAAAGAACAAAGCTGGAGGTATCATGCTCCCTGACTTAAGATTACACTACAAAGCTAAGTAATCAAAACAGTATGGTACTGGTACAAAAACAGACACATAGATCAATGGAACAGAATAGAGAGCGCAGAAATAAACCCACACCTTATGGTCAATTAATCTATGACAAAGGAGGCAAGACTACTCAATGGGGAAAAGACAGTCTCTTCAGTAAGGGGTTCTGGGAAAACTTGAGAGCTACAGGTAAAAGAATGAAATTCTCTAAAACCATGTACAAAAATAAACTCAATGTGGATTAAAAACCTAAATATAAGACCAAAAACCATAAAACTCCTAGAAGAGAACATAGGCAGAACACTGTTTGACAAATCTAGCAACATTTTTTTGGACCCGTCTCCTAAGGCCAAGGAAACAAAAGCAAAAAAATAAACAAGTGGGACTTAATTAAACTTAAAAGTTTTTGCACAGCAAAGGAAACCACTGAAAAAACAAAAAGACAACCTACTGAAAGGGAGAAAATATTTGCAAATATGATCTAATTTTGATTTAAATATTTATGAACATATATTTATCTCTTTTCATCTCCTAATACATAATACATTAATATCAATCTAAAGATATTGATACTAATTGATGGGTGTTAGGAATTCAGGTTATTTGTTTCTATTTTTCATATGTTTATGCATTGATTGTGTGTTTTATAAATGCTATGAGGGACTTAAAAAGTCTCTAAAATTATATTCTGTAATTAAATAAATGGATATTGTCAGCACTTTACATTGATTACTAGGGAACCATATTTTTCAACATGTTTTCTGAGAATCACCGAATTATTCTGAGTCCTTTAAAGTGGTCATCAGTAAGTATGATTGTTTCTGGGGATTAACAGTAAATTCAAAATTTTCACTTATGTTTATCAAGTTGAAATGTAGATTAGTAACTGTTTTCAAAAAATATTATTTTATTAATAACCATTATATTCCTAAGGGTTGAGCATGCAATGCAAGGACTATTCTGGTCAGTAAACCTCAGGTTTGTTTCAGCTATCAGGATACAATTCATTTCAAGCCAAGTTATTTTCAAGATTTTTAATAAATTTACAATAACTAAACGTGAAATAATCTCCAATCCTCATTTCACAAAAAATAGAATGATGGTGTAAGAATGGTTTATTATAATATTGATATATAAAAGATAATGATATATGTGCTTAAAATATAGAACATCATTAAATATACAGAGTGACCATCACTTCAGTTTGAATATAAAATGTGAATTTGTGAGTACTCAATCAACTGTTTATCACATGAGAAAATTTAAATAATATTTTATAAAAAAACTCTTTCCTTTAGAAAAGGAAAATGAAATGTTTTTATTATTCCATTGTCAGGGAAGCTGATGATGTCTAATATTTTGCTCCTTCCCAGAAATGACTTGCTTGGTCATCACCTAATGATGACCTGGGAATGGAAATTTTTTTTTTTCTGTTATTTTTTTAAGCTAGAAGACTGCCATCTAAAATTTGCCATTTTTTTTCTTTCTTTAAAAAGGGAGATTCCAACTCATCTTTAAGCAGAGTTCCTATGTCTGAAAATAATCACCTGGGTGGCTCCTTTCAGCTATGTAGATGTAAAGGAGGAAAGTATGCATTTTTCTGGGAGAATAGCCTAGCAGACTTATTTGGCCTGGAGCAGGCTGGAGACTTAGATAAGCTTTCTGGGGGGTAATTTAGACAATGTTCTTTCTCAATGCAACCATTTTTCTTCAAATTTATATAGATACAAGAAATTTTCAGGAAGGAACATTTTCTATACAAAGTTCAGCATTTTGGATAACTGATACTTTATTAAAGAAAACAGGTTGAAAGACCAGTGAGGAGTTCCTATAGGATTTGTATCATATGAAAATAGAAATTCTGGTCTTGTGAGTGAAACTCAACTCCTGAGTCAAGACATTTATAAAGAGGATGGAGTAATTCACAGAGGTGTCTGATGATGCAGAGCAACATATATTCATCAAGCAGAATTATACACATCTAACACAGATGCTTTAGGAAAAAAATCCAGTCAAAATTATTGCTGCCCTATAATTTTTCAGATCAATTCTAATTAATTGATCGAAGGTTGAGATTTTATGTTGTATTTCCTCTGTGTTATGATGTATTTGCTATAGGATTTGATGAGTCTGGTGAGTGAAGGTGAGAGAAATTAGTTTGGTAGTTGGAAAGAGCTTAGCATATACTTACACATAAACATAAAGGCTATTTTAGTCAACATTAAGATTACATGGTATCCTGTTAGTTGTGAGGGCACTGTGGACCACTTACTAGAGGTATTTACAGTGAACAACACAGCTACACTGAGAATTAAGGAACTTTACATAGACTGTTCAGAATGTTACCATCTTGACGGTAGAAAGTCTGTTTCTCCTCTATGATTAGAAAATGAAAGAAGACAAGTAGGGAAATGTAATACAGTTTAAAAGCACTGATATTTTTCAATGATCTCTAGATCTTTACTCTTGTTCCCCAATTATGCTGATTGGGTAGAACTTTTACTGATATAAATAAGTACTAGATTGTTTTGTCTATTGTGTAAATCATGCTCATTTTCATGCTGTGGGTTGCTTTCTCTGCTGGAATTAAGTTTAGATGAAGCAAATATTTAAAATATTCAACTATATTCATTTCCAATTATGATTTAGGGAAATAAAATAAGCACAGGGTGAATTTTACCATGATGAAAATTATTTTGGAAAGCATCCAATTTCCAAATGTGTTTTATTTGGGACCTTTATTTGTGTCTACAATTCAAATTTCAAGTTTATTTATTATAAAATGGCAAATGTGAAACAACTACTGTATAATCACACCTTTAAATATTCCATAGTGTATATATGTACTGAAGTATCATTCTATATGTACTTTATGAGGGCAGGATGTAAGTTTTGGACATACGTGCATTAGAGGAAAAAAAACAATTCAGAGCTCCTCTGGATAAAAATGAAGAAGGATTATGAAAAAAACAAAAACATAAAGTTTAAATAAAAATTTCAAAGCTAAAGGTAGATCAAAAGATTCCTAACAGACAGTGTTGGAGAAATTAGCTAATGTCTAATTGTTATTGTTCTTGTAGTTGGCTCATGCAAGCAGCTAAACAGTGATAACTCCCATCTGTATCTGGAATGTGGAAGTAAGTCTTTGAATACAAATATTCCCTGGGCCACCTTGCTAATCAGTCTCCAATTCCTAGGACTGATCTGAGTGAACTAATTCTATCATATCCTTTGAGCTCTACAGTTAAAAAGCATGGTGTATTTTATGTTTCTGCCCAGCACAGACTTAAATATTTAAATATTTTACAGAATTTGGCAGTAATGAAGTGAAAAATAACACTGGACTACAAATTCTGGCCCCAGATCTGCCACTAATCAGGTGTATGAGTTAGTTAAGTCACTTAACCTCTTAAGTTACAATGTCGTTATCTATAAAATATCTTCTCTGGAAGTAAAGATGAAATAAAATGTTCTTAAAGGAGTTTTTAAAAATTAAAATATTGCATAATTATAATTGTAGATCATTCTATCAGATCTCACAGTCCCTTCAATAAAGTGTCTTTATTCTTTTTGTAATAATATTCCTGTTATTTAAAAATATCTAAGATCCTTATTAAGAATTCATTCAAATGTTTATTTCTCCCTGAGCACATCTTAGCTGTTTAATCATTAAATGTTATTCAGCAAATGACGCTAATGTCTATTTCTTTCTATTTTTAACCTAATAACATGGAACTACATGAAAATATTTCCATTACCCAACTCAAAATTAAACTTCCTAGCAAATATCACCAGGTTAACTTTGTTTAATCAGGCAATACAATTTAATGCAATATTTATTTCATAGAACAATAAAATAGTATAGTATGGCACTCAAACAGTCCTACAGATTAGTTTGCATTACCCACATTAATCAAGTTGATGCATAACAATTTTTTTTCCTTATGTATAAGAATATTCTTTTTCTGGAATAAGCACAGGGCAATAATGTACTATGGAAATGTTCAAATAAAATGATTAGATGTCCTAATGAAGTTGGCTATTTTAATATACTGTGGTTTTTCTTAAGGTCACTATTATGAGGGAAAAAAACCGTAAATACAGGTGACTTCAATCTGACCACTCTTTAAACGTGTGCCTTACGGATCAGATCACCTGACCCTTTTCTACCTCCTTTGATAATTATGGAATCTTGACATGTTAACTGGCCTCTCTGGCCCTCTGCTTCCTAATCTTTAAAACCTGATCAATATCCACTTTTCTTTAGCACATAGCAAATGTTTTAAGTTCTGTCAGAAATACAACGTTAGTCTACGGCCATACCACCCTGAACGCGCCCGATCTCGTCTGATCTCGGAAGCTAAGCAGGGTCGGGCCTGGTTAGTACTTGGATGGGAGAAATACAACGTTAAAGAAAAAATAATCAGACTTATAGTGACTAGGACTTCAGAATTATTTTGCTATGATCAATGTGATATAATGAGTGAGCACTATTTGTACATTAAATTGTGATTCCATCTTTCCTGGTAAGATAGTGCATTTAATTTCCCCTGCTGGACATACTTACTAAATCCTGTTAAGTGCAGGTAAGAATTTTGAACTCAGTCTCTCAGGGAAAGAGGACAGCAGTAGTAAGAGACAGTCAACTCTGCAGCCAGCCACAAGAGGGAGCATACCATGACTCCAGCCCCTCACACCTCTCTAGCCATAGCTGTGCCTTTTTTTGTCTTCAATTTTCACTCTAGCAATACTGACTTCCTCTTGTCACCATAAACAACATGCTATTTCTAGGCCTCTGAGTCTTTGCTCATGCTGGTTTCTGTGCTCCGTACACTCTTCCCAACCAACTAAGTCCTGATCATCCTTCAAATCCTAGCTTAGACAACACCTTAAGAAAGATTTCTGATTCCCCCTTCTACTAGACAACACTGCATCTCCATTTATTGATGTTCTCCATTGACTATCAAGTCCCTGAAGAATCTTTCCCTTTATGACTAGCACAGAAATGATCCATGGCTATTCTGACTAGTCAGCCACACTGGAAATTCTTAAGGATAGGAATTAGACCTTAATAACCCTTGTGCTCTCAGTACTTAGTCCAACTGCTGACATGCAGATGCTCAATATATGTTCTTTGAACTTATCTGAAAAAATAGTTTAGAGCTAATCAGAGAAGCTTTTGAGATCTTCTTAAAAAGAAATGTAAATTAGATTAAAAAAAAATCGAAATTTCCAGGACATTAAAGCTGAATGTATACACTCTGAGGTTGAATATTGAGGCACATACTTGTTTAAAATAAGGGTAGAATTCACCTTTCTGACATATCTCAATAAATAAATCAATTTTCTAAAAATCTGCATATTATGGAACTGATTACCTCAATTCATAACTGTATCTTCAAAACCCTGTTTTGCCTCCTACAGTACTTGGAATATTAGGTGGGGATGAGCAGTCAATGATTCTAGTCATTTAATGTAAAGACTGCATAGAAATGTCTTCACTTAATTCACTCAGTGCTTAGAATGTCCAACTTCCTTTTTTTAACCAACTAAATATTGTGTTAATTAAGCGTGGTGTTTTGAAATGAACATTACATGTATCTGTGGTCTGCCTTAAGAATGTACATACCACTTCTAGGGGAGTGAAATTTACCATCACAAAATATCTCTTTTTGACATGAGGATTAATACAGGCTGATTATCTTTTTTAGAAAAAGAAGGTTCAGGAAGTTTTTCTTGTTACCTCTCCCTTAACTATTTAAAAGAATTTAGATAAAAGGCCTGTTCTGGGAATAGAGCTATCAGATGGAAGAGACGTACAGGACAATGTATGGTATGGAGAAAGGGCAGGGAGCTGCCATGCCCCTTCCAGGTGAGCCATTCTCCCCGCACCTCCACAGATTCACCAACATGAAAGCGCTCTGAACCCCATCCTTTTGGGTTTTTGTGGAAGCTTAATTATATGGGTATGATTGATTAAATCATTGACTATTGGTGACTAAACCTCCATCTCCAGCTTCTCTCCCCTCCCCAGAGGTCTAGGGTGGGACTGAAAGTTCTAATACTGTATAACAATTATAACAACCTACATTGTGAGCTCTGAAGAAGAGCAAGGAGTATAAACATGTATATAACTCTTATTTTTGTGAAGGAAAACAAGAAAAAATAAAACCAAACATAGATAATAACAATTACTAGTTTTAATGATGACAATTTAATCCGGTGAGTAATTACAATTACTTTTTTATACAATCAAAAGTATATTATTACTAATACCTAAAATATTATTTTCTCAAATAATCAACATTCTATAACTTCCTTAAATCTGTTAGATTTTCAAGGTTTACATAGCACACTCGGCTAGATAATTTCTCTGTTATTCAAAATTTATTCTTTACATTTCACTTTGTATAGTGAACATAGATTTATCAGTTTACATGAAATTAGAAAATAAACATACTGGAGATGTCAGTATATGTATTTCAATGATTACCCAGAATATATTTTAAAATTTCCATTGGGAAAAGGAAAAGAGCCTGAAACTCTCATTATTACTCCATTAATTTGGAATCTGCAATGATGTACCTTGGAGCTGGGAAAACTGTCTTACCAAGCAAATTCATAGTGAATATTGCTAAAATGAGTACTTTTTAAGTGAAGCTTTATCATTATTTTTTTGTAAATATGAACGTATGAATCTAAATTTCTGATATATTTGTTAATACATCTAGGATAAGTTCAAAATTAACAGGAAAGTATTTAAATTTTACATAACTCACAGACAAATGCTTCTAAAACACTTACTTAAAATATTTTCGTATCTCTCATTCTTGGTAGTTTTTATTATTTTCTTCCATATTCTATCCTTTTTTCTATTTTCTTTTTTTACAAAACGTTTCCATGTTGCAAAGTACCAGCATTTTATGTGTTACCACCTTTCTTATTTAGGAAAACGAGATATTATGTACCTATTTATGTCTCTATTTCTCCTGGTTTCCATTTGTGTTTATCTAGTCTGATTCACTTTTATCAAGGTACTTTATCCTTGAAATTGACTTTTCAAGCTTCTCAAGGAAAACATTTTCCTGACTTCATGTTCCCTTGCTGCCCATAGAGACAGGTTTTATTTTAGACTGAGTTAGGAAAACCTAGTTCCATTAAAAGCCACCACCCAAAGGGTCAAAAAGAATTAATCTAAGCTCATATAAAGAAAAGAAATAAAATTCAAATCTAGTTTTTATTTTTTTGCAAAGTTTTTGAGTGATAAATATAAAATACTCCATTAATCAATATTTTAAATCAAGTAGGAAAATATATAATAAGAAGTAAAATGCATTCTAATTCTATATTACGTCCAGCTGCGAAAGAGATACAAAAACAAAAAGAGAGAACTGCAAAGACCAGAGAAAGAAATGTGACAGAGTCTCAGGATTTAACCAAACCCTAAATTGACAGCTCTAGCATTTATATACACACATGCAATCTTCAACATTTAGGGGGAAAAACGTGTAAAAGGATTTCAATCTAAAATGGAATCAGAGGATATGAAATGGTGAATCTTGACAAAAGAAGGGACAAGAAAACCCTAACATGATTTCTTAAGAAAATAGTTTTAAAATTCCACATAAAGCTGAAAAACATAATTATTAAAATGTTTTAATTTTATTTTCATTTAATAGAGAGACAATCCCTACTTTCATGTTCTGATATGTGGGAAATATATGTTCTCAAATTTTAAGGGAAAGATTCTACATAAATGGATTAACACTACCATCTTGTGTTCCTTTAAATTTCAATATTGTTGGGCTTCCCTGGTGGCGCAGTGGTTGGGAGTCTGCCTGCCAATGCAGGGGACACGGGTGCGAGCCCTGGTCTGGGAAGATCCCACGTGCCGCGGAGCAGCTGGGCCCGTGAGCCACAATTACTGAGCCTGCGCGTCTGGAGCCTGTGCTCCGCAACAAGAGAGGCCACAATAGTGAGAGGCCCGCGCACCGCGATGAAGAGTGGCCCCCGCTTGCCACAACTAGAGAAAGCCCTCGCACAGAAACGAAGACCCAACACAGCCATAAATAATAAACAAATACTTTAAATTTCAATATTGTTCATAATGATTTTTAAGACAAAATGCATGAAGTAGGACGTATATGCTGTCAAGCTGTTAGAGAGGACCCCCAAGCAAAATGTGGACATTTGCTTTGGTATTATCCCTTTTTGTCACTTTGTTGAATTTTCATTTCAATTCTTGTGGTATTTATTACTCTGTTCTTTTCCCAGTGTACACTACCTGCTCTTTGATATGTGCTCTGCAGATACAGACTCACACTCACACACACATGCACACACATATGCAAACACACCAGTACACACAGAAACATACAGTCACACACCACACAGAGAAGGAAAGTAAAAAATGTACTGTTTTAAAGCCCCAAATGACTTATACTCTGTGGAAATGTCTTTTTTTTTTTTTTTTTCTGGGGTAATTGGCTCTCTTTTCTTTTTTAAAGAAATATCTTTACTAGTCTAAACAGAACAGTCTAAATAGGAGGGCACCACCATGAAAAAAAACTAAATTTCTATACATTATAAGTAAGATATATGTGAATTGTGCCTTTTATTAGTGGCTCACGGGTAGGAAGTAAAGATGTCACCCAGGAGGGAATTAAGGAAACACCAACCAGAGAGTGACTGCTTACAGAGGGAAATGCTGATGATGATTATCTGGGAACTCTGATAATTCATTCTACTCTGTCCCCCAGTCCCGGAAAGCTTCAGTAATCTGTTCTGCCTCTCAACGTTAGATTAATACTGTTTGAGGGAAATTAGGAAGAGGGATTATGTCCAATAAATTAAATTATGTGAGGGGAAAATTATGATTTGCTAAGGGAGGGATGATGGTGAAGGGAATGCTGAGAACACAGGAGGAATTCAGAGTGAGAGATTCACAGAATTAAGAACCCCCAAAATTCTTAGAAATATTAGGGAGGCAGGCTAGGAAACATCCCATAATTCATTGTAGGGCTCAAATCATTTTATAAAGTTTATGTTGAGAGAATAAAAATGAAGTGAGAGAATTGAAATAAAACTTTTATACATTCATATTTATATCTATCGATATTGGTGAATTCAAATGTAAAAATATATACTGAACATATATGGCTGTCAGGACAAAGCATAATTAGCTAAAACCACCTCCTCTTCTGTGCTCATATGGTACCTGTTATATAACTTACGTTAAACGTTTTTGTCTGGTTCTACATTACATTATTATCTTACTTGGCATACAGACTACTTTTTTTTCTTATCTGAAAACTTCCCTTAGTCTAGCACAAAAATTGATAGGTTATCAGTAAATATTTATTGACTGAATTGGATTAAAGCTTCCCCATTTGAATACCGATTAAAGTGAAAACAAGGAAAATAGAAACAGTTTCATTACCTTGGAAAAGAATGAAGCATTTAGTAATAAACATATATAAGCCAGGAGTCAAAACAATGCCAATGTTTGAGTTTATAATGTAGGAAGAATAGTCATTGTTTTGAGCAAAACAGAGGAAAAAGGAAGTATACAAAAGTCATGGTGAGGTATAAAAGATACACTACAAGTAAATGTTCTGTAATTTGGCTTTATTTTTTTATGTCAGTTCATTGTTATTGTTATCTTTTAATTTTTGTTTTAACAATGTATAAAGGGATTTGGAACAATGAATATTTTATATGGCAAAAGAGATGAAACACTTCCAAAAACTAGCAACTTATCTACACTGAATTTATGTAGCATTACTATTGCTAAAAGGGAGAGAATATACACTTCCATTCCTATTAGTTTTAGTATATTCGGGTGAATACAGAATCTTTATTTGAATTTTATAGACAGATTAACCCCAACTTTTCAGGCCCATATTCAACATTAAAGCTGAAAATTCAAGGCACTGATATTTTGATATCAAGTGTGAACAAACAGTATGCATATTCAGATAATCAAATCTATTTTTTTTTCATTTAGGAGAATCTATCTAACAATCACATGAATAAACACATCAGTGTTAAGTAATTCTGTAGATGAACTAATTAAAATATGAAATATTAAATTATTGGAGCCTATAGTTGGGGGTTATAAGATCAAATATGATTCTTAAGAAACACTGGTTTATTTAGTCATCAATGTGAAAACCCAAGAATTATGGCCAAGCTACAAATTGGGACCATGTGTATTCCATAACATGGGATGGCTTCGTGCTCATCTTCAGGAGTATGAAGAAAGGAAAAGATCAAGAATTTTTCATGTAGAATTCTAGAGAAAACCAGTCTGATTATTTAAAACAGAGAGTGGCAATATATGTTCCATCTTCAAACAAGGAGCAATAGGCTCAAATTATAATCACCTAAAAGTAAATATGTATGTATGTACGTGTGTGTATATACATATGGGGAGGGGAGAGAAGATGACAAGGGGTGGGGGAGGAAAAGACAGACAAACAGACAGACTTTCTGAAGGTAAGACTCTTCCAAAGCTACCTAAGAAAATAATCATGTTTTCCCAAGACTATTGGAGGAAACTTGACACACCTCTTGTAGTGTTGGCACATGATTTATTACATGCTACTTTGGGTGTAGCCCAAGGTCAAAATGACTATTTCAATTAAAATATTTTTCAAATCCAGACAAATACAATGTGTATGCTGAAGAAATTTGTTTTTTCTTTTTTTTAACCCAAATGAAGTCATATATTTAAAATACTGGAAGCAGAACTTCTTTTTAACAGATTGTTCTATTAAAAAAGACTTGGGAACTTCTCAAAAAAAAAAAAAAATACACTTGCTAAAGCCAACAGGTAATCCAATTTTAAAATTTGGCACTTGACATAAAATCACTTTTGAGAGAGAAGTAGTAATTTTCAAGCTACCATATCTTTTCATTGCTTTATTTATCTTCTTTACAGATAAGCTGCAAAGGATATCTACATAGAAACAGACATACACACAAAAATAAAATGATTTAATTTGATTTACCAAGTATTCTGGTGTTATTTTTTTCAAGAAGGAACCAGACAGTAGATCCAAAGTCTGTAAACATAAGTAATTGTAAAATAACACATATTTGTATGCACGATGTTTGGACTAGTATATGCATCCAGTACTGTACCTAGTGATCATTGCTATTATAAAATGAAGTTAATCATAGTTTATAAAAAAAGGGGAAAGGTTCAGGTAAAATTCACAAGGCAACATCTTTAATAAACTTTTTAAATTTTAATTTATCAGGCACTGAAATCTTGTAATTATATGTACCACGAATGCTTTTTCAGTAAGATTTCAAACACATTGTACTCTCTAGATGCAAGAGATGCAAAACAGCCAAGCACATATAATTATAGGTGCCTCTAGTCTCCAAGTTATCTTTTTTTAAAATTTTTTACTCTCGTCTTTCACTTAGAATAGACATCTGAATTATTTTAATCCTGGGTATTTATGTGATGAAATGTTTTAATCCATGTATCTTTTTAATTCAAGTATGTAGTTTCTAGGAGATTCCTGAAATGGTTACTAGAATATGTGTTTTCTGTGATATATGCATAAACTGTAATGGTTTGTTGGTAACAATTTGAAACTTCAAGAATACTACTGTAATGGTTTGTTGGTAACAATTTGAAACTTCAAGAATACTAAGAGAACATCTTACTAAGTTCTTCATTTGCATAAAGAAACTGGTGGTAGAGACTGAGACAAGTCACACAATTAAAAATGTCACTGCTAGAATTAGAACCCAGTGCCAGATTTAGAATCTATCCTACAACTTATAGTCTCCTATTTCTCCCCTATTCCAGAGAGAACCCATATTCATAGTTATGGTAAAAACTATGTGTAGTGTTATATTTTCATTAACAAAACTTTAACTGAAAAACATGGCTAAAGTCAGGAGTATGTATTTCAAATATTCATTAACTAATGCATTTACTGATCTAGGCTCTTTTGGAAGAAGTAATTATGATTCATAAAGGGAAGAGCTTATACTCTAATGAGAAAGAGACAGAAAAAAAGGGAGAGAGAACAGAGACATGCATGTATAGATATAATAGATAGATACAGATAAAATCTATATCTATATCTATATTTATACCTATATCAATTAGTAGTTGGAAGGTTGACATTACTAAGAACAGAAAAAGGGTCAGATTTACAGGATAAAAAGATTACACATAGCTGGAGGTTTTAGAGGATACCATTAGAGAAAAGGCATTTGACTGTTGCTTTGAAGGTGGTAAAGAGTGAGCTCACAGAGGTGACTCTAAGGATATTTATGACAGAGGAAATGAAATTACAAAAAGCACCAAGTTCAAAAGTGCATAGGATAATGAACTGTTCCCCTTGACTGGAATATGGTATATGATCTCAGAGAAGGGTGAAGGATCTTGTTTTCCAGTTTAGGAGTCTGAACATTGAATCACAGGTAATGAGTAGTCATATAGAGTCTTTGAACAGAGAGAGAACAATCAATGCTTGCATTCATGCTTTTGCATGAATTTGGCTTGGTTATCCAAGCCAAGCAAATCATGTCCCATTGGAGTTAATCCTTGATGAGAGGCAAAAGAGGGCAAGTTTGTTTGTTTGTTTCAGGTGTAGCTGGAAATAATAAGAACCACTAAATAAAGCAAACAGAGAATGGTGCTAATGGTTGAGAAGAAGGCAACATTTAAGCTCCTGAAACCCACTATACTTTCTTGCCCATAAAAGACAAGAATTTTCTGTCACTTTCATCTGACAGTGTTCCTGCTCATAAAGAAACATTCATCCAACATCAATGTTCTGAGAGGAAAGGGAAGATCAGAGGTGGGGAAAAATAGTAGGAATTTCTTGCAGGAGATAAAAGGGCCTCCCTTTGAAAATGACAGTTCGACTAGAGAGGCAGGAATGAATTCAGAGAATGTTTTGAGAAATAACAGCTAATATTTAGGAAGTACTATCTATGTGTCAAACACTGGGCTAAAGACGTCTCAGGCATCATCTAATTTTATCCTCAGATAAATCTATGATACAATGAAAATAAATCTCCGTTATGACAGATATAAAAAACAAATATTGAGAGAAATTATGGTTAAAGTAGCCAAGCTGGAATTTAAACCACATGTCTAATTTCAGAATCCAATATTCTAATTTTTAAATGCATATGGGGAAAAAGGGAAGATAGAATAGTGACTCTAATATTGGTAACAGAGAGGAGAGAGATCCTTTAAGGTGGGACAGGGAATTCAAGAGGAGAAAAATAATTAAGGGGAATAATTATAAAGTTTAATTTCAGTCACATTAGATTTTAGGGTTCATCAGGAAACTAAGTGGGAATTTCACAGAAGCTGGCTGAATGTCTCATATATAAATGTGGGGAAGATCTGCACAACAGTGATGGCTTAAGTCATTATATTGCCAAGTGAGAGAGTGCAAAGTAAGAAAACAATAGGACCAAAGCCTGATTTGGAGAAAGGAAGGATAAACAGCAATAAAGACAAGACTGGAAGGTAAAAACAAAACTAGCACGTACGGCATCATAAAAGACAAAGAAGAAGAATGCCTCAACAGTAATGAGTGTTCACTCAATAAACATGCTCTCTTCAAGGAGCCAACATTGAGTTAGATAGATATGCATCATATGTATTTATCTCTCTCTACATATTTGCATAATATGCATCTATATCTATTTATACGTGTGATTGATTGATACATTTGTACCTTAGGGTTTGAAGTCAGCACTTAAAGCAAAAACTTCATATACTCAGATTACTTATATTTTTAACTGAATAAAAAAGTGCTATATTTATCATCTTATATTGTACACAAAGCAGCTAGTTTATGTTTAAGAACATATATTTCAAACACTAGGATCACCAGGGAAAATACTGACACTGACAAGCAGAAAGAAACTAAGAACAACTGAAGAAATGTCAGATTACTTCTGCCATTTCATCCATACATTTCAATGCAAATAATTTAAATGCTAAGAAATTGTGTCTCATTTTTCTTAAATATTTTTCAACTTCCTGCTTAATTTTGAACATTTTCTTTCCCTTATTAATTTTGTATGTTTAAATCCCTCTTAAATTTAAGAAAGATACTCAAGCTACATAATTTTCTTCTCAAGAAAAACAATAATTTTAATTCATTGAGAAACAATATTAAAGAACAAAGTCCATGTATTCACTAATTTTCAAGAACATTATTTGACTTTTTTCTCTTTGGAAATAGTTTGTAATTAAGAAGAAAGTAATTTCCACATTTAAAATAAGTCTAATAAGTGTGAAATCAATGGAGAATTTCTTTCAAATTCACAGTGCGTGGTCAGCGTAAGTTTCAAAGCTTCCTTTTGAAGAACTTTTGCTTTTGCCTACTAGAATCTTTAGGGCTTCAAGGAAACACGCGTTTGCCAGAAGAAAGGAATTCAAAAGATGATCAAAATGATCCATGAATAAAATACAGCTACTTCCTCCCAAACCCAGATACAAAGCCGAAAGACCAACAAAGAGAGAACATAAGCACAGCAGTACACAGAAAATGAGACAAAAAGCAAGTTAAGAGAAAAAAAGTAAGGTATATTAGAAACATACTTGCATAATATACATAACTGTAATTATTACAACCAAATGAAGAAAAATACTAGAGCAAAAGAATTACTAAGAAAGTTTAACATGGCAGATGAAGAGAGTAGATGAATTTGAAAAAATGAAAAAAAAAATTCCCTCCTGCATGAGAATCTGACCTTTTAAAGTTCTAGCTGTGCTCTCCGTGAAAAGGGAAGAATGTCAGCTATGATTTTAGGCAACATTTCTGTATTAAATTGCTTCTGGATTGAGAGGAATGTTAATATTGGATAGAAAGACATTAACTTCAAGCTTAGTGTAGTTAGTGACTCTTGTAGCTTCAGGGACTCTGGAAGTTATACCTATAGGTTTGTTACAAGAGACATAGAGACGCTGGTTCCTGTGGGGCAGAGGGTTCTGCCAGAGTTCCAATCCCCAAATTACATAGATATTGTCTCCTTATATATGAGCCATCGTCTAGGCAGAGGTTCCCAACTTGGGATAATTTTGCCCATCAGAAACTCTTAGCAACATCTGGAGATATTCTTTATTGTCATGACATGAGGGAGGGGCGTGCTACTGGCATCTCAAGATTAGAGGCCAGGGACACCTCCCAAGATCCTAACGTTAACAAGATAGCCCCCACACACAACAGAAAATTCCATTTTGGGCAGAATAATTCCCTGTTGGGAGTTTTATGCGTTTGAGACATTTAGCAGCACCTCTGGCCTCTACGCAGCAGACGCCAGTGGTGTCCCTCCTTCCCCAATTATGACAATCAAAAATGTTTTCAGAATTTTCAAGCATCCCCAGAAGTAAGGATGGGAGGACATGCTGGCAAGCTGTGGTTCCTGTCTTATATCTGCAAAGTGAATTTGATTCCATATGTGTCTACAATAATGCCACGAGTTTGAATGTAGTTGAACCAAGAAGACCCTCTGGTAGGTTATGTAATAGAGGAGTTCACTACTAGGTTAAGAGTTATTAACATAACATAATATAGTATAATATAATATAACCCCAAATAATATAATATATGCAAAAATCTTTGGCTGGTATTAAATATTAAAATATGATATTGCATCAAACAATTGATAATGAATAAAGATAAAATTGCTAACAACAACATGTAAGCTAAAATTCTATATGAACAATGTCTGTAAATGGATTAAACTTTGGTAACTGTGTCTCTCTTGTTGGAGAGATAGGAAGTCATGTCTTCCTTTGACAATACTGGCCTTTGATTTCTCACTTCCTGATGATTTTATCATGCACTGACTGAAGTGCCTTTTTGCCATTCAATTTCTTACATTGTTACCTAACTTCTGAAGTGCTTGTGCTTTTTTTCCTAACAGGAGAGTCATGTCTCTTGCATACCTTATGTTTTCCTCTGCACTAAACATTTCATAGGGGGGTATATTTATAAAATAAATTGATCAAGTCACAAGCACATTCATGGGATATATTATTGTAAACTTCTATGTGTGATTTATTTTAATGGTTTATTATTATTACCTTTTTATTTTCATGGAAGAAAAGCACAGTGTTTCGACAATTTATAGACAATAAATTCTATATTTGGGAAGAATACATTTATTTTTGGAGGAGAGATAAATCCTTTTTTAACTAAGAAAGATTAAAAAGGCACAGGTTTTTATAGTTTCACATATATATTTACAAACGTGTTTATGTTCACCTCTCTTAGAGAATATATTTCCATAAAGTGAGGAAGGGGGAAGGAGAGAAGACCCAGGGAAATAGGCAACATAAACCTTCTTCATTCAAAATACATTTAATCTAATCACATATCTGGAGGCTTTCAAGGGAGAAAATGATCTTTTCAGTATCATGGAAATACTACAATCATCTTAAATTCATTTCTGCACAACAGGGGTGGGCAGAAGTACTTAGCTGACAACATCAATAAACAAAAACCTGTCTGAGTTAAGCTGTCAATACTTTTAATCATTCTGTTTAAGCTGGCTGGTCCCTATCTCACTTCTTTGCATAGATGCTGAAAATAAAACTATTAATGAAAGGGTTTTTTTCTAAATATTAAACTATGGTTGTATCTACATTAAGACAGAAGCAGAGATGGAACCAGGGGAAAAATTATGCGTGTATTTTCTTTACAAGATGCATATAGTTGACAAACCGATCCTCTTTCCAGGTAATCTGTGATCCATGGCTCAGTAATGACATCGTGTCTGTGCTCTACATTGGGAAGCTCTTTAGAATGGGAGTTTCTATTGTCTTTGACAATTTCCTTAGATTAAATACCCTGCTGTATTCTCTGAAAGAGTGAGAAACAGGGAGAAAGGGGATAGCCCAGGAAGGCAGGAGCAGTTCAGCTAAAGTATATTCATCATGAAGACTCTGCAAAATATCATATTCACTTGGGAAGTTCAAATTTCAAATATTCAAGAGGAACATAAAAATAAAATATTTCAACAAATCTGTTTTCAATGCAGCTCCATTATAATTTCTCACTAAATCCGCTGGGAAATGAGGTGGAGTATATTTATATGACATATTGACTTTAAATAAAAATTTTAGAGTTTATTTTATACAGTTTAAATTATACACCATCATATACGGCTATTGTTTCTTCTTTTTAAAGAAAAGATCTTAACTACCTGGGGGTGGGGAAGGTAGGATGGGAGAAAATAGCACAAATATTAATGTTTTCAAAATATTAACACTGCCTCAAGGTTCAGTCGATTAATGTTTCTAATAACTGCTGCAAACATCAGAAGAACAAACATGACCACTTAATCCAAATAAAGGAACAGTGTGTAATAAACGCTGAATTCTATTTAATAATTATTAATGTTAAAATATGAAAAATGAATGCTTAAAATATTAAGTATTTTCTTAGTAAACGTAAAAGCTTTCCCCAACCTACATTCAGTTGAGAAGATAAAATTTAAAATTTCTTATGAGCAGAGGTTTAGCTTTAAACTTTTCCCAAGTACAGAGACCCTGGAAATGGATCAGTTAATCAAGAATCTACCAATTTTACAACTGCTGTGGTGCTAGAAATATAAGAGTTGCTTAGGCCCACAAAGCGCTTAAGTTATAGTAGGAATGGATCAACAGTCTTTAGAAAAAAGAAAATAAAGAAAATAATAAACAGTAAAATGGGGTATAAGAGCAATAATTACAAGTAAGAAAATGGATTCTTTACATTAAAATATACCAGAAATGATATATTAAAATGATAATCATAATTTCCATTTTGTGCTGCATGGTGAGCAATGTTCTAGTTGCTTTGCAAAATTATTTCAAATAAATGTTAATTGAAAATGGAAAACATTTTTCTTTTCTTGGAAATAGAAAACTAAAGCTCAGAGAAATTAAGATATTGGACAAGGGCCATATATATAGTATTAAATTAACACTCAAACTAATTCTATAAGCAATAGTAAAGAGAGTTTTGATGAAGGCAACAGTGAAATAATAACCAATGATTTTGAAAGAAGTTTATCATCTAATATATATGTTCAAAATGAAGTTTTGCTTTGAAGTTCTAACTTGTGCAGACTAAATGCCAGTGTCCACAGGGCTATCAAGGAGGGCCCTCCTCTCAGTCACCAAGAGGCTTCCTAAAGAGGGAGGACTAAGGCAAGACTTAAATGATGAAAAAGAATTGAAGAGTTGGTGGGAACAGGAGAAGGGAGGAATAGGAATCTACTACAGAGGCAACACCAAATTACCATGTCTATGAGGCTAAGAAGAGATGGGCTGAATTAATACAAAAAAAAAAAAAGGAACACATCTGAATAAGTAAAGCATTCTAGGCTATGCTAGAAGGCATTTTATTGTTCTTTTAAGTTAAAATTCTTATCCATTCACTTATAAATTCCTTTGGATAGCCTTTAACATCTTCCTGTGTGAATATGGCAAACTGCTTCCTTGTTTCCTCTTTAATCAATATTTACCTCTTATATTATTAGCTTATATTAGTCTCTTATATTAGCTTTAGATCAATCTCTAGTCACAATATTTGCAGAGCAATTTTGCTTTTGAAAAAATCCAAAAAGTAGTTATACTTGCTCAACACAGTCATTCTGTATATCTCAACACTACAGAAAATTACTCAGTAATTCATCTAACAATAGTGAGCATATCTGTTACATTACATTCCAATCTATCTTTAATTTTCTTTTTGTTTATAAGGTCCATGGTGTTCTGCTTTGGTTGAATATTCATTTTGATTGAAAGTAATAATCATACACACTTCACTAAATTACTTGAGAAAAAGAGTAAGCAATAAAGCTCTGATCTATGGCTCCCTCCTCTTCACAAAATTCGGTCTTACTTTGGAAATAGGTGAGGAACATGGGGTCTTTCAATAGCTCTGATTATTTTCTTTCATAATTTTTCTTCATTTGATAAATAGAAATTGTAAGTAAAGGGTACATGAAATCTCATTTGAAGGCAGCTGAAAGATGGTTAATACATTTTAACATTATTGTCAGTTTTTGGTTTTTAGTGCATATTTTATATTTTATGACAGAAATATCTTATCTTTACTTGTAGGTACAATAAATGTGTCTATAGATAATAAAGCTTTTAATATAAAACTAATATCCAATACAGTATTTATCTTCTTCACCTGATTTTCAAGGAAATGTACTTCAAAATACACTCACTTCTCTAAAAGATTTTACTAGTGCTTTGAGATAAAATCATTTAAAGTATAGCTTTTATTAAAAATAAAATGTAACAGTTTATGAAATTAAAATCACAGTATGCAATATGTATACATCTATAACACAAATATAAGAAAGAGCAATAATTTCTTTTAGGAAGACAATAGGCATATCTTAGTTTCTTCATTTAATATTTGAATATATTCTTCCAATGGCATTTTTATTTAATCAATATTCAAATGATCAGTATTCTACTGATGTTTAAAAATAGCTTTTACTACTGCTATTTTGTTTAGGAAATTGTTCTAGTTTTGTTCAATAAGCTCTATACATACTATAATTTTTAAATGATATTAATCAATTAACTTATCCAACATTTTTATTTTCAATGATTCTATCCTAATACTGCTTCACATAAATATAAGCAAGAAAGTTAAAAGAACTGTTATACATTTTCAAAAACATGTAAATGAAATTAAATTAAATAGTGGCTGAATATTCAAAGGTCTGTTAAAAACTCTACAATATACGTTGCAATTTCATCTAGCATTTTAAAAAAATATAGATAAATTTTAAACCACTATTTTTCAAAATCTTATATTTGCAACTTCCTATTCTGGTCTATATCATTTGTAGTAATAGGCAATCGTAGAAATTAAAAATATTATAAAATAAACCTTCAGCTTTCAAGGAATGAGCAATGTGCACAAAAATTTAATAATTTAAACCATTTCATTACGGTGATTAAGCTACTCTTAATAAGATATAAAATGCTGTAAAATACCTCTAGGCTTCTGTCACTTGTTAAATCTTTATCCACACATTTTAAGAAGAAAATTAATTGGAGATAGTAAATAATTGAAAAAGTTTTAATAAAAGAACTGCTCTATTATTTTAACACATGGGCTAAGAATAAATCTCATTTGAAGATTCAGAACATTAAATTAAATGTACTGTTCAACATTTTTAGGTAATATGAAAGCATTTATACTATTTATATTTAGGTCCTTAAACCTACGCTCATCAAAGGCCTAATACAATTTCTTCTTTGGTCCTTTAATCCTTTTGATTGGTTATTGTTTAATTGGACACAACTAAAACTTAATGAGAAAAAAAAATGCCTTAGAGACACATTTGTTTTTGTTTCTTATTTATTATGACCATCTCTGTTTCATTCTTTTATATTTCAAAACTGGTTAATTATATATAAATATATATGTGTTTATGTATACATATTGTGTGTGCATATATATACATATTTTGTCCTAGAATAGACTGTCCTACAATTTGCCAGTGTAATAACCATTTTAAGAAAGGAGATCTTAATAAACTAAAGTGTAGATAGAGTTCAAGTGCTGAAAAGTGTCTTGTAAGGGTTAGAATAATTGACATCTTCTCCCTTCATACACTTGGATGTTTTCAGCTATCAAACTATTATGCAAGAGACCTTCAAGATGGCAGAAGAGTAAGACGTGGAGATCACCTTCCTCCCCACAAATACATCAGAAATACATCTACATGTGGGACAACTCCTACAGAACACCTACTGAACGCTGGCAGAAGACCTCAGACTTTCCAAAAGGCAAGAAACTCCCCACGAACCTGGGTAGGGCAAAAGAAAAAACAAAGACAAAAGAATAGGGAGGAGACCTGCACCACTGGGAGGGAGCTGTGAAGGAGGAAAAGATTCCACACACTAGAAAGCCCCTTCACTGGCAGAGACAGCGGGTGGTGGGGGGACAGCTTCAGAGCCACAGAGGACAGTGCAGCAACAGGGTTGCAGAGGGCAAAGCAGAGAGATTCCTGCACAGAGAATCGGTGCTGACCAGCACTCACCAGCCAGAGAGGCTTGTCTGCTCACCCGCCGGGACAAGTGGGGGCTGGGAGCTGAGGCTCGGGCTTCGGAGGTCAGATGCCATGGAGAGGACTGGGGCTGGCTGCGTGAACACAGCCTGAAGGGGGCTAGTGCACCACAGCTAGCTGGGAGGGAGTCCAGGAAAAGGTCTGGAACTGCCTAAGAGGCAAGAGACCATTGTTTCAGGGTGCACGAGGAGAGGGGATTCAGAGCGCCGCCTAAACCAGCTCCAGAGATAGGCACAAGCCGCAGCTATCAGTGCGGACCCCAGAGACAGGCATGAAATGCTAAGGCTGATGCTGCAGCCACCAAGAAGCCCGTGTGCAAGCACAGGTCACTATCCACACTTCCCCTCCCGGGAGCCTGTGCAGCCTGCCGCTGCCAGGGTCCCGTGATCCAGGGACAACTTCCCCAGGAGAACACACCGGGCCTCAGGCTGTTGCAACGTCATGCTGGCCTCTGCCGCCACAGGCTCACCCCGCACTCCGTACCCCTCCCTCCCCCCGGCCTGAGTGAGCCAGAGCCGCCAAATCAGCTGCTCCTTTAACCCTGTCCTGTCTGGGTGGGGAACAGATGCCCTCAGGCGACCTACACGCAGAGGTGGGGCAAATCCAAAGCTGAACCCCAGGAGCTGTGCAAACAAAGAAGATAAGGGAAATCTCTCCCAGCAGCCTCAGGAGCAGCAGATTAAATCTCCACAATCAACTTGATGTACCCTGTATCTGTGGAATATCTGAATAGAAAACGAATCATCCCAAAATTGAGGCACTGGACTCTGGGAGCAATGATATATGTATTTTTTTCCTTTTTCTTTTTTTGTGAGTGTTATGTGTATACTTCTGTGTGTGATTTTGTCTGTATAGCTTTGCTTTTACCATTTGTCCTAGGGTTCTGTCTGTCCGTTATTTTTATTTTATTATTATTTTCTTAAGTATAATTTTTAGCACTTGTTATCATTGGTGGATTTGTTTTTCGGTTTGGTTGCTCTCTTTTTTCTTTCTTTCTTTCTCTTTCTCACTTTGCTTCTGAGCCATGTGGCTGACAGGGTATTGGTGCTCCGGCTGGGTGTCAGGCCTGTGCCTCCGAGGTGGGAGATTCGAGTTCAGGACATTGGTCCACCAGAGACCTCCCGGCTCCATGTAATATCAAACAGCAAAAGCTCTCAAAGAGATCTCCATCTCAACGCTAAGACCCAGCTGCACTCAACGACCAGCAACCTACAGTGCTGGACACTCTATGCCAAACAACTAGCAAGACAGAAACACAACCCCACCCATTAGCAGAGAGGCTGCCTAAAATCATAATAAGGTCACAGAAACCCCAAAACACAACACCGGATGCGGTCCTTCTCACCAGAAAGAAAAGATCCAGCCTCATCCTCCAGAACACAGGCAACCTCCACCAGGAAGCCTACACAACCCACTGAACCAACCTTAGCGACTGGGGGCAGACACCAAAAAAAACGGGAGCTATGAACCTGCAGCCTGCGAAAAGGAGACCCCAAACACAGTAAGTTAAGCAAAATGAGAAGACAGAGAAACACACAGCAAATGAAGGAGCAAGGTAAAAACCCACCAGACCAAACAAATGAAGAGGAAATAGGCAGTCTACCTGAAAAAGAATTCAGACTAATGATAGTAGAGATGATCCAAAATCTTGGAAATAGAATGGAGAATATAGAAGAAACGTTTAAGAAAGACCTAGAAGAACTAAAGAGCAAACAAACAAGGATGAACAGCACAATAAAAGAAATTAAAAATTTTCTAGAAGGAATCAATAGCAGAATAACTGAAGCAAAAGAACGGATAAGTGAACTGGAAGATAAAATAGTGGAAATAACTACTGCAGAGCAGAATAAAAAGAATGAAAAGAATTGAGGACAGTCTCAGAGGCATCTGGGGCAACATTAAACGCACCAACATTCAAATTATAGGGGCCCCAGAAGAAGAAGAGAAAAAGAAAGGGACTGAGAAAATATTTGAAGAGATTATAGTTGAAAACTTCCCTAATATGGGAGAGGAAATAGTTAATCAAGTCCAGGAAGCACAGAGAGTCCCATACAGGATAAATCCAAGGAGAAACACTCCAAAACACATATTAATCAAACTATCAAAAATTAAACACAAAGAAAAAATATTAAAAGAAGCAAGGGAAAAACAACAAAAAACATACACAGGAATCCCCATAAAGTTAACAGCTGATCTTTCAGCACAAACTCTGCAAGCCAGAAGGGAGTGGCAGGACATGTTTAAAGTGATGAAAGGGAAAAACCTACAACCAAGATTACTCTACCCAGCAAGGATCTCATTCAGATTTGATGGAGAAATTAAAACCTTTACAGACAAGCAAAAGCTAAGAGAATTCAGCACCATAAAACCAGCTTTACAACAAATGCTAAAGAAACTTCTCTAGGCAGGAAACACAAGAGAAGGAAAAGACCTATAATAGCAAACCCAAAACAATTAAGAAAATGGTAACAGGAACATACATATCGATAATTACCTTAAATATAAATGGATTAAATGCCCCAGCCAAAAGACACAGACAGGCTGAATGGATACAAAAACAAGACCTATATATATGCTGTCTACAAGAGACCCACTTCAGACCTAGAGACACATACAGACTGAAAGTGAGGGGATGGAAAAAGATATTCCATGCAAATGGATATCAAAAGAGAGCTGGAGTAGCAAATCTCATATCAGATAAAACAGACTTTAAAATAAAGACTATTACAAAGAGACAAAGAGGGAAACTACCTAATGATCAAGGGATCAATCCAAGAAGAAGATATAAGAACTGTAAATATTTATGCACCCACATAGGAGCACCTCAATACATAAGGCAAATGTTAACAGCCATAAAAGGGGAAATCAACAGTAACACAATCATAGTAGGGGACGTTAACACCCCACTTTCACCATGGACAGATCATCCAAAATGAAAATAAATAAGGAAACACAAGCTTTAAATGATACATTAAACAAGATGGACTTAATTGATATTTATAGGACATTCCATCCAAAAACAACAGAATACACTTTCTTCTCAAGTGCTCATGGAACATTCTCCAGGATAGATCATATCTCGGGTCACAAATGAAGCTTTGGTAAATTTAAGAAAATTGAAATCATATCAAGTGTCTTTTCTGACCACAATGCTACGAGACTAGATATCAATTAAAGGAAAAATTCTATAAAAAATACAAACACATGGAGGATAAACAATACACTACTTAATGACCAAGATATCACTGAAGAAATCAAAGAGGAAATCAAAAAATACCTAGAAACAAATGACAATGAAAAAACGATGACCCAAAACCTATGGGATGCAGCAAAAGCAGTTCTAAGACAGAAGTTTATAGCAATACAATCCTACCTCAAGAAACAAGAAACGTCTCAAATAAACAACCTAACCTTACACCTAAAGCAATTAGAGAAAGAAGAACCAAAAAACCCCAAAGTTAGCAGAAGGAAAGAAATCATGAAGATCAGATCAGAAATAAATGAAAAAGAAATGAAGGAAACAATAGCAAAGATCAATAAAACCAAAAGCTGGTTCTTTAATAAGATAAAGGAAATTGATAAACCATTAGCCAGACTCATCAAGAAAACAAGGGAGAAGACTCAAATCAACAGAATTAGAAATGAAAAAAGAGAAGTAACAACTGACACTGAAGAAATACAAAGGATCATAAGAGATTACTACAAGCAACTATATGCCAAAAAAACAGACAACCTGGAAGAAATGGACAAATTCTTAAAAAACCACAATCTTCCGAGACTGAAACAGGAAGAAATAGAAAATATAAACAGACCAATCACAAGCACTGAAATTGAAACTGTGATTAAAAATCTTCCAACAAACAAAAGCCCAGGACCAGATGGCTTCACAGTTGAATTCTATCAAACATTTAGAGAAGAGCTAACACCTATCCTTTTCAAACTCTTCCAAAATATAGCAGAGGGAGGAACACTCCCAAACTCATTCTAAGAGGCCACCATCACCCTGATACCAAAACCAGACAAAGATGTCACAAAGAAAGAAAACTACAGGTCAATATCACTGATGAACATAGGTGCAAAAATCCTCAACAAAATACTAGCAAAGAGAATTCAACAGCACATTAAAAGGATCATACACCATGATCAAGTGGGGTTTATCCCACAGATGCAAGAATTCTTCAATATACGCAAATTAATCAATGTGATACACCATATTATCAAACTGAAGGAAAGAAACCATATGATAATCTCAATAGATGCAGAAAAAGCTTTTGACAAAATTCAACACCCATTTATGATAAAAACCCTCCAGAAAGTATGCATAGAGGGAATTTACCTCAACATAATAAAGGCCATATATGACATGCCCATGGCCAACATCGTTCTCAATGGTAAAAAACTGAAACCATTTCCAGCAAGATCAGGAACAAGACAAGGTTGCCCACTCTCACCACTATTATTCAACATAGTTTTGGTAGTTTTAGCCACAGCAATCAGAGAAGAAAAATAATAAAAGGAATCCAGATGGGAAAAGAAGAAGTAAAGCTGTCACTGTTTGCAGATGACATGATACTATACATAGAGAATCCTAAAGACTCTACCTGAAAACTACTAGAGCTAATCAATGAATTTGGTAAAGTAGCAGGATACAAAATTAATGCACAGAAATCTCTTGCATTCCTATATACTAATGATGAAAAATCTGAAAGAGAAATTAAGGAAACACTCCCATTTACCACTGCAACAAAAAGAATAAAATACCTAGGAATAAACCTACCGAGGGAGACAAAAGACCTGTATGCAGAAAACTATAAGACATTGATGAAAGAAATTAAAGATGATACAAATAGATGGAGAGATATACCATGTTCTTGGATTGGAAGGATCAACATTGTGAAAATGACTATACTACCCAAAGCAATCTACAGATTCAATGCAATCCCTATCAAACTACCAATGGCATTTTTCATAGAACTAGAACAAAAATTTCACAATTTGTATGGAAACACAAAAGACCCTGAATAGTCAAAGAAATCTTGAGAAAGAAAAACAGAGCTGGAGGAATCAGGCTCCCGGACTTCAGACTATACTACGAAGCTACAGTAATCAAGACAGTATGGTACTGGCACAAACACAGACATATAGATCAATGGAACAGGATAGAAAGCCCAGAGATAAACCCACACACCTATGGTCACCTTATTTTTGATAAAGGAGGTGAGACTATACAATGGAGAAAAAACAGCCTCTTCAATAAGTGGTGCTGGGAAAACTGGACACCTACATGTAAAAGAATGAAATTAGAACACTCTCTAACACCATACACAAAAATAAACTCAAAATCAATTAAAGAGCTAAATAAAGGCCAGACACTATAAAACTCTTAGAGGAAAACAGGCAGAACACACTATGACATAAATCACAGCAAGAGCCTTTTTGACCCACCTCCTAGAGAAATGGAAATAAAAACAAAAATAAACAAATGGGACCTAATGAAACTTAAAAGCTTTTGCACAGCAAAGGAAACCATAAACAAGACGAAAGACAACCCTCAGGATGGGAGAAAATATTTGCAAACGAATCAATGGACAAAGGATTAATCTCCAAAATATATAAACAGCTCATGCAGCTCAATATAAAAATAAAAAAACATATCCAAAAATGATTGCCCACAAACACGTGAAAGAATGCTCAACATCACTAATCATTAGAGAAATGCAAATCAAAACACAATGACATGTCACCTCACACCAGTCAGAAGAGCCATCATCAAAAAATCTCCAAATAATCAATGCTGGAGAGTGTGTGGAGAAAAGGGAACCCTCTTTCACTGTTAGTGGGAATGTAAATTGATACAGCCACTATGGAGAACAGTATGGAGGTTCCTTAAAAAACTAAGAATAGAACTACCATGCAACCCAGCAATCCCACTACTGTGCATATACCCTGGGAAAATCATAATTCAAAAAGAGTCATGTAGCATAATGTTCATTGCAGCTCTATTTAGAATAGCCAGGACATGGAAGCAACCTAAGTGTCCATCGACAGATGAATGGATAAAGAAGATGTGGCACATATATACAATGGAATATTACTCAGCCATAAAAAGAAACAAAATTGAGTTATATGTAGTGAGGTGGATGGACCTAGAGTCTGTCATACAGAGTGAAGTAAGTCAGAAAGAGAAAAACAAATACTATATGTTAAAACATATATGTGGAATCTAAAAAAAAAAAAAAGGTTCTGAAGAATCTAGGGGCAGGACAGGAATAGAGACGCAGATGTAAAGAATGGACTTGAGGACATGCGGAGGGGGAAGGGTAAGCTGGGACAAAGTGAGAGGGTTGCATGGACTTTATTATATACTACCAAATATAAAATAGACAGCTAGCAGGAAGCAGCCGCATAGTATAGGGAGATCAGCTCAGTGCTTTGTGACCACCTATAGGGGTGGGGTAGGGAAGGTGGGAGGGAGATGCAAGAGGGAGGAGATATGGGTGTATATGTATATGTATAGCTGACACTTTGTTATAAAGCAGAAACTAACACACCATTTTAAAGCGATTATACTCCAGTAAAGATTAAAAAATAAAAAACAACTGTTATGCAACAAGTCCTCAGATAATCCTGAAACCTAAATAATAAGGACTAGTTATGCAAGAAGCAAGATGTGTGTGTGTATGTGTGTATATATATATATTCTTATTACATTTGTTATCATAACATATTTACTCAACACATTTTCTGAATAGCTATAATGTAAAATATATTATGCTGGGAATACAAAATATACAAAGCATAGCTTGTTAGCTGCAACGATGTAACTAATTGCTGAGGATGACATAAACACATGCACATATATATGTATATTTGTGTGCATGTGTGTATGAAAATAACTTAGTATTTTATATTCTATATGAATTCTCACTTGTAGCATGGCTATCCCAGTTAAGCACAAATACCATATTATTTTCATACTTTTAAGAAGTCACCATAAAAGTTAAAATATTTATGATTTTAAAAATGTATCAGGATTCCTACATGGCTAGTTTTGCAGGAATAATGCTTAGGTAGGCTTGCAAGCTGGACCTGCTAGCAGGGATTATGTGCCTGGAAAATGAATGCTTGACTCAGAAATATTCTGGAGCTTTTACTAGTTTTCGTACCTGGCAAATGCTTAGACACATAACTAGATTCTTCAGAAGAGTTGGGAATCCATGAAATGAAGCTTTTGGAAAGAGACAACTGTGTCAGTATTTATCTTCATGTGCTATTATAGGATTGAATTTTAAGATCTTGTGCTGAACTTATTAATATTATCTATGAAATTTATTAGGAAGCAAAAAAAAAAAAAAAAAAGGAAATTTAGGTTGTCAATAGAATCCTGGAAGTTAGTATATTCTATGGAGATAAGAGATCCTGGTCCTTGAACCTTTAATTTAAAATTCCCTAGAGCCAGTGGGTTTCACAGCTTCCCCAGAGAGTGTGAGCAGGGTGACAACGAATTGCCCTGTGGCTGTAGGAACACTGAAGCTTGGTGCATAACTCCGGAGGAAGCACACAATCCTGTGATTACCAATACAAATGAGGTGCTCCAAACTGTATCAATTTCCTCTGTGGTTACCTGAGCGTGTCTCTTATTTTTTGGAGAATTAAGGAGAGGTTTCCTTAAAAAAAAAATTTTTTTTTCTTTCTGAAACCTGTTTTCACGTAAACCTCCTACCATGAGCTTATTATCATGAGTATAAAGGCCAGTGAGGAAAAAATGTAATATTAAACTGTGGAATGGAACTTGCCACCTAAAAGCTGCATTCTTTAGAGATAAAACTAGTAATCAATTGGAAATCAGCCAAGATATTTGACAAATATGAGTTTGCATATTTACAGGATACACAGCAGACTGAAATCTGAGTTTCTAAAGAACAGGGACAGGGAATGGTTCAGCAGCACCCAGAACATTGCTCCTCTCACCACTCATACTCCTCATACAAAAGCGCGTGTGTTGTT
The DNA here is from genome assembly GCF_028023285.1 of Balaenoptera ricei. Classification (NCBI taxonomy): domain Eukaryota; kingdom Metazoa; phylum Chordata; class Mammalia; order Artiodactyla; family Balaenopteridae; genus Balaenoptera; species Balaenoptera ricei. The sequence goes on from NC_082640.1 coordinate 135,329,676, forward strand.
ACCTGCCCCAAACGTAATCCTTCCGTATCTCAGTTAACCTTCCAAATTTAAAGTCATAATCTAATCTGCCAGCATCCTTAAGTCTTATATAAAAATAGACATTTTGGACTAATTGCTATTTTCCAAGTTACAGAAGAACCACAGAAAGAAAACAACATCATTGTTTATTGAAGTGTATAGTTTCATCTACTTCATTCTTTTTCTTAAAGACTTTTCCACCATGTAGTTAACAAATAATACATCAACTAAAATGTACAGCAACACTCCTGGAGTTTGAACAGATTGTGTTTAGTGTGCTTCTTGTCTTTAACAATATCCACACTACCTGCTATCCAAAATACCAGGGCATCATCCTCTAATAACCTAACACCAGTGACATTGTTAAACTTCTTAATATCATGAATTTAGGTATTTTTAATACTAAAAGCAAATACAAAGCACAGTATGTCTGCATTTTTTTTTGTTAGAATTCTAACAGTGATTTCATTGAAAATAGTTAAAAATCTATCATATTCAGCTCTCACAGTTAAACAATTATCTGTGGAGAAAGTCAAGCAAAACTTTAGCTCCTAATATCTTCCTGAATTATCTATATATTACCAGATAATTATGTAATCTACTCTTACAACTTCAGATTGCACACAGCATTGCAATGATTAGGTCTCCACAATTTAAGCAAAGGTATGCCTTGAAATAGGTGGATAATTTGTGCAAAGGACACGCAATTGCTGAAGCAGAAACATAAACTATGAAAACAAAAGAGTATTATAATCTGAATTAGCAATTACTTCCAATCTCCATTTTGCTTCATTGTACATGGCCAGTATTTAACCATTAGGCTTGTTGATTCTTTGGCATTAACCAATGACATAACACCATCATAATCATCACACACACACTAATACAATTCTTTTCCATTAGTGTGTATTAGTTCAAGTAATAGGCAGACTTAGGGAAATTATAGTTTAAATTGGGTAGCAATAATGTAGAAATATTGTTTACTAATCCAATTCCAAAAATCACGTCATTTTCTTCCCTTGTCCCCCCAGTCTCGAAATACATAGAAAAAAAATGTACTTACACTGCACGATGAGCTGCACCAAGGCTTCTCTTGGTTTCACATTAAATCCATTGTACTGGCTGGTCTGACATCGGTACATTCCTGACATTTCCCTAGATACATTCACAATCCTCAGTGTTCCATCATAACTCTCCATTTGCATTGACCCATCAGGCATTGCAACTTCTTTATCCGCTCTAGACCAAAGGATGATGGGTTTAGGTTTTCCAGTTACTTGACACTGCAGTTCTATTGTGTCTCCTTCTCTGGTGACCAAAGGTGATTTTTCCTGTGGAACAGTCAGATTGGGTGGAACTTGAAATGGGAAAAAGAAAATTTTTCAAGGTTAGTATGTACTGGTAAAGCATATTCAAACACAGAAAATCATAAGGAAACAACTTCTGCTGGTTGAAGATGTGTGACAATTCAGATGACAAAAATTACAGAGACCTTGGGGATAAGTGGCACTTACCCTCACTTAAAATAATTCTATATTGTTTTCATAGAACTTTCTCAAATGAGGTCTTCAAACATTAGCAAAATAAATAAAGCATTACATTGGAATGCGAATGGTCAACATAAGAACAATCTACTCAATGACTTGTCATTATCAGCCATTAACTGGGTCTTTAAGATCTGCATTTCACAGAAGAGTGATCCTACTTGCTGAGGTAAGATTTAGCTTTTCAGTCTTCTGCTTCCTATGCTGTTATCTCTTATCCAAGGATGCTATAAGAAAGGGATAAGAGACATTATAGACTTAGCAGGCACAGTAAATGCAATAGGAAAGAGAAAAAGAAGAACCTCTGATATAAAACCAGAAGTTCTAAATTTGGTTTAGAAACTGCTGCCAAACTGCTAAGGTTTAGGATTCGTTCTCTCCCTCGAGGAAGTGAAATGGAACAACTGACTACAATGCCACACTCTGACAATCCAGTGTATTGTTCTTTTTGACTTTTAGTATTTTTTGACATTTTAATTTCAAATGATTTCACTTTAAGATTTTGAGATCACTGTAAATAGTCTGTCATGATGCTGCCACTATTTCTGTAAAATTAATTTTAAGTGAGTTTTCAAAAATATATTTCAATAATCTAAGAATTTAATTTTCTCAAGTAAAGCTAATTTCTGATTTTACTGAAGATATTTATGAGAAAATTAGATTGATTTTACAGGAACTTACCTTACTGTGCTGGAATATATTTATGTTAGGGTTTGGTGAAAAACGAACTAATAAGAGGCATGTACTACTCAATGGGTTTTCCTACAAACAATATCACCTGTTCCACTGGAAGACTTTTACTTCTCATACAAATGTGTATGAATTAAAAAGTATTTATGGAATAGGACATCTATCAAAAAAGCATGGGCTAAATTAGAACGGCAGAATAAGAATAACCAGAAATATATGAATAATTCTATCCTTGTGATAAATGTCATATGCTTCCCCTCTTTGGAGTTATTACTGAATATGGACAAAAAGGCAAAGGTTTTATTCTCCCTTCTAGCATTACTGTGCTCCAGTGCCCAGGAAAAAAAACAAATATAATTAATTTTTAAAGTATTTTTCAACTAATGTTGAAATGTTGTTCCTCTTTATTACACAGAGAAAAATAAATTTAAGTACAAAGTGATATGAGAATTAGTTATCTTGCTATTTAAATATCTTCATGTCTTTTTAATTCCTTCATTTACTTCTAATTAAAAAAAAAAACGTAAATAATGCTAGCATCTTAGAAATCAGAAAATATGAAACGCTAACCACTACCTTCTTGAAGCAGATATATATATATTCTAGGAATTGGCATTAACAAAAAACATGTTTAAAAATGGTTGCATTTTTAAAACCTACATGATTAGATAATTTACTCTTGTAAATATAAACAACTAAATAATTTAGTTAAATAATTTGTTCTTTTTGAAGTGAACCACCAGGGAATGATGCAATTCTAAATAAGCATCATCTAGTAACAATAGGATTGAAAGAAGCTGCAGTATTTATTCACCCTCCATGAGAAAGGACACAGAATAACAGCAATAAGCTCAGCATTTAACATTAATTATGCTCCTATTGTGTGCCAGGCATAGTTAGGGATTTTACATTTTCATTAATTCTCATGACAATCCTAGGATCAAATATTTAATATTAAAATTTAACAAATGAGAACACTGAGAATGAGCGGATAAATACTTTGAACAGAACTCAAATTGAGGCCAATTTATAGCAGGTGGCCAGTGCAGAGATATGAACCCTGAAGCAGGCTCCAGTAAAGTATGGTGTCTGGAATGAATAACCTGAGTTAGTACCGGACTCCTCTTGCTCATAATTAGTCTGTTCTTATGGACAAACTGGACCAGTTTTACCTGCCCATCTCTTGGTTACTGTCTCAGGGACAATAAAAAAGAGTCAAGGTAGAAATGCGAGGGAGTAAATAACACATATGTTGCAAATTACCTTATCTATCTGTCTTACATCTTATATGTCTATTTTAAATATCTGTATCTACCTGTATGAGAATAATTCCCGTATACAAGTCAAAACTTCTTATAAGATATACCACTCCAAATAAGTATGCAAATTATGATACATTTATGTGAAATAAATGAAAAGAAATTATACATTAAAAGATTATTTAATGGAATGTTATTATTTGAAATCGGAAGATTTCATATCTTCCAAAAACAAACCACATGACCTTGGCCAAGCTTAAGCACTCTGAGTATGAATTTCTTCATTTTTGAAACTAAGAATTTATACTTTACCAGCTCCAAGGTTATTAGTGTTCTGACTATAGGAACAAACAGTAAAAAGTTAAAGATAGAAGCGGGGTTAATAATAAGTATCTATTTTCTAACTTAACAAGATGAATATTCAAAGATCTTATTACATTAGGCCAGTCTAACAAAAATAGATCCTTGACTAGCTATATATTTTTAAGTTTATCATGCTAGATAGTTCAAAAACTCCCTTGTTAATGTATGTTATTCATTTGTTAGATAAACTTTTCTCCCTATGTAATCAAAATTATAGAAATGTAAACCTCAGTTTCAATCTAGGTAAGTTACAAGTTGATTTTTTAATAAATTTGCTCATTTTAAAATAAACACCAAAGCCTAATTAAAATAAAGTTTATTTTCCATCTTTTCCATGAGGCTTTTAAAATCTTGATTTCAGAGTTAACCCTTTCTTTGCAACTTTCTTGGACAAGAAGGTCTTAAAACTTGTCATAGGTTTTATAGACTTCTCTCTCTCTCTCTCTCCACATTAAATTTTCCATTCTCTAGAATGCTCTAAATTATTATCATAATTTTTCTGTCAGGAGATTTTGTTTGTTCTCATGAATATCTCTCTGTTTTGCATGTTTATAATGTGAATTGTAACTTTACCCCAAGGTTCTTCCAGTCAGTGATTGCAGCCTACTACTATTTTCCAAAAGTCTTGCAAATCCCCAAACCTAAGGACTATTTATTTCTTGACTTAGTTGTTAGTTAATTATCAGACCACTTGATCTGCTAATTAAAAACAATAGACTTTTCTTTGTTTCACCATCTTCTAACTCACCACTTCCAATCAGCAGCTTTGGTTTCTCTATCAAAAAAATCTCTCATATCAGCCTATTTCTTTTCATAGGTAGCTTTCTTAGTATAAGTCATCCTTATCTCTTCTTGTGACAGTGTCCTAAGTGGTCTTTCTGCTGCCAGTTTAATTCTTCCAGGCCTCCTGCTTCTGTGTCATAAACTTTATCATCATAAATAAAATTATGTTCCTGTAACTATGAAAAACTTCAATCCTCAATGAGTGTGCTCATCATAATACTGCTTTAATTAAAAAAAATAATAACTGAAAACAGCCTGACAGATTAACTAAAAAAATCGTGGTACAGTCACATAATAGATTATGATGCAGCCTTTTTAAATGATGATGTAATAGACCCACATTTATTGACAAAGATATTTATATTGTTAAGCAAGAAAAACATGCTAGTGAATAGCATGAATAGCTACAACCACTATTAAATAGTGAGTAAAACATGTTACTGAGCAGTATGTACAGTATCACATTTTTATATAAAAAAAGACGTATGCTAATGACTGATAACAGAGAGTTTCTTAAAGGGAGAATATACATGATTCATCTTTATACTTGCAGCATCCCACACTCTATTTCACACATAATAGGAACTCAGTAAAAATGTTTATACCAAATGTACAAATTAAGATAGTGAGGCAGTTGAGCACTGATTTATGGAAGAGAACAAGATTTACATGGGGAAAAATGTAGAGGAAAAGAAAGCCCAGAAGGAACTATACCAAAACACTAACAGTGGTTCTCTCTGAGTGTGGGATTATTGGTAAACTTTTTTTTTTTGTATATTGTTCATTTTTCATTCTTGTACAATATGTGCTATGCATATTGGCATATTATAGTCTTCAAGAAGCCCAGAGAAAATTAAAATGTTAATGCAATCTATTATCCAAAGCTCATCTGATGAAAACTCCACTTTTTAATAACAACAAGTGTATCACTCTGGACACGGTATTTTAGAAACATAGTCTTAGAAATGCTCCTCTAGAATCACTCACTCCTACAACACTCATCACTTACAGTTTCACTGACTAGTGAACCTCAGTGCCCTTGCAGTTCTTTCCTGTATTTGGCAAGTCAGGCCCTTGTCTTCTAGCACCCCCTACCTGCCCCGTGTGTTGAGATTCAGTTCAAAGTTACCACTTATGTGATGATACTTTGCCTACCCCTAGGCTGAGTTTGTTGCTCACTCTTCTTGACCACATATTATGTTATATACCCATTTAACCTGTACTCGAAGCTTCACCCTGTATCTTCTTCCATGTCTATATCCCTGACCAGATAGCTCCTTGAAGGCACAGAGTGTCTAACTCTATCTCTAAAGCCTGATGCCCTGCTTTCCTGGATGGCACAGACCAGGAAGTCATGAAATAATTGAGGAAGGAAGAGGGGGAGAGAGGGCAAGAGGGTAAGAAGGGAAAAAGATTAAAATCTGTGAATATAAAAGAAATAAATGTAATAGATAAAAATCATGAACATTTAAAAAAAGTAATAAATAACAATGAAACGTAATAATTCTATATAATTAGTAATCCATACAACTAGCAGAATCTCCTCTAAAATATATTGTTAGTATAGATTTCAGATGCAGTAGATCTTCAAATTTGTGAAGGTGTGTGAGAGATAAGAGAGTAAAAAAAGGATTCGTATAGTTTTCCTTTTCTTTCTCCTTTCATTTAAGATTTGGATAGATAAGTTGTAAATTTAAAAAACAAACGAACAGAAAACAAACAAAAGAGCCAATTTGAGGACATGGCATTTAATTTTGTCATGATGTTTTAATGCTCTTCTCTAATCAACTAAATTATTTTTTCTTAAAATAGTCTCACAATGAAAACGTTAAATTAAGTAGAAAAATTTGAAATGTCTGCACCTTGTGAGATTTATTCATAATGCACTTGCTAGAAAAAAGTCCCTCCGAATAAAAACACAAAGATACATTCTTTGACGTATAGTCTATACACTGTCCTTGCTTTGATTTTTCTTACCTGAAATGCTACTGTAGGAGATGCTATAATCAGAGAAACTTAAAAAACATGGTATGGCACCAAAACTTCTCATTCCAAACATTAAAAAAATAGACAAGTAATATGAACAAACTGGTTCTCTGTCAACTTTTCCACTGTATCACAGACTGTAAAATAAAGTAAGTATAGAAAATATAAATGCTTCCATTTCTTCATTGGGAAAGAAGGTGAGGAAATTTAATCTTCAGTTTTTACTCATAAAATGGCTGGCTTATTTTTCCTTACTCAGAAGAATACAAGGGAAGGTTAGTTCATCTCAACTACATGAGAAAATATCATGCTGTTTGAAACAAAGACATAAGAATATGCTTATTATGAACTTATTGGTTTAAATATGTAAATATGCATAGTACACTTTAATAGTAGATGTTTAAACAAAAGATATACTTCTTTTAATACATTATAATTTTTTATAATAAACTAAGTAATAAGTAGAATTGTCTCCAGAAGGACAACCAGACTCATATTTTCAAGAATCTTAAAATAAGTATGGCACTAATTTAATCATATTTGAATTTAGGGGGAGAAGTATTTTATAGCACATATGTATGTTCTAGAGTAGAGTGTATAATCTATATTTAAAGCATAAGTAAATAAGACCAAAAATATTGTGTTTATGAAAGTGAACCCCAGAAATCAGAAATCAAGAATTCTCACGCTGACTAGGTATATATAAACACATGTAAAAAAGTTATGACTCAAGTAAATAGTGAATTTGTAGACTCAACTAATCCAAATGAACCAAATTTATTGTATTATTTAACCTTCAAAAACAACAGGTGAGGTAAAAAAAATTATGATAGACTTGACGTGAGTTTCATCCTTGGTGATCTACTGATTGAAACTCCAAGGTTAGCTATATCCTTATTGCAGACCACATAGTTTTAAAGGAAAGATACCTCTATCACACTTGAGTGCTTTCTCAGTGTCCAAGTCAGCAGTTCTCAATTTTTTTTTTCCAACACATTACAGATTAGCTTTGTAAGCATGAGACTTGCACATGGATATAGTCAGATTTTGAGGTTTTGAAAAATCACAAAATAATTTTACATGGAAGTAAAGAACTGAATAGTTTGCAATTGCAACCACTATCAATGGCACATCAGTAATACCTTCTGATAATGGACTATGGGATAAGTAAGATAAGCCTTTGGTTAAGTGAAATTGTCAGCATCTTGTAACTCCACTCCATTCTCTTCCATTCAATTAAGTATCTTCAATGTAAGTGAGAAAAATATCAATACTGTAATCTGTATTTTAAAACCTCCATACACTAATAGTGGAACTATTCTAATTCTCATGCACCTCATAGCTGATTTGATGAGCACACACTAAGATTTGGAATAACTGCCTTAATACATGGAATTTTTAAGAATAAGTGATCATTGAGAAATATTCATATGATGATATAAGGTAAATTTGAGAATTCCCTTCAACTTAAAAATAATTCTAATCCAAATCTCCAAAATACTTTCTAAACTAATAAGCTTGACCCATTTTCTTAATAATTATATGTCAATTAAAATGTATAGTTAGATGTGCTTGAAAAATATTCAAGGTGACAAAACAAATCCAACATGCTAAAGACTCCTCATTTACTAATGGATTTGCTCATATTTGCTTTCTTTTAAAGACCATGACGGGTAACAATATTTGATGAAAGACAGAGACACTCTAGAGCTCATTTCTCATGAAAGGAATGAAGGTTGCCAATGGATACTTCCTGTTTTGTAAAAACACACAGACAATATGGTGATTTATATGATATGCAGCACATAGAGTATTTTTGCAATTGTTGTCGTTTTAAAATATGCAGAACTTCCCTGAGCCAAAGGTTAATATAATAATATATTGCATTGCTGCACTTCCTTCTGAATTACCTTCCCCCGTATAAATGAATCACTAAAATCTAATTGACAAATGCTTCTTCCTCCTCCTAAAAAAATCTTACCATTTCTGAATTAATCTTTCTTAAAAATCCTATTATTCTACCATTCAAATAGCTTTAGTAGCTCCCCATTTTCTAGAACGTCTAAATCCCACTGTTTATTTTCCGTTTTACCTGCCAACCCTTATTAAGCCATAGTGCTTCTGTGAAAAGCTTGTTATTCAGTTTTGATAGGTCTCTTGGTCTGCTTAACACTTGGCTCATTCCCTACTCCTTGCCTTCCTTCCTTACTGCTTGCTTTCCTTCCTTCACTCCAGGAATGACTTTCCCGTCATAATACCCATCCAATGATTTCCCATTCTTCTAAGACCCAACTGAAACTTCCTGTTCTCTTAAGTCTCCTGATCTCTGTAACTTTTATTCATCCTCCATGTCTCTGAATTATAGTGTATCTGATTTATTCTATCTATGTCATGACAAAATGTCTACTCTTTTACATATGTAGCCAAAACATTCTGAGGTCAGTACTAGGCTTTATCTATTTCCTCAGAAAATAGCTCCCACAACATGTGATATTTTAAAGTATTTTAGAGGTGCTTAATAAATTCATGATTGATTGATGGAGCACCAATCAAGGTTACTAAGCAACCAAAGTAAGAAAACTATTAATGAATAATCACCTCTTGATTATCAAAGGCTTAATTATAAAGTATATAAATTTCAAGATCATTTTCACACATCAACTCTTTCTATTTTTAGTTTAAAAAAACACAAAAACAATAGGTTTTCATAAAGTTAGCATGTATACTAGATTTTAATTTGGGCATAATAATGAAACAGGGAGGTAAAATATTGGAAGTATTTGGTAGTATTGAGTAATTTGTCCATGCTATGGCTTTCCTCTATCATCAATTTAAAAAAAAGGCTAGTTAGCTCTACAACAGACCATTTGGACCCATATTCTAAGACTTGTATTACTTACAGTCTTGTGGGTAAATCATATATGAAATAGGCACTTATTTTTCAACATGCCATCATACCATATGGTAAGCCTACTGTTTTTGTCCATAATATGAATAAGCATAAATACATCTCTTATCATACTCTATAAATAAAAACTGCCTTTTCTGCACTGACATACACACTTTTTTTTATTGACTCACCTATAATAAATGAGGAGATGCTAATAAAACAGGATTGACAATGTTTTACAAATCTAGCTACAGAGAAAGAAGAAAGCATGTATTAAAAACAAACATGAGGTTAAAATAGCACGGTGTTTGCATTTTGAAATTCTTAGGGGAAACGTGCATGCACACATACACACACACCCATACATACACACATGCACAACCCTTATTTTTTAAAGAGTTACAGAAAATCTTATTACAATGGTATTGTTAGTTATTTGAAACATATGGGGAGAGGCAGGATCCTGAAGCGTAGCAACTCTGGAGAGTTTAGTATTAGAAGATGGAGGACAGGCAGTGCCATTCAATCAGGAAAACAGGTTTGGCAGGCAACAGTTATGGCTGTTCCAATTTCCCTCTCCCAGCAGGTGTTGCTATGGCACAAGAATAGCCTCTGAGGGATTCAGTGGAACATAAAGTGTAAGATGAAAGAGCAAAAGAGAAAATCATTCTTTGAGTCGCATTCATATTTTCTCTGCTACACAAGCTACAAGGCCAGTTGCAAATAAATACAGGTTCTATTCTTGCTGCCTCATAAACAGATAAATGAAGGGGACCTTAAGCTGGGGTTGCTTATGTAGCATTTGCTTAAGTTTAGTTTTCAAGGATCTTGAATTGCTATGATCTTCACATAATTTGGTTTGCTAACTTGAGCTTACAGTAAAATATTTTCTAGAATCATTAATGTAAATCTATATCAACAAGACAATTTTTTACTGACATTTTTGGGAAAAGATGTGAAAGCATACCTTTTTTCTGAGTTTAACCTCCCTTTCCTGACTTATTGTATGTGTTTCTCATGTACTGAAGTACAGAAATGAACGACGGTCACTGACTAATTATGTAAAGTCTCACATGTGAAAAACTTGTTTTCTTTGAGACAACTAAATAAAAAAACAGGACCAAGATAATTCTACTTGCTAGTGACTCGAATTATATTAACATTTTAGCAAGCTAGGAATCTGAACTAGACTGAGAAGACCTTGCTTTTTTCTGTAATAAGAAAGGAGATACTATAATAGTCAAAACCTCAAAGTGCTAAGATCTTTAATTACTAAGATATGACCAGGTCATTTGATGAAAAGATAATCAATCTATAATCATTTCTGGGAAATAGGGGACCAATTCCTCAACTTAACTCTCTACTGTTAATCAAGTTCCATTTCATGTTTGGTATATATTTTTTTCAATAATGCAGAGTAAAGGTGGAAAACTATAGTTAATTGGGTATAAACAATTGATTAAGAATTTAAAGTTGAAAAGTTGAATACCACATTCTATACATGCATTATACAAACTAAAGGTAACAAACAGGAAAGAGTCCTATAGCTTAAAAGTTAGCTCAGAGATTCCCAAATTCCTGGAATCCTGATATTCCATTACACATTTGTGTTCTTGCCTACTCACTCTTGAAAATGGTGCCATGATTTATCCAAATATATTTAAATGTGTGTATAAATGCACTATCCCTTAAATTAACATTATGGGAGAAACAAAAGCAGAACTGCATGTATGAAAACTTATGCCCTAGGCTGGAGCTATTACCCATTCATTTTAATACACATTTTTGAGCCCCTCAAATAGGTAAATATGCTTAAGACTGGGGGCAAGAGAGATAAATTAGACCTTTAACTACCTTTAAAACTTTCAGTATGCGTTATGGAAGCTGATAAATAGGGAGAATTCTCAGTAACTGATAACTGCTCACAATCATTTTTAAATCAGAAGGCCTTTTTTAATTGACATGTATAGTCTGGAAGAGTTGTAAGTGTACAAGATTAGAAATTTGACTTGGACACAGGGCCTAACCACTTACTAGCTGTGCAATCTTGGATTGTCTTAATCTGTTTTCTCATCAGCAAATAAGGCTGAGGAAAAGGAGAATTTAATGAGAATTTAAAGATAAAATGGCATAATGCACATCAGAGCATCCTCTGAAGTGTAAAGTATTTCAAGTTGTGTAATATACTTGTAAAGAGCAAGACTCAGGTCTGGCAGCCTAGATTCAGATCTTAGCTCTACCACCTATTAGCTGCATGACCTCAGGAAAGCTATCTAGCCAGTATCTCTCAGTTTTAGTAAAGTGAATATAATATTACCTACTTCAATTTTCTTTTTTTAGAATTAAGCAGTATAATACACATAAAATCTTGAACACAAGGTCTCTCATATAGTAAACACTCAATATATGTTAGTTATTATATTTTCTCCTCAATGTCTTTTATTATGGTGATATCAATGACTGTATTTTATTGTTCTGCATATATTTCTATATTGAGGGCAAATATTTTGTTTTATTCATACCTGTGATGTCTCAAGTACTGAACATGGGTACACATAGGGTCAACAAAATATTTTATAAATTTGATATATATATATATCATTACCATTGACAGCTGTCTTGGAAATATGCATTCATTTCAGATGAGGACACTATTTGAAGAAGATAACATTTTGGAAAGGACAGGAGTGAACCTTTTTAGTCTGAGTAGTCAGAGGCATCCCCCAAAGCCATCCAAGGAAAGAAGGTGCAGATTTCTGCCATTAGTTATAATAATTTGAACTGTGTGTTTGGACTGTATTATAAAATGGCACATAATACAGATATCCTAGCGCCCATTCTATTCCTATGAAGTAATGAGGTTTGGACATTCCTCAATACATCTCTCTCTCTCTTATGAAGATGACAAAATGTCATTGCTGTACATTTTCACAAAGGTCAGGGTGTTGCCATGAAAACTGGGAACCAATAAGTAAAAAGGAACTGTCTGATCATGTTAATTATGTGATTGCTTTCCTGTGGGTGAAGGAATTCTAAATTAAAAGGATAAGCTATAAATTATATATCAAAAGTGCAATGAAAGCATAGCAAAAGAAAGATGCTTTAAAGCAATCCACAATTTATTTTATTTTCTATAGGAGGGGGCCCCAATCCCTGGGTCGTGGACCGGTACTGGTCCGTGGCCTGTTGGGGAACCGGGCCGCACAGCAGGAGGTGAGCAGCGGGCGTGCGAGAGAGCGAAGCTTCATCGGCCGCTCCCCATCTCTAGCATTACCGCCTGAACCATCCGGCCCCCTCCTCCCCCTACCACGATCAGTCTGTGGAGTAATTGTCTTCCACGAAACCTGTCCCTGGTGCCAAAAAGGTTGGGGACCGCTGATCTAGAGCAACTGTTGCTCACAGTGATAAACTCTTCAATGCCTAATGGCTAGAAAAATCAATTTACTTCTATAATAAAAAGGCCATTTGTCTCCTTGTAGAATCCATCTGACATTGTTTGGCCTCTTATACATGATAACTCTGAACAATGCCTGTGGTTTACAAATTCCCTAATTAAATCACTGATTATGTACTACTGAATATGCCTTATCCTGTGGAAATAGACACTATCACCATTTTAATAAACATTTTGACATAAAATGAAGCTGGCTCTTTCATGCTTTGTCAAGAGCAAAGTGAAATAACCAGTGAACACAATGTTCCATCAACAGATCAGGACCACATGTTCTTTAGAGCAAATGAGGTTTAATTAACAGATCCATTAGCAGAGAACTGGTCAGTTAAAACATAGGAGAAGGGTTTTCTTATAACACATGGACACTTTATTAACAAATATTCTACAAATGCATGACTGTATTTTATGATCCATTCTGCCAGTCTGTAGAAGTATAGAATGCTACAGTAAAAATATGGGCCTAATTTTAAAACCACATAAAAACTCATATAACGTCATTGATTGGAATGATATATAACTCATTCTAAGCTAATAAGTGTGTGAATAGAGTTTAGTACCATTTTATTAATATAGTTTTACATTCCATTTTATTCCTAAGCAAGGATATTTCCATTTAAATGTCAACTAAATACATTCTGTTTACAAGTATTATTTAGATAGTCTTGGTGAAAGTGGACTACTTATGTTTCATTTATAGTGAACTGTAATTCATACTAAATGCACTTTAGAGTGCAGACATTTGAACTCCTTGTCATTTTATTATTTCTACTTCACGTATTTAAATTACCAATATATTTCATACTGTGCATAGAACCTTTTTTTAAAGTGCAATGATATGCTTTTAATTTCACATCTTTTTAAATCTCATCATTATTATGGTAGAACATCCCTAAAATTTGGGAAATTCTGATGTATTTACCTGATTTATTTATGTACTCAGAGGAATCTGGTGCCCTCAGTTCTTCCCTTCCCCTGCAAACTATTGTCTTGTCTCCTTATCTAAAGCTTTCAGTTCTGAGCCTAGGCTGTCTCTTAGGCTGACTTTCACCCAACAGGACCACCCAGGCTCCAATTCTTTAGTCAGAGAGGTAAGAAGGCAAACATGCCATGATTTGGGTTTCCTGAAATGGATTCACTTAACAAAAATATTTACATTTCTCACAGCTTATCCCTGGAGTCTGAAATCTCATTACGTGTGCTTGCTCCGTTGAGAAGCTGTGTGTTTTGTGTAAAGAACCTGGGTTTTGCAGTCAGAATTGACCTATGTTCAACACTTTGAAATGCATCAGCATATGCTAATGCTTTGCTTCTCAAATTCGGCGTGGTTATATATGTGTGTAAACTATTCGAGCTTCATGCTTACAATTCATGCATTTTTCTATGTTTTTGTTACGATGCTATAAAAGTTAAAAAAAAAATTCTTCACCATAGACAATGTGATCTACACTTGCGTGCTGCAAGTTTTAATGTATAGACTAGGGTTACTTTAATATGGAATTCATGCCACTCAGGAGTACACATCCCTAGATGTGGTTAGGCAGCATTTTAAAGACACAAACCCTGGGTCCACTCTTCTCAGGAAGCTAGAAGAAGACAAGTATCATCATGTTGAGTTGCCCTAGAGAATTTTTAACCTAGCATAACGCTGAAAGTGGTCTCCTTTGGTGAAATGAATATTGCTCAATCTATGCACCTAGGTTAGAATAGGGTAAGGCCATGCCCCATTTTAGTGAGAGGAATATGAGATGGGCAAATGGGACCTGACATCCTAACACTCTTTGAAGTGGTGTTCTCAGAGTAGGGGAGAGTGTTGTGCCCCACTATCAACCCAACACATGGTCACATGAACCAACTAGAATATTACCTGAATTCCTTTTAGAATATTTTAATACCTGCCTACAGTGATCTTTTGATGCAAGGCCCTTGTCAAAGGCCATAACTGAATATCAGAATCACCTGCGATAGTAAAGGGACATACCCATGTAACGTAAGATGCTGCAAGCTTATACTGAATTTGGAATCTGAGACTGTAAACTTGAATCAGGTTATGGTTATAGGAAGTGAACAAGTACCTAAGCTTTGGGATCCCATTTCCCTCTCTATAAATGGAAGGCACTAGGTAATCTATAAACGTCCTCAGTATTTAAAAACGATGCCAATAACTGAGACATTTAGAAATCTTTGTAAAATGTTTTACAAAATAGGTATATGGGGACCTGCTCCAATAATCTTTTATTTTTATTTAAAAATAGATATTCAGAATTCATAAATATCCTCAAATTGTGCCACCAAAATCCTAATTGTAATGATTTTCTAAATTTATTTAATCTCTTTGCTAAGCTCACTGATATCCCACAATGAAGGATGAAAAATTAAGACTGTAAAAACGAATGAGGCCCTTTTTATATATTAAAATGAATTCATTTGTAAGCAGATTTTCAGGGGAAAGTCCTTTGCATTAATGGTAGTTCTAACTTCTATTTTGGAGCTATTGTAAGAAATAGCTTTAAGACATTCCAAACTGTAAAATGAAACTTAGTCACTACAAACAAATTATATCACTATAATAATTGTTCTATCTAATGCCAGAAATCTAGGATTCTAGATCTTTTGCTATCACATAGACCAAAACGGCGATCAAACTGTTAGTCTATGGATCTAGTCTCTACGGCTACTTCTATTTATTTCTCTGTTGTTCAATTGATAATGGTAGCTTGGTAGTGTCATCTAAAAATGACATAAAAATTCCAAGTGTTATCATAATCATATCAGTAGTGAATCTAATACCACTCACCACATCTCTATCTTCTCCTCTTGTCAAGAGATGCAGAGTGAGTCCTGGTAATGTAGCTTTAAATAATATACCCTGATTTACATCCATTCTCAACTATAAGTTTGATGGAGACGTTTATTCTTCATCAGTTAATGAATATAATTTTCATAATTCTTTCTTTAATTTGTGTAAGTTATTGCTAGTTATTATAATATTAAGTACAAATTATGGAACTAACTAATTGTGTTCAGTCCTCTGGATTAGAAGCATCTCTATTCAGTCATTTAAAATTCAAATAGTTTCCACGTCCCCATTGCTTGCAGTTATAAGTGGATGAAGGGTATAGGAAACATAAATTGGGCATTCTTTCCTATTTCTCATTGACCTGCTCTTATCTCAATGTAATCTGGGAATTTCAAAAAGTGTTTAATTCTGCCAAGTGAAGGAAATCCTCAACACATGACACAGTAATTAGACAACAGCTAATTAACCACTGTTAAACTATGGCTTGTAAGGTAGAATCTTGGTTCTGATATTTGGGGAAGAAAGTGCTGGATATTTTAAGATGATAATTGGAGGAAAATCGTAAATCCGATGTTATTTTCATAATTAGATAGATTCAGTTTTATGAGAAAATTCAATATAAAAACATGATTAATGTTTATTCAACTACTACAGAAAATAGAGTTAATTTAATGCAGCCAATCTTTGCATTTATGCTCTCCCCAAAAATAAGCAGTATAAATACTGATATAATTTACGCTTCTCAAAACAACTTATAACTTCCTGACAAGGCCAACTAAAAATGTTTCAAATATCCTTCTCACTTTTGTAAATGATCTAATTGAAAAGAGAATTAGTGTAATTGTTACCGTCTGTAAATCTTTCTCTCATTCTCTCTCTCTTATTTTCTCTCTCCTTCCTACCCACCTTCCCTCCTTCAATTCCCAATCCTTTCACTTGAAGAAATATAAGAGCTCACTTCCACTATCAAATTCCATGCATCAATATTAAAGTACCTGAAACAAATATAATCTTCACATGCTGATGAAAAGGTATTGAAGGCTCTAAAGATGCTGTAAATACAGGAAGTTTTCCACTGGATATTCCCCGCTTTCATTTGGTTTCCACTGACCACTCTTTTTTTCCATTTTCTTCATGGTTTCTGCTTTTCCCACCATGTCCTTGGACATTTTGTTTGTTTGTTTTTGCTTCACACTCTCTTCTTGGATAAGCTCATCCACTTCTAATTAAGGCAACTGCTTGTGAAGTCCATGTTCTACTTCTGACCTTTCTCTCGATTATTAAACCCTTTTTTTTTTTTTTGGACCATACAACAATCTTTTATTATGTATGGGTTTTTTAAATTATTTCTGCAATCTCTCCATACACAGGCAAAAAAATAAAAGTATTGTTTAGCATATTGGAACGTGCAAACTTGATCACTGAATAGAGAAGGGAAAATTATCCCTACAACACGCTTAACCAGGAGGCCAATTCATCTGCCGACCTCCAAGAACATGGAGATGAACACGAGAGACAGACTGTCCCCCATCTGAACCTTCATTCACCACCATTTGATAACCCTTCTTCAGGCCCAGATCAGCAGCACATTTCTTGCCAACAATCATTAAATGTCCAAGAAGACTTTCACTATTATCTTCTGCTGCAGAAATCTGGGATATATGTTTCTTGGGTATCACCAGAAAATGTGTTGGTGCTTGAGGGGAAATGTCATGGAAAGCGAGACAGTGGTCATCCTCATAAATGATTTTGGCTGGAATTTCCTTGTGAATGATCTTCCCAAAAATCGTGTCACCACCAGGCCAGGCTGCCTGAGCCTTAGCCCAAACGCTACTTTCTAATTGGTCACCAGAAACTTGAGAATGTCTTACCAACCTTTCAAGTACACCTAATCCCAAACCAATCTGTCCTCTCAAACCTTTCCTTCAGCCCCTCATTCAGACCTAACATTCCTCAGAATGTGGCATTACCATATTCTGAACTGAAGTATAACATTTTGGAATCATAGAAGCGTAACACACTTTGGGAGGGGAGGAAGAACTCATCTAAGCAAATGGCTTTCAACTGTATGTTTTGAATACTGTGTGCACATGTATGTGTTTGTGAACTTAAGTCAGAATCCCCTGTCCAAATTTAATCGTAGATAGAAGTTTTATATATAAAAGAGAGATATATTTTGTTCTATGTGAAATGGCAAGGGAAATAAAAAAGGGTAAAATTCTCATCTGGTTACTTCCCTTCCCCTCGCAGTTCAGTAAACCCTGAGAATAGTTTTTAAAAATCTCTAGTTGCCATTGGAACACCATGTAGAAATCAGTTACCTAGCTGATCCCTTTATTCTACAGATGGAAAGCTTTGGGGTCCAGCCAGACATAAGGTTGCAATGCTATTAAGTGGTAAATTTGGGCCTGGACCCAAGTCCAGGGCTCTGCACACACTAAACTGCCTGATGTCAATCAGGCACTCTCCCAATTGACTTGAGAGCACTGGTCACTGACTTAACTGCCCCTTAACGAGGTTGTGAGTGTCCCTCAGCACCTCATCTGATTCCTATCAACCTCTTCAGCTGAATAAATAGTCTCCCCCCCAACCTGACCACCACACACACACTCGAATGGGCAGACTCTTTTTTTCTTATATTCCTTTTTTTCCACTCTATTTCCTCAAACTCTTTCTTAAAAGTATCCTAAAGCCGTGGTGGAGAGAAAAGGAACTAAGATGTAAAGAGGTTACCTGACTTCTCAGATGTAGTTTATGAGCGAGTCTCATGCTTCTTCTACCAGCTAAGCCTTCTGTATCTTTCCCTCTCTCACCTGACACATCCATAAAGTAATACATATCTCCACTGCCTTAATTTACTTCCTAATAAAAATTTTCTGCCTCCTCTCTCACATTATCACTAACTGACTCACTGAACACCTCCTCACAATGCAAAGGTAGTCTACAATGTTGGGAAAACAGAGGAAAAGTTTTCTTTGCCCAACTGACTGATTGCGAAGCTTCTGAAATGTCTTCTGAAACTCTCTTCTATTTCTCCACCGTCTTTCCTCTGTCTCTTTTTGGAACACTGCAGATTCATCCAAAGAATAGGCCCTCCTGACACCAATCTGATTATGCTGCTACCTTGATAAAATTCTGTGGTCGTTCTTGACTGTGTGAAGGAGATCTAATTAATTCATTTCCTCCTAAGATCTAGTGCCAAATAATCCCCATTCTTAATCCAGCTCAGATGCCGCCTGCTCTATGGAACTCCTGCTGAATAGATTCAATAATTTCATCCTGTATGCTTCTATATCACTCTGATAGTTTATAAAGCAAATACTTGACTTTATCTGTTAATAAAAATTTTCAAGTGTATGGGATATAAAATCCATGAACTAGACCTTATACATTTTTATTTCTTCCTATAGTCCCTTTCCTATAGTGGTTGTTTAATAAATATTTTGGGGGGTTGAATGTGCACTAAATTTCATCAGTTAATCCCAGAATTGTGGATGACAGCTCTACCTAATTTCTCTTTACCATATTGGAACACTTGGCATTATTCCTACTTGAATTGTCAGTTAACCTTGCCTCTCAAATTTAAATTTTCAACCGCAATCTTCCTCCGCTAAGAACAGATTATTTAAGGCTGAGGGCTTGTGAAATAAAGGTCAGATATACCAAATGGAAGGAAAAAAATACCAGTGACGTAAGCTGTAAATACTGTGTTCATCTCTTGTGGTAGGTTTCCTATTTTTATTAAGAAAACCTCAGAGGTTTTAGGAAGTCTCTGTAAACTGCTCTCATTTGATTTAACATACCTTTATTTTGTGTAATTTTAGCAATTTCTCTCCTAGGTCATTTAGTATATTCTAATGGGGCATTTGGTAAGCCTTCTGGAGGTATCTTTACTCTGAAAATATTCAAGCATGGATTTTTGACTATTTGAATGATTGATATCAATAGGGCACTAGACTTTAGCTCCAAACAGTCTTCATCAATGCTACCTGAGGCTAAATGATAAAAACAATAATAATACAAACAATAATATCTGATGTGGACAACTGACATTTTCTCAAACTTAATTTAGTGTGAGTATAACCATTTTTAGAAAACTTTGCTACTTTTCTTTCATAATATATTTTTTTTGGCTTCTCATCTGTTTTTTTTAATTTTTGAATTTTATTTTATTTTTTTATACAGCAGGTTCTTATTAGGCATCAATTTGATACACATCAGTGTATACATGTCAATCCCAATCGCCCAATTCATCACACCACCACCTCCACCCCCCCGGGGCTTCCCTCCTTGGTGTCCATACATTTGTTCTCTACATCTGTGTCTCAATTTCTGCCCTGCAAACCGGTTCATCTGTACCGTTTTTCTAGGTTCCACGTATATGCGTTAATACACGATATTTGTTTTTCTCTTTCTGACTTACTTCACTCTGTATGACAGTCTATAAATCCATCCACGTCTCAACAAATGACCCAATTTCGTTCCTTTTTATGGCTGAGTACTATTCCATTGTATATATGTACCACATCTTCTTTATCCATTCATCTGTCGATGGGCATTTAGGTTGCTTTCATGACCTGGCTATTGTAAAGAGTGCTGCAATGAACATTGGTGTGCATGTGTCTTTTTTAATTGTGGTTTTCTCTGGGTATATGCCCAGTAGTGGGATTGCTAGATCATATGGTAATTCTATTTTTATCTTTTAAGGAACCTCATTACTGTTCTCCATAGTGGCTGTATCAGTTTACATTCCCACCAACAGTGCAAGAGGGTTCCCTTTTCTCCACACCCTCTCCAGCATTTGTTGTTTGTAGATTTTCTGATGAAGCCCATTCTAACTGGTGTGAGGTGATACCTCATTGTAGTTTTGATTTACATTTCTCTAATAATTAGTGATGTTGAGCAGCTTTTCATGTGCTTCTTGGCCATGCGTATGTCTTCTTTGGAGAAATGTCTATTTAGGCCTTCTGCCCATTTCTGGATTGGGTTGCTTTTTGATATTGAGCTGCATGAGCTACTTGTAAATTTTGGAGATTAAATCTTTGTCAGTTGCTTCATTTGCAAATATTTTCTCCCATCCTGAGGGTTGTCTTTTGGTCTTCTTTATGGTTTCCTTTGCTATGCAAAAGCTTTTAAGTTTCATTAGGTCCCATTTGTTTACTTTTGTTTTTATTTCCATTACTCTAGGAGGTGGATCAAAAAAGATCTTGCTGTGATTTATGTCAAAGAGTGTTCTCCTTATGCTTTCCTGTAAGAGTTTTATAGTGTCTGGTCTTACATTTAGGTCTCTAATCCATTTTGAGTTTATTTTTGTGTATGGTGTTAGGGCGTGTTCTAATTTCATTCTTTTACATGTAGCTGTCCAGTTTTCCCAGCACCACTTGTTGAAGAGACTGTCTTTTCCCCATTGTATATCCTTGCCTCCTTTGTCATAGATTAGTTGACCATAGGTGTGTGGGTTTACCTCTGGGCTTTCTATCTTGTTCCATTGATCTATGTTTCTGTTTTTGTGCCAGTACCATATTGTCTTGATTACTGTAGCTTTGTAGTATAGTCTGAAGTCAGGGAGTCTGATTCCTCCAGCTCCGTTTTTTTCCCTCAAGACTGCTTTGGCTATTCGGGGTCTTTTATGTCTCCATACAAATTTTAAGATTTTTTGTTCTAGTTCTGTAAAAAATGCCATTGGTAATTTGATAGGGATTGCATTGAATCTGTAGATTGCTTTGGGTAGTATAGTCATTTTCACAATATTGATTTCCAATCCAAGAACATGGTATATCTCTCCATCTATTTGTATCATCTTTAATTTCTTTCATCAGTGTCTTATAGTTTTCTGCATACAGGTCTTTTGTCTCCCTAGGAAGGTTTATTCCTAGGTATTTTATTCTTTTTGTTGCAATGGTAAATGGGAGTGTTTCCTTAATTTCTGTTTCAGATTTTTCATCATGAGTATATAGGAATGCAAGAGATTTCTGTGCATTAATTTTGTATCCTGCTACTTTACCAAATTCATTGATTAGCTCTAGTAGTTTTCTGGTGGCATCTTTAGGATTCTCTATGAATAGTATCATGTTATCTACAAACAGTGACAGTTTTACTTCTTCTTTTCCAATCTGTGTTCCTTTTATTTCTTTTTCTTTTCTGATTGCCATGGCTAGGACTTCCAAAAGTATGTTGAATAACAGCAGTGAGAGTGGACATCCTTGTCTTGTTCCTGATCTTAGAGGAAATGCTTTCAGTTTTTCACCATTGAGAATGATGTTTGCTGTGGGTTTGTTCTATATGGCCTTTATTATGTTGAGGTAGGTTCCCTCTATGCCCACTTTCTGGAGAGTTTTTATCATAAATGGGTGTTGAATTTTGTCAAAAGCTTTTTCTGCATCTATTGAGATGATCTTATGGTTTTTATTCTTCAATTTATTAATATGGTGTATCACACTGATTGATTTGCATATATTGAAGAATCCTTGCATCCCTGGTATAAATCCCACTTGATCATGGTGTATGATCCTTTTAATATGTTGTTGGATTCTGTTTGCTAGTATTTTGTTGAGGATTTTTGCATCTCTATTCATCAGTGATATTGGTCTGTAATTTTCTTTTTTTTTGTAGTATCTTTGTCTGGTTTTGGTATCAGGGTGATGGTGGCCTCATAGAATGAGTTTGGGAGTGTTCCTTCCTCCACAATTTTTGGAAGAGTTTGAGAAGGATGGGTGTTAGCTCTTCTCTAAATGTTTGATAGAATTCACCTGTGAATCCATCTGGTCCTGGACTTTTGTTTGTTGGACGATTTTTCATCACAGTTTCAATTTCATTACTTGTGCTTGGTCTGTTCATATTTTCTATTTCTTCCTGGTTCAGTCTTGGAAGGTTGTACCTATCTAAGAATTTGTCCATTTCTTCCAGGTTGTCCATTTTGTTGGCATAGAGTTGCTGGGAGTAGTCTCTTAGGATGCTTTGTATTTCTGCGGTGTCTGTTGTAACCTCCCCTTTTACATTTCTAATTTTATTGATTGGGGTCCTCTCCCTCTTTTTCTTGATGAGTCTTGCTAATGGTTTATCAATTTTGTTTACCTTCTCAAAGAACCAGCTTTTAGTTTTATTGATCTTTGCTACTGCTTTGTTTCTATTTCATTTATATCTGCTCTGATCTTTATGATTTCTTTCCTTCTGCTAATTTTGGGTTTTGTTTGTTCTTGTTTCTCTAGGTGTAAGGTTAGATTGTTTATTTGAGATTTTTCTTGTTTCTTGAGGTAGGCTTGTATAGCTATAAACTTCCATCTTAGAACTGCTTTTGCTGCATCCCATAGGTTTTGGATTGTCATGTTTGCATTGTCATTTGTCTAGGTATTTTTTGATTTCCTCTTTGATTTCTTCAGTGATCTCTTGGTTATTTAGTAACGTAGTGTTTAGCCTCCATGTGTTTGTGTTTTTTACGTTTTTTCCCCTGTAATTCATTTCTAATCTCATAGCATTGCGTTCAGAAAAGATGCTTGATATGATTTCAATTTTCTTAAATTTACTGAGGCTTGATCTGTGAGCCAAGATATGATCTATCCTGCAGAATGTTCCATGCACACTTGAGAAGAAAGTTTAATCTGCTGTTTTTGGATGGAATGTCCTATAAATATCAATGATATCTATCTGGTCTATTGTGTCATTTATAGCTTCTGTTTCCTTATTTTCATTTTGGATGATCTGTCCATTGGTGTAAGTGAGGTGTTAAAGTCCCCCACTATTATTGTTACTGTCGATTTCCTCTTTTACAGCTGTTAGCAGTTGCCTTATGTATTGAGGTGCTCCTATGTTGGGTGCATATATATTTATAATTGTTATATCTTCTTCTTGGATTGATCCCTTGATCATTATGTAGTGTCCTTCCTTGTCTCTTGTAACATTCTTTGTTTTAAAGTCTATTTTGTCTGATATGAGTATTGCTACTCCAGCTTTCTTTTGATTTCCATTTGCATGGAATATCTTTTTCCATCCCCTCACTTTCAGTCTGTATGTGTCCCTAGGTCTGAAGTGGGTCTCTTGTAGACAGCGTATACATGGGTCTTGTTTTCGTATCCATTCAGCAAGCCTGTGTCTTTTGGTTGGAGCATTTAATCCATTCCCGTTTAAGGTAATTATCGATATGTATGTCCCTATGACCATTTTCTTATTTGTTTTGGGCTTGTTTTTGTAGGTCCTTTTCTTCTCTTGTGTTTCCCACTTAGAGAAGTTTCTCTAGCATTTGTTGTAGAGCTGGTTTGGTGGTGCTGAATTCTCTTAACTTTTGCCTGTCTGTAAAGCTTTTGATTTCTCCATCAAATCTGAATGAGATCCTTGCCAGGTAGAGTAATCTTGGTTGTAGGTTCTTCCCTTTCATCACTTTAAGTGTATCATGCCACTCCCTTCTGGCTTGTAGAGTTTCTGCTGAGAAATCAGCTGTTAACCTTATGGGAGTTCCCTTGTGTGTTATTTGTCATTTTTCCCTTGCTGCTTTCAATAATTTTTCTTTGTCTTTAATTTTTGCCAATTTGATTACTATGTGTCTCGGTGTGTTTCTCCTTGGGTTTATCCTGTATGGTACTCACTGCGCTTCCTGGACTTGGGTGGCTATTTCCTTTCCCATGTTAGGGAAGTTTTTGACTATAATCTCTGCAAATATTTTCTCTGGTCCTTTCTCTCTCTCTTCTCCTCCTGGCACTCCTATAATGCGAATGTTGTTGCGTTTAATGTTACCCCAGAGGTCTCGTAGGCTGTCTTCATTTCTTTTCATTCTTTTTTCTTTATTCTGTTCTGCAGCAGTGAATTCCACCATTCTGTCTTCCAGGTCACTTATCTGTTCTTCTCCCTCAGTTATTCTGCTATTGATTCCTTCTAGTGTAGTTTTCATTTCAGTTATTGTATTGTTCATCTCTGTTTGTTTGTTCTTTAATTCTTCTAGGTCTTTGTTAAACATTTCTTGCATCTTCTCGATCTTTGCCTCCATTCTTTTTCCGAGGTCCTGGATCATCTTCACTATCATTCTTCTGAATTCTTTTTTGGAAGGTTGCCTATCTGCACTTTATTTAGTTGTTTTCCTGGGGTTTTATCTCGTTCCTTCATCTGGTACATAGCCCTCTGTCTTTTCATCTTGTCTATCTTTCTGTGAATGTGGTTTTTGTTCCACAGGCTGCAGGATTGTAGTTCTTCTTGCTTCTGCTGTCTGCCCTCCTTCTTTCATTATTTTAAATATATAATCTGAATAAAAACTGTAAAAAAAAAATGGTTCTGAAGAACCTAGGGGCAGGACACGAATAAAGATGCTGAAGTAGAGAATGGACTTGAGGACATGGGGGGTGGAAAGGGTAAGCTGGGATGAAGTGAGAGACTGTCACGGACAAATATACACTACCAAATGTAAAATAGATAGCTAGTGGGAAGCAGCCACATAGCACAGAGAGATCAGCTTGGTGCTCTGTGACCACCTAGAGGGGGGGGATAGGGAAGGTGGGAGGGAGACGTATGAGGGAGGAGATATGGGGATATATGTATATGTATAGCTGATTCACTTTGTTATAAAGCAGAAACTAACACACCATTGTAAAGCAATTATACTCCAATAAAGATGTTAAAAAAAAAAACTGTATTACTCATTCCAACAGTTTCCAGACAAGCTCCCTAACCACTCCCAAGACTTCCAGATTGTTGTGTTTACATGTCTCCTATGTAGATAACCTGCATCAGCCACAGAACAATGTAAGACTAACATAAGTGAGCAGAAGAAACAATTCCAAATTATTGAATAAATTTTTATAAAACATTTAATATAAGAAGTAAAACCTATTTTCTAACAGGCAATATTAACCATAAAATATTCTTCTTGATAAATTCTATATACCTAAATATGAATTTTATAACTACGCCTGCCATGTAGGCTGACATTAATACCATCCTTTACTGAAAAAGCACAAATTAATGAATTAGGTATCTCTACAAGTATGCTGTAAGCCCAATATTTCCTGAGGAATGTTCTGTGTACATGGTCAATAAAAACAATATTATGCAGTTCATTTTTTCTCTGGTAAGTTCATTAAACACAATAGCAATTTAAGGGTCTAAGAGCCACAGTAAAGATATCAGCTAGCCACGTTTAGTTCCAGTTCCAATGCTATAGGTGAAGAGGCATTTTCAATGCCTATGAAAAGAAAGTGGGAAAGGCTGTAGAAGAGATAATTCAATGTTTTTTAGGGGGATAGTTTCCCTACTGACACGCTGATTAAAACACTATTCTTTCTGGCCCTTATCAGGGACAGTTATAATACCCCTTCCAATAAACACAAGAGTCAACTGAGAGAGAGAAATTTTCAACACCTAAAGAGTAAATTCAATCTGTATGAAATTAGTCCTGCCTAAGGCCAGTGTGAAAAGCAGCCATCCATTCAGAAATGAGGAAACTGTCTCCATATCCAGGAAGAGTCTAAAGTTCAGAGTAAATCTCATTGTTTTAAAATTGTGGGTTTTTTTCATTGTTTCCTCAGCCATTCAAAATTTAAATATATGTATATAGAAACAGATAAAAAGATAGGTGAAAGAGTTCACAAACAGAATAGAGACAGTAGCAGAAAATCTTATATGCTAGGAATGAGACGAGCAATTGCAAAGTAATCTCAGGAATCCTTGCAGCATAATTCTAGAACTTGGGCACCCTAGCAGAGAACAATAAGTTTAACAAGGAGCCCAGTAAAATATAGTTGACACTTAAACCACATGGGTTTGAACTGAGTGGATTTTCAATAAACACGTACTATAGCACTACATGATCCCGGGTTGGTTGAATATGAGGATGTGGAACCTCAAATATGGAGGGCCTGACTATAATATACTCGGATTTTTCACAGCTCAGGTGTCGGTGCCCCTAACCCCCATGTTGTTCAAGGGTCAACTGTATACACATAAATGAGGAATAAGGAATAACTGAGATTTTTGCCTCAATCATTAGAAAATATATTGATGTTTGTACAGACTAATAAGTTATATGTGGATTTAACTTAATTTCCTAGTAAGTTCACAGAGTTCAGCTTTGTTATGATTTTATTTCTTAATTAACAGGGTTTCAGAAGTCTAGGTTAGAGGTTAGCACACTATGGCCTATGGGCAAAATATGGTCCACCACTTGTTTTTGTAAATAAAGTTTCATTGGAACAAAGCGGTACCCATTCATTTTATTGTCTGTGGCAGCTTTCCTACTACATTAGCAGAGAAGAACAGCTGCAACAGAAACCATATAGCCTGAAAAACTAAAATATTTACTATCAGACTCTTTACAGAAAAAAATTGCTGACCTCTGTTCTCCATCATTAATTTGGATGTCATGGTTGAACCTCACAATTTTGGAGTCAAGAAAGAAAATGAATTTTTCTTTGTCCAGTAACTCAGGAACCAATTACATAACTTTTGACTACATGGAAGCTTCCTCTGATCAAATCATTGTCAGGTCTTACATGTGTTAGTCTTACTTATGACTTCCTCTTACGTAAAACAACCTGTCACCCACTATAGTCATTCTATAAAACTTCAGTTCTGATCAGCAAAATTTCATGAGTTTCTACTCCTCCTTAACTTGAAAAGGGCAAAGAAGCAAATCCAATTAAGAAGACAATCATTTGTCTTTTGCTCTCATGCTCATCAACTATTCTTATTAGTTGTGTACCATAGTCCTCTATTATCAAGAACTTTTATTTCACAGGTGTGAACACTTGTACAATTAACTATCATAATTATAGTAACTAGCCAGGTAGTCAGCAGCAAAGATAAAATTTCCAACTAATTTTCTCAATTTGTTACCTTCTTTGTGTACCTATGCTTACATTGCTGCCTCCGGTTTAATCCTCTAAATCTTGCTCCATTTTCTGCTATATAAAATGTCCCTGTACTCAAACAGGGGAGAAAAAAAAAAGTCATCAAATTTGTACTGAGTATTCTGCTATATGTGCCTACCAGATGTCTCACCACGGAATTCCACAGATCACCAGGCTCACTGTTTATATTTTCTAGGCATGATGCAGATGCTTCAGAGTTTACTATAAACCTACGAGTTTCCAGGTCATGCAAAGGAATACATGCAAGCTGAAGAGCACCAAAGGACTTTATGCATAACAATACTGGAGGAAGCAATGGGATATTTTTCAGCAACCCTCTGAAAATTAAAAATCTACTGTAACAATTATACTTATGTAAACGAACAAGAAACAATATTTTAAGGGTTGATTTTAACTGTTGCCAAAATTTTAGGCTAAAATTTACATGCATTTTCCAGCAAGTATGTGAAGGATTTTCATTTTACAAGATTAACTGCAACAATTAATATTTCAGTATATTTAATTTTTAAATTGAGAACTTTACAATTACTACAATGCAAGTTACCTGCAGTCTAGCCACATAAAATATAGCTTCATTAAGGATAATAATAAAATTGAAATAAACCAATAAAACTTGCTTGTATTAATATCAGTTAATATTAATTCTACAGTAAAAAGCAAGAATCACATAATATTTCTGGGACTTTCTTCATCCTGTATATTTTGCCAAATGTTTTCTCCCTTCACTGTCACTGTCATAATGCTCCTTCCAGCAAGATTTAACTTAAATATTGTTTTTCTGTGGAATTTTCCTGTGCCCACATTGACAAAAACATTCATGATTCCTAGAGAAGTCTGATAAAACTTTAAGTACAGCATCCATTCCACTATATATCGTGCCTAATTTTTAAATCATCTGACAACTAAGTAATTTGACACCTTAGATTGTAAGCTCCCTAAGGGCAAGGCCCACTGTCTGTCACCATGAGACATACAGCTAGATACAGAGCAGTAACACAGTAAAAGAACCTGCAAGGGACATGATTTTAACTTGACAGAACAACAAATACTCACAATAAAACAGTTTGCATGTTTGCAGAACCAGGAGGAAAAAAAAATATTTCTAATGTTGAATTAATGTGAAAAGAAGACATAATCTATTATCACATATATCATAGTTTTTATTATTCAGTCAGATGCATGAGGAAAACTCCAAAATGCATGCAGCCTCTCTCTTCAAAGTTTTTTTTTTAAATCAAATCACTGCCTTTTAAAAATATGAATAATTCTGTAAACTAGGATTTACCTTCCTGAGATATTTTATATTTCAATTTTAAAGTCCTCAAAAACATATCTAGAGATGCAGTTCTGTCATTTAAAGAAACAGTTTTCAAACTATTAGGCAGAAGTGCCTTATGGTACCTCATTCTCATCTTAATAAGTTTCATATATGTCTCTTAAAACACAGTAACAACTAAGATTCAATGTAAGATTTTGTATGAAAAACAAAAGGTTCAGATTTTTTTTTAAGTTTAAAATGTCATCCTAAAATTGCTTACATTTAACATAATCACAATGCTTAACACATAAGAAAACCACTGACCACTTGGTCAATTCTAAATTCCTTAAAATAGTAATAACTAGCAAAACCCAAAATCTAAAAGGGCCCCACATATTTACTTATGTCTTAACAGTAGTTTCCTTCTTTTTGACTTTGCTGAATTTGTGGGAATTTCCTCTGAATTCTATATGGTTCATAGAATTAATATAGTTTAAGATTTTCCTCCACGCTATAGCTTGTTCAAACTCTATCCCCAGTAATATCTCTATATTTCAGATTAAAGCACTGCTTTAAGTGTAGTCTCCTACTCTGTGGGGATAAAAATAATTTTTATTGATACCAACTGAATCACACAATCTCTGATGTACAGATCTTTATACTGCACTCTGGTATTCAACTCTACTGTAAGCAAAATGAAACATCAAATCCAGTTTCAGCATGAAAATAGAATATGTAATCACATTCGTGACTTATCCTTTGGGTTAAACACCACCTTCTGCAGACCTCTCTATCAAAATACAATCCCGTGCACAGGCCAGTCCCACAAGCATGTCACCTGTGCAGCCATGCTTAGAAGGGTCCCACACTTTGTTTAATGCTCTGATATTGCCATCATGAAATCCTTATCAAGTTCTGAACAAGGGACACATTTTTAAAAATTTTCACTGGATGCCACAAATTATGGAGCCAGTCCTGCCCCTGAGAGTGATAACATATTAAATACTAGTATAAATTGGTCTATGAATGATTTTCTTAAAGTCTGCAGGGAATTACAAGATCAAGAATAGAGACACCAAATGTCTGCCTTGCAGAGGTAATAATAGGAGGAGGAAAGAAACCTAAAAGGAAAGCTACATGCACAAATTAGCTCATTTTTTTGATTTAATTATAATTTATTGAGTATCTTCTGAGTGCCATGTATTGTTCCAGATGCTGATATTACAACAATGAACAATACAGAGAAAGTCCCAGCCTTCATGGAGCTTCCACTCTAGGGAGGAGACAGACCACAACCAGGTCTGTCTGTGGTGGGTAGGGAACAGAAATGGGGAGTGTTTTGGATTTAATATATCTCCTTCATCTCGAGCACTGTCACCTTTGGTAACCAGACAAATAATAATGGTTAAAAAACGTTAATTATTACAACTAAGCTTTTATTAATAAGAGGAATTTCTTGAGGATTTTCTGCTTTTCTGATCATCTTTTGGAATTTTCCTTTTAAGATTTTTGGAAATTTCATGAATCAATGCTGGTCATTTACAATACAGTTCCAAATAGGTAACTAACTAGTGTATATAAAAATAAATGTTAGGACTCATTTTGTGAACAATTACATAATGCTCCTTTCTCCTCTCCATTCTCTGCTCCCTCTTTTGTCTAAGTTTAATGGTATATGATCTACACTCCCATCAGACAAGTCTGTTTAGATAGAAGCACTGATTCTTTACATATAAGTTTTTGTCATTGGTTTCAAAAAAGAAACAAGCAAACAAAACCAGGCAAACAACCAAACAAACAAAGCAATGGTCATAATTCAGTGTAGACCATCTGGAAAATTGTCTCTCATAAATAAGGAAAAATGATCATGGATTTTACAAAATTGTTCTTACTCTTATGGGAAATATCATATATGGGTGTCCTTAGCATGTTGATGCAGGCATTCAATGGACATCTGTTGATTGAATAAATACATAAATGAATGATGACTGACTGAGCATATCAACAGCTTTCCTTAGATATCCTCAAATGAGTCCATCTAGGGATGGCACTAATTTTGAACACAAGTTAGATAAAAAATAGTTATTGTGGTTTTGTTTGTTTGTTACCTAGAAAAGGACATATTTCCAAACACAAGTACCTTTCATCACCCTAGAATGGAATATCTTTTAGAAATAATGCAGAATGGTGAAAAGTAAGCACATTTGGTCAGCCTGAGGTATGGACTATATCCCTTAAGGAGTAAAATCAATCCAGTGTGCACTGCAATTTGGAATCATGAAACGACACAAAATCTCAGGTCAATGTGTTAACATACAAGAGTCAAAATACTGTCTGACTGGAAAGGAGAAGCCAACCATTTAAATTCCCTCAAAGCTCTGTGATGACCTAGATGGGTGGGATGGGGGTGGGAGGGAAGTCCAAGAGGGAGGGGATATATGTATACATAGAGCTGATTCACTTCATTGTACAGCAGAAACTAACACAACATTGTAAAGCAAATATACTCCAATTAAAAAAAACAAACAAACAGAGTATGTCTGCTATCTACATTTGTGCTCTATGTTTTCAACACACACTGTTCGCCCTAGGATTATATAAAAATCCTAAATTAAAATTCAATCTAGTAACAAGCTGGCAAAACAAATAAAGCAACGTTGGAGTTCTCCAGATGCATACTGATTGCAGTTCATAGAATCACAGGGCTTTAAAACATCCTAAGAATTAAGCTAATATGTCCTCCCATACCAAAATTACCCTGTAATTTTCCTTATCCATAGACATTCATTTAATTGAGAGAAAATTGATAACATATTTTTGGTTTTAACCTTAATAGAAGAAATTTCACTCCAGTCTATTTTTATATTTAGCCATTCTCATTGTGAAGAGATTCTATCATAAGGTCTTGAAAGAGTCACATCTGATTACTAACATGTTTATCATTGGTTTTTGTTGGTGGAAAATACATTTCTTATATTCCTTATATTTGAATACTCAAATTATCTCTCGGTATTTTCTTCTATGGACTAAATAGCTTCTGCTTGCTTCACACTTCTGAAAATTGTCCTAATTCTTTAGCCATTTGGTGTTTAACATTATTAATTAACATAATTTTAGGCTTTACAGAGTTCCTAGTTAATAATTTAAAAACTGGTACCATTTAACCCAGAAGCCTATACCTATCATAGACAACACTATTAACTTTATTTGCACTATTTCTGTAAAACCTCATGTAAATCTAAATCAAATCGAAGTCTAAATCAAAACCTAATGTAAATCTAAATCTAATCAAAATCAAAGTCTCTTAACATGATATTTATTGGGCATTCAGAATGTTAGGATTTTGGTTTCAGGAAGCTTTTTGAAAATTAGAATGTTCTTAGCTTGGCTGAAGACTATTTTGTTTTACGTAAAAAAAGAAAATTATTCTCAATGTGAACGTCTTTTGAATCATAAATATGCTTCTTACCTGTGCTGCTGGATATATTAACATCAATACTGATATCAGATATTCCTCCTCCCTTCAGAGATGCTACACATGTGTATGTCCCAAAATCCGTGAATTTTAAATCAATGATGTCCAAGTTTGTCGTTCCCGGGGAGACATCCGGATCAGTCTGCGTAA
The DNA here is from genome assembly GCF_028023285.1 of Balaenoptera ricei. Lineage (NCBI taxonomy): Eukaryota > Metazoa > Chordata > Mammalia > Artiodactyla > Balaenopteridae > Balaenoptera > Balaenoptera ricei. The sequence continues at coordinate 135,362,192 of NC_082640.1, forward strand.
TAACCATCCGTTCAGAACTTCTTAATGGACGACCATTTTTAAACCAACTAAATGTTAACTCCTCAGAAGGAACAGCTTCTACTTGGCAAGATATTTTCACCTCACGCCCAATCTGGATGTTGTCATCTTTGTGATAAGGATCTGGTGTGATCCAAAATCGTCCTTTTTTTAATGCTAAAACATAAAAATTTCATAAGTTATTAGTGTTACTTTCATAATGTTAGGGATGCATTCACTCTAGGTAGTCATCTCTGGGCTGAAATAAAGTAAAACAAAATAAAGTAAAATGTACATATGTTTCTTCAGTTTCCAAGTAGTGTGCATATTAATAAACCTCATTTAGGTAATTTAGAAATAATCTAAAGACCTAAGTCACTTAGACACTCTAAAACTGATTTTTATAAATTGGATAATATTTTCCAGTAATATAAAAAATGCTTTAAATCTATATATGATACTTAAACATTGTTGCCATTGAATTTTGAACAAATGATGAAACATGCTTATATAAAGTCATTAGGTATTAGAGTTAAAAATAATTATACGGATCATTAAGCCCAATCCTTACCCATGTCATACTTTAATTATGGCACAATTTCCCAAATAACTCAAATATTGAACAAATTTCATATTAAAGAAAATTCTTCTAAGGTTGTATCTACATGCTGACCAAAACTAGTTTGGTAAAAATTCAGTCAGTTCATATTCATGAGGTATTTTCAATAGTAGTGAAATAACCTGAATTGAAAGAAACATTTTTTTCAAAAAATTTGCTATGATGGCTCTATTCCACCATTCATAGATGTCTCCAGTAGAAACTGTTTGCTGGCTATTTCATGCAGATGGCCAAAAGAACCTCTTGGCAGATGGCTTGGAAAACATGCTGTGTTTGTATCCTAACAGCAGTGCTTTCTGAGTCTAAGGTCAGTGCTGTTCTCACAACCTGTGTCAGTAATGATACCTACCAGAAGCTGCTGGGGGAGCATCTATTGGCTTCTTAAGGGCTCCAGTTCTGAACTCTGAATGATACTGTGTACTCAATTTGGAATAGAGTTTGTTCCTTTTTATGGCAGTTATACTTATATACACATCTTTCTCTTTTCCAACATCCTACTCATGTCCCTCTCCTTTAACATCACCATCCCTATATGATGAAATGTAGCATATGCAGTGAAACATAATTATCAGAATAAAATATTGTTCATTCACTTTTACAATTAAACCTAAATATATGATGACACTGGCAAAAGTGACGTGAATTTAGAAGACCTGCAGATATTGGAGGCCTTCTAACTGCATTCTGGGTAAACTTTCCTGAATTTAACTTGATTTTCCTCAGTCCAATAAAGGCCAGGAAATACCACGGAAATCTGTAGAACAATTTAAGAATGCACTAGAGATTAATACATTTTTAAATCTTAAAAAAATTATTTTAATTTTCTTTACTTTTCAGCCTCAAATATTTTCATCTGCTTTCTTGTTTGCATCTTAATAAGGAGAGAGAAATGAATATCAAAAGCAACGTTTATATCTTTCTTTTTATTCAAGAAATATTTATAGGGCTCCTGTTCAGGACTAGGCACTAGGCAAGGACCTTATAACATGAGATGAACAAAACAGACATAAACTTGACCCTCATGTATGGCAAATTGTATACTCATAACTTATAGTCCAGTTTATCTACCCAATGCATATGATACCTATGTCTAAAAAAAGATATGAAATGTTTTATAAGTTTGAAGAAGTCTGAATCTCAGAGGAGAATCCTCCAAAATATTGTTTAGAAAATGCACAAAGCTTCAGTCTTAATGAAAATACCGAAAGACAAATATTTAAATCACATTCTTATATTGTTGTTTGTTACATCTTCCAAATGCAACTTATGAAACTTATTTATTCCCAACCATAATTTTATCAGTACATGACTTTAGGGTGAAAACAGGAGAAATTATGGCATTCTATTATGTAGAGTCATATATTTATATTTTAATAGGGTGCTGAAATATATGACTTTATATCTAAAAAAGGAAATGTGCTGAAAATGTCCATATCTGGCTATATATTTAGTATAATATACTGTGCACATATAATTCAAATGCAACTAAATTTCTGTAGCACAAAGCAAATTATAAGATCATAGAATGTCCTTTACTTTTTTTAACAGACCTAAAAAAACAGTATGTCAAGGAGCATTTACTTTTGTTAGCATTCATAACATTTAAATGAAAGTTTCCTTTCATTTGGTAAGAATTATCCTTATCCTGTTTCTATAGAGAAATAATAAAGCTAAAAAAAAGTTAAACAGACGAGTCATACTTTTCAAAGATAAAAATTTTATATATATATGTGTAATAGTTTCATATGGGGGTACATTTAGGATAAATTCCACTCCTAAGTTATATGTTGGTTGTCATATACAAATATGACAAAAAACTCTGATGTTTCAGTGATTAAAATTTATTGACTAGGCAGGTATTGTTTTCTAGCTTTGTTCTCTGTACAGTGACATATTAAAGTGATACTGATGTTGAGAGAACTGCAAGTTCATCAGGCAAATTAGATTTAAACTAATAAACAATCCAAAAGCCACTGATAAAAAAACAAGAGATCAATATCTATGTTACATATCATGGACTGTTTTATTCATGAGAAATAACTTTTAAAATCCAAAGTAAAAATATTTTAAATATTATAAATCTAATAATAAATTCAGAAATAAAATTAAATATGATATGTAACTATATTTTTGATAGACGGCAATATAAGCAAGTGGGCTTTTAAGAACGAACTCATTGACACAAATATTTGTTGATCTCAGTATCAGACAATTCTATGATTTGGCCAAAGTCAATCATATTAGTCTTTCAAATGACATATTCTGAAAAGGAAGAGAGGGACAAGTCTGTCTGGCAAGTGAGCTAAAGGTAGGGAATATCAGAATAAGTAGCATGGATCAACTGACTGGAGAGCCATCTCTTTGAGTTTCTTTTATGTTACTCCATAACAAAATATCTGGTTTTGCATACTGAACAGAAATGTTCTAAGGAAAAAAAAAAGTGTGTGTGTGTCTGTGTGTCTGTGTGTGTGTGTGTGTGTAGCCATCTGACAGTTAAATTTACTTAATTTTCTAATTTATTTTGGCTGCTCAGAAAACTAAGAGCATAGCTCTGTTAACTAGGCACAGGTGAATTAAGAACTTGAAACCCAATTCTAGTTTTTCATTTCTATGTGGTCCGATATGGGCAATTTAATTTTTATGGGTCAAGTGCATCATTTATAAAAATAGGAGGTGATAGTATTACGCTCCCTCTGAGACCCATTGTGAGAAATAGCTTATTAACAATAGTGTAGAGGTTTGAAAATATGAAGTGTTTAATATAGTTAATCAATGGGGAAGCAGGTTTCTTCGTTTATAATTAAACACTCTTTTCAGTGAACAATTTATAGTAGTTCATGCAATGTTAAAGTCATTTCCTGCTACCAGTTAAGATTTCAAATACTTAAAATCAATCTGCAATTAGTACCAGGGTATAACGGGGGTCCAACAGGCATAGCAAGACTCTATAGAACTAAAGAAATTCTATGGAAAAAGAGAGGAGAAATCCCTTTCCCCAAATGCAATTTCTTAGCCTGAATATAGAAAATCCTGTAACACCAGCCTGAGATAACATTAGATTTAGCTTAATGTATCATAAATTGTGATGGATGAACCTCAAAAGGTACTTGTTTAGTCCGGCAATGCATGTAAAGAACTGGCATCAAGCTGAGCCTCTGTTCTGGATAATCAGCTTAGAAACACTACAATATAACCCATAGCCTCCTTTCATAATATTGTGAGAACTGAATGCAATTGGCTCACATTCACTTTTGAGAGGTTACTTGCCAGGACATTCTAATTGCACTCACTAAAGTCCCTCCTACTTTGAGATGTACAAAGGTGTTCTGTGAATAGAATGAAACTAGTATGTAAATGTAAGGCCACTGCAAAGATCTGGGTAGGGCTTGCTGCGGACCTTTCCCTAGACAGAAAAGTGGATTTTTGCCTATGAATGACTAAAGTTCTAAGGCACACTTCAATCATTTAAAATTAGATTACTTCTTGAGTTTATCCTTGAGCTAAAGACCACTGGCTTTGGAGAAGTCTAGGCTCATGGCTTCCAGGAATACAATATGCAGATAAAGACAAAGAGGAGGCTGTGAGATTGTATCTTTCCTATAGCTATAGATTTAAAATGATAAAATGCACCGATTGTCTGTCAGATGTTCCATGAATTATACAGCACATAATAGTCCGTATTAAAATAAAATTTGTAGATGGAACAAAAATAACATTAAATTAAATGACATTTTTTAAATGTTTTAAATTTTAATGACAAAGCATCTCTTTGGAGAGAAGAAATATCAGGTGTCAGCTTCTGAAACTCTGCTAAGAATTTGTTTCAGAAGGATGATGAGACACAGACTGACCATTGACCACCATTCCAAGTAGATAAATTAGTTAAAAATCTCCAAATACATCACTTCTTACAATCTCAGTAGGATTCTGGTCAACATGAAACACTGGCAAAATGTTGCTAAGAAGAATGAATCTAGAAATAATTAATAGTGTAATCAGAGAAATAAAAATTGATTTTCTATTCATGTATTCTCTGTTAAAGACAATAAAAATATCTGAGTGAAAAAAGTATTTGCTAGTCGTACTGGGTGCCAACTGAATAAAGAGCTGGAAATATATTACATCAGCAAAGCAACTTGAGGTAGTAAATGATAGTATATAGATATAACCTGTCCTATTATAATTAGATGCCTATCTTTCTCCTCAAGGGGACTGTGAACACCTGGAGAGTGGGCCCATGCCTTACTCTCTTTTTTGTCCCTAATCCTGAACCCGGTTCCTTGTTATAGTTGGTATTCAATGGTTTTCTTTAAAATCAATTAAACTTGACAAAGCATTAACTTTACAGATTCTAATTGTTTCCATTCAGTCTGATATGTCTATGTTAACTCTGTTTCTGTTTGGTAGTCTTATGTTCTGAGATGCATGGAGGGAAACAGGATAGAGAAAAAAGAAAAAAAAATGATGTCTTCAAGGATTTAAGGGTTTTGTTTTGGGAGCAAAATATATTTGATGAACTAACAGTATTAACATAGGGATGTATGTGAGGAAGGGAATTCTGTACAGAAAAACTCAGGAGACATCATTCCATCATACCTAGTGACTAGCTAGCTTTGTGTCCCTGTTATATAATGTGCCAGGGACATCAGCTATCAAACAAGATATCAGTTACTCATCCCTGCTTTATAAAGGAGACTGAATTTCATGCAAAAGGGCTTGTTTGCATGCTTTAGAGCTCAGTTGATAATTATTTCTAAGGAAATATGGAAGAAGGAAGAAAACTGATATCTAAACATAGTTATATTATCTAAAATAGCATTTGCCAAAACCTGTTTCAGAAAAATGTTAATAGGAATCATGTTAAAAGAAAGCAGAACGAACACAGTTTGAGGAATGACTGTGTAATGTAAGTAAAAGTTCGCTTTTCTGCAGAACTTTTCAGAGCTTTGAACATGCTAATATGCACATTGCAACATTCCTAGAGGGGCTGATAATACTTAACAAAAAACCCTTTATTTGTGGAACATCTTTCGGGACTAGCATCTCACAGAATAAAGTAAGAGAATCTATTAGTTGATGAAAATCATTGAAATGACTTTAAAATTAGACTCCATTCTTGATGTTTTAGTCATTTCCATTATGAGCATCACAAAATGATAGACAAGATACAACTCTCTTGTGAAAATAAAATTTATAATTAAAAAAACTAAAGGACAGGGGAAATGTCTAATGGCACAATGAATTTATAAAACATACTTCAGAGCCATCTAATAAAGTTATCGGCACTAACAGCAGTGTGGCTCCTTCCTTTCCCAAACAACCAGGATTTCTTAAAACTGAATTAACAGTTTGTTCCCATCTTGGAAATGCACATTTTGAAATATGCAAATAGCATGAAAAAGGAATTAAATGTATTAGCATCTGTATAATTTGCAATTATTGATATAAGTTAGAAAGACTTAATCTAGCTCAGTTGCTTGAGGAAATAATAATAATATTTATTTATTTATATTTTATGTTGTTATAAAAAAGTATTTAAAGTGTTATTATGAGAAGTATTAAAACTTCTAGAAGATGGATAGGAGGAGGAAGTTCTTTTTTTTTCTTATATACTGTTCAGCATTCTTATATTCACTTCCCTTTATCTAACAACACCAATCGCCAACCTATAGTCTGAATGAAAGTTCATTAATAATGCAAGAACCAAAAACTCATTACACCCATTTCCTAAAAGTAGTTTAAAATAGCACCCCTGATATTTTGAATGCACAATTAAATGCTGAAAGGAAGTTGGGGTTCTGTTTAACTGTCAAGTATCAAGGCTCTATTTATTTTGTGAATTTACTCAAAGCTAATTACTGCAGTTAATCATTCAAAATGTTCAAGCAAAGTATGGTTGAATTTTTGTCTTTTAATGTCCTTGCTCAATAGAATAACCGCAGGTAAGTATTTTGAGTAGAAATGAAAGGAAGAAAAAATCTTCTAGGGGGGCATAAATTTTGCTTTTTGATGTAAGCCCTTCCTTGAGAGATGAAAAAGTAGACTAAATTCATATTATTACTATCATCATTATTATTTTACCATTCTTATTTCAGCCCTATCTTAAGTAAGGAGTAAATATATATTAGCTATAAATTATCTAAGTGTCCATATAATGTCATAAATAGAAACAAACATTTTCATAGTATGGCTACTATGTAAATGGTATTTGACATAGTATTTCTTAGCACTAGTTACTTGAATAGGAGAATATTAATCAGCACAATTTACGTATCCTATGTCATTAAAAATCAGTAGGTATTTTGAGCTCACCTTTTCTATCAAATTAAATATATCCCTTCACTATGAGAAGAAGAACGAGTCCAGGATGAGTTATATTTTTTATTAGTTTTTAAAGACTTAGGACTAGAAACAGCTATAACATGAACTGCAGCTTAGAAAAGCCTGTGCTAAACATAGTTCTTCTGAAGTCTTTTTGAAAATAGTACATCCTTAATATTTATGGAATTGATCATGTAGTAGTGAAAACTGGATGAAAATAATGAGACTAACAAACTAAAAATCGTTCTTTACTTTTTTTGCTTTCCTTATTTTCTGTCTCAAAAGCTGTGGACTTTCTCCTTTCCAAAATGATCCTGCCCATCTGCCAACCTCTCTCCCTGTACCCTGATGCCATGCATTCTTTTGGTTATCCACTTTCTTTTGAAGTTTCAATATTTTCTCTTTCATATGCTATTTAATTTCAGAGTAGAAAGTTGTTTAGGTCACATCTAAACTTAGAAGACATTCCTTAACCCTAATAATCCTGCAAATTATTTGTAGCATTTTTCTTAAAAAAAATAGTGAAACACCAATTGCCTCCTTGTGTCACTATGCACTCATCCAATTTGACAGTTCACACCTTGGTTTTCACTGGTGCTATTCTGACACTGAAGTCTCAAAGGTTAGCAATAACCTCTTACTCAGTTAACACAAAGATATTTTCCAGTTCTTCTCCATGTTTATATCACTTGCATTTTGCACTTCATATCACTTTCCATTACTGATTCTTTCTTCCTTCTTGAAAATTCTTTCTACAGACTTCTATGACTAGGAAAATGTAATATTTAAGGAAATAAATTAGTTTGACTTTGCACATTTGCATCACAATTGTCATGACACACTTCCTAGTTCCCTACTTCATTTGAATTTCATCATTCAAACAGTAGTTGTAAAGTCAGTCTTTGTTGAGAAAGAAAGGATTTTTATAAATTATTTTGTCATAATTGCAGATCACAGAGTTTTTATATAATCGTCTACCTCCCAATTTGCTGCGCATGTTTAGGGACATGTGATCATTGTTTGTTTTGTTTCTTGACACACAAAAGATTGCAACATATTCAATTTAAATTAATGATTTAATCATTTGAATATATTATTTCATTTTTAATATTAAAGAGCAAGGAAAATAACCTAGGTATGTTGAACAACCAAATGAAAAATATCTGTACTCACTAGGAATTTATAAAAATTATCTTAACTATCTTATTATATTTTGAGAGGAGCTCAAGTGTCAATACCAATGACAAAAACCAACTAAACATTCCCGTCAGTGTGACTAAACATTAGACAGGTTTCTTCCTGACTCTAGGCCCCTGGTCTCCCTTTTCTTAGAGCATTTAACTTTAGAAAATTTTCAATTGTAGATGCCTTCTCTGCCTCTTTGAGATGTAAATCTTTTACAAGCCAGAAATGGTTTTCTTAAGGACCCAGGAGCCATCCGTCTAAAATGTACTGGCATACCTCAGAGATACTGCGGGTTCAGTTTCATTATCACCGCAATAAAGCAAATATTCAAATAAACTGACACAAATTTTTTAGTTTCTCAGTGCATATAAAAGTTATGTTTACACTATACTGTAGTCTATTAAGTGCACAATTTAGCATTATGTCTAAAAAAAGCAATGTACATACCTTAATTAAAGAATACTTCATTGCTAAAAAATGCTAATCATCATCCGAGCCTTCAGCAAGTCCTAACATTCAGCAAGTCCATGCAATGGTAACGTCACGGATGACCATAACAAATATAACAATAATGAAAAAGTTTGAAATATTATGAGAATTACAAAAATGTGATACAGAGACACAAAGTGAGCAAATGCTGTTGAAAAAATGGCCCCAATAGACTTGTTTAATGCAGCATTGCCACAAACCTTCAATTTGTTAAAAAAAACACAATATCTGCGAAGCAAAATAGAGTGAAGTGCAATAAAATGAGGTATGCCTGTAATCATCAGAAGAGATAGTACTTCTAATCCCAGTTTCTATAGGAGGGTAGGAACCTAAGTTTGAAAAGACCACTTAGCAAGCACAGACAGCTTAATCACATTCACCAACCTCCCCTAATGTCTTCTAGTACTTTTCCATTAGCTCATCCTAGTATTTAAAAATTCTCCGTCTTTTGTTTCAGCAGAGTTACATTTAATCTCTCTCCTCTAGTGCAAGAGTCGTGACTCCTTTTGCAACAGTCTTGAATACAGTCTTCTTTGCTGTTTTATCACGTGTCTGATGTAATTTTTCTTTTACATCATTATGGTCTTTTACATTATAGTCTTGTGCATTATTGAAATAGATGAAAACTGAATAACTCTAGGAAATTCACTGCTACAAAGTTTCAAATACTAAAGAAAATAACGCTTACGGTCACACCACACACACACACGTTGTAGTATGTTGTTCAAAGATGAAATGTTGCATGAGTACAAGTGTATTTGAGAGTTAAGGAGGTTAATTTAATCCCTTTATAAAGCTATGTTTCCTCCAATGTGGTAAGCCCTATTTAATCTTTAATGCCCTGTGGGTCTAGAATTTCTGATAATAGGCCACAGGACAAGACTCTGGGTTTGTGGGTTAACCAAAAGATGACAGGACTGCTAAAATGAAGTGTGAAGAGACTGACTCTAAAACTAAATACCTTTAATATGTATATTATAAAGAGAAATGTGTAATATTTCCCTTTTAAAAAGAACACCCTACATTGCTCTAGAAGTCTTTAAAGCAGATTTTAGAAATATATGTTATAGTTTTCCTTTTCTCTTTTTAATGAGAAAATTCTGGCAAATAAGCAGATGAGATAGGGTCAAAATGACGGTGGTATAGAAATGTTTTTATATCCTGTAAAATTGGTAGCTGGGCCATAAATTGGCTCTGATCTTTACAGGAATAAAAAAGAGGGAAATACTAATTTCATGTTTCATAGTATCTGTGAGTTCAAAATATCCCAACTCCTAACAAACAAGCAACAGACAAAAAATATTCTTGGTCCAGAGATCTGAGTAGAATTTATCTCCTGAACCTGCATAAATGAGACACACAACAAGCAGCATTTTAACCACATCCTTATGATGATCATAACAATGTAATTTACAGAACTAGTTGTCAATCTGTCCCTCAATTACAGGATTGTTAATTACATCAATTTATACTGGAACAAAGGAGTATGGTCCAGGTGCACAGGTGTTCAGGCTCAATTCAAAGATAAATCGAAAGATAGTGTTTCAGTGAGTATTAAGCAGTAGCGAATACAGGTTTATAGTCTATGAGAATGACCCAGGGAGGTTATCATTGGTGGTCATGGTGGGAGGGTGGTATTGCAGATGTTATATATTGAGGGTTATATGGAAATATCTGTTTTAAGTGTTAACTGACATAGATGTAAGATTCACATACTCTTAGAAAGGAGAAAAGCCAAACTAGGATGCAAGTTCTGTAAAGAGATGGATAGTGGGATACCTACGGACAGGAACAAGACAAAGGTCCACATGGTACTGAAATCCAATGAAAATACAACTTTAAGACGTAAAAAATGCTGAGTACTTTAAGAAAAAAATGGTTTCACAATATATCTCCCAGATCAAATCAACTGTTTGCATTACTTAGAGAATTGTTGGATATAAGCCAGTTCAGTGTTAGAACACATTTACCAGAAACAATGACTTCTGTGTTGGAAGAATTGCTCTTAACTCATTCTTCAAGGAAATGACTAGATAATAAGGCTAGTAATATATTAAAGGTATGCCTACTATTTGAAACTAAAACTATGACATCTATAGTTTAGAGCATTAGTATTTGAAGTGTGGATCCTAGACCAATAGCAACAGCTGGTCTGTTGGGTGCCCCTCCACAGCAAAACTATACTTCTTGGGGTAGGACCCAGCCATCCACATCTAAAGGGTTCACTGGGTGATTCCGATGTACTCTCAAGTTTGAGAACCACTGTCTTAGAAAACAATTATCCTTGGGAGTTCCCCGTCAGTCCAGTGGTTAGGACACGGCACTTTCACTGCCAGGGCCCTGGGTTCAATCTCTGGTCGGGGAACTAAGATCCTGCAAGACATGTGGTGCGCCCAAAGAAAACAACTGTCCATCCATTCTCCAGAAATGCAGAGACAGAAGAGAAGGAGACATGTCATCAGCTCATCCAGAGGATTACTGAGTTATTAAAGTGCATGCTAAAAGTGGCCACAGCATATCTTTTTTCTTTATAAGGCCCTCAAGAAATTGTTTACCCTGATTATGACATGTGAAATATTATTAAGGAACAGCTCCTGCAAGTATCAATAACAACAAGGTCTAAATTGACCTCACACAGCTTAACATGTAACTACGTCCTTTCCACATAGCCAAAGCCTGAGGAAAGGTTCACAAAAGCACTTATTATTTTTAGGTTTCTTCACAAAATGACAAAGATGTTAACAGTGGCCAATATAAAGTACCTTCCTCTTCTTTACCTAAGAAATTGTAACTCTTCAAGTATTAAGAATGTAACCAAATATCATGTAGGAATATCTAAAAAATGATTATGTTCATAATTTGTGACTGAGAGATTGATAGCCTGCCAACTTTCTTCTGAGAGTCAATGGCTTCTCAGAGAGTCAATGTAGGTAACAGTGAAGAGTAAGTATTCTGAGGTCAGACTGTCTAGGTTTCAACATGATTTCATCTTTTATTAGCTGTGTGACCTTGTGTAATTTACTCAGTCTCCCAAATCTGTAAAATGGAGATGATAATAAAATTAATCCATGAAGCTCTGAGTATGCTGATACCGCCACTGAGTAAGCAAATGGTAGATGTCAGCTGCTTTCTATTCAGTGTCACCTGAGCACTCACAACACATCTATTGCTCTGCTTGCTGCCAAAACAGTGCAAAGATGAAGAGGCTAGTGGTGGAGAAAAGCATAGAAATAAATAATTTTATATACAGAGCAATAAAGACAAAGATTCACTGTACTAGGTATTATGGAAGGGAACACTTAAAAAAAAAAAAGTTAGTTAACATGAAGGAGGCAGGGAAAGCCTGAGAATTCGGGAGGAAAGGGAATACAGGGGATTGAAGATGCTGAGAGGTCATTTCAGAAAGAATTTTACTGTACCAATAATTGGGTCTAGTTCAGCTTTCTCTAACTCTAGCAAATCCTCTCATGATTCCACAAATTGTATTTCTCTGTGATTTCAGCCATTCACATCCATTCTCCTCCAGTCTCTGAGGATACAAGTTTGGTCCTCCTTTCAGGGCTAATGTCTTAAACTGTGCTCCTGATCTCAGCCCCAGCTCTGTATGGAATATCGCACACCTTCAATTTTCTCCTCTCTTTTTCTCTTAAATTCTCCCTCACCTTCCCTTGTATCTATAAACATGATCAGAATCCCCTCATTAATTACAACAAAACAAAGCAACAACAACTAATAATGCAGAGAACCTGTCTTCAACTTCTTTATCTCATGGGAGTTACTTCTTATTCACTCTCTTTTGTTTTCTCACTGTCAAAACATTAAGATATAAACCATTCACCTTTAACCTCTTCCAATTAGATTTGATTCCCACCAGTAGCACAACTTTTAACGGTTGACCATTTGTTTCTAGCTAGTCAGACGGACTCTATTTCCGTTTCCTTTGTCCTGAATCTGTGCTCCTCTTTTCTCTTCTCTGTAGACACTATCACTTCACAACTTGCTTTTCCATCCATAGTTTCTGTCTCAGCACAGATGCCACCTTAGTAAAACCCTCTGCACCCACCTCACTGAGTTATACTTGCTAATTTCCAAACACCTGCTAGCTTTCTAGGTGATGCAGCACTTCAGAGTCCATGGGCCTCAATTAAAACTTCTTTTATCACCACTTTAAGGAATATCTGTGTGACTCCCCTTTTTAATCTATTAAGAGAAATACATATTTGAGATCATACTATATGGACCAGGAACCTTTATTTGGAGGTCCACATAAAATTTGGGAACAAATCAATGAGAATTTTATGAAGCTGTTATTCTAAAGATTCTCTCAAAATTTATTCTCCTGAATCCACTCCTTTGACCTAGGTGATGGAGCAATACATTAGCCTCATATGTTTTGTTTCATTACATGATAACAAAATAAAGGATTAATTTGAATTTAGCTGATCTGGAAAATATTTCCTTACCTGAACATCCTGCACAATTCTACTTTCTTTTTTCTTTCCTTTTTTAAAAATAAACATTTTCTTACAGCAAACTTAAAACTCATCCAGTTGGAAACTCAGAGAAAACATTTTGGATTTACAAAAAGGTTTTTCTGTTGAAAATACATCATCTTAGGGCCACAACTTTAAAACATTAAGCTTTTTAAAAGCATTTACTCTAAAATATATTACATACGTCCCTGCTTTTTTTAGGAAAGGAGCTGAAACATAATTTTGCATTTTCTTGAAAATTTGAGGGCTATCATCAGCAATTTACTTTACTTAACTCATAGTTAGACACTAAGTACTACTAATTATGACAGAATTACTTTTTTTCTTTACTAAAGGCTACAGACAGGTACGTATTTTTAGTCTGTGTCAGTTTCTTTTTGGTCTCTTATTTTCTTTACTGATGACTATCAACTCTTATTTCCACTATCAGCATAGAAACGTTAGTGCAACAACTTTTATTCCTCTCCTAATTTGTTACTTCATCTCTTTTACCAAAGATATATGTGAGGTTTATCGCATGCAGTTGTGCTCTTTCTTTCCATAGTTATATTTTCTGTTATTTTGGGGTTTTCTTTTGTTGTATCTCAATTCTTAGTTGTGTTCTTTTGAGTTGGTATGGTTGCTGTATATGTGTAATTATCACTTTGCACTCTCTACATAGTGGGACTTAACATAATTTAGAGGTTGCTGCTTACTTATTTATACCTTGCCATATTCTAAGAAGGATCTAAGGGACTTACAACATTTATTGTTAATATACTGCATCTTGCAGTAAAAACAACAAGAAACAAGGAAGCAATGATTAAATCAAGTTAGGAAAATAAGACAGAGCCAGAGTGAAGTTGATATGAAAAAAAAATACAGTAAACCTCTATGTAGTTACTTAATCACAGCAAGACAGAGATTATATACTAAACATTATAGCAGCCAAAATAATGAGGAAAACAGAGCCAATTATAAAACTGACAGTATCTTTAGAATAAAAACAAAACAGTTGTACAAGAGAAGTACAACCATTCCTATGCTCCTCAGAAAAAGAGTACAGGATAGAGTAATGAACAATATCTTTGAACAGTTTCTTACGACAAATAGGGAACAACTTTGGAAGGCTATTTCTTTTTAAAAAATTGCTCAGTATAGGCTTAAAACATCAAACCAAGGGGAATTCAGCAAGGAGGATTCTAATATGTGTGGGTTGTGGCAATACTCTATGATATGTCAATTTAGGGACTGATTTTAGAGCACTGAGCCAGTGGGTTCTTAACTAAAAGTAAGCATCAGAATCACAATGTCTGAGTCACATACCCCAGTGATTCCAAGTAAGCTACTTTAGGGTAGAGTTTGGGGATCTGCATTTGTAGGCTACACCACGGATTCTGATTCATGCATCGAGATGAAAACTACTGACCTAAAGGAAGAGTTGAAAAACAGCCTACCTGAACTCCTCCATATATTTGATATTCTTAATCAAGATTCTGAAAGATACTGAGCAGCAATAAATTTGTGGTCATAATCCCTGACAAGTAACCACAGGGCAACCAATCTATACTGACAGTCAACTACAGAGCCAGATGCTTCAACAATCAGCTAAGCCAAGACAGCCTCCCATAAAAACTGTGGAGCTTAAAAATCACTGCTAAGTAGAAGCTTACCCTAAATTAGCTCAGAGTCTTGATGACATAAACTCCTTAGAATAACAACATATAAAATAAAACATCTGTATCAAATGTTTAAAATATAAATCCAATTTAGATGTTAGTACAGCCCAACCTATATAACTGTTTGTTCCTTCTCAAATTTGAGGGGAAATTATTAAGAGAAAACCTTAGATGACTTCTCTCACATATTTTTCATGACGGAGATAATCTTTTAAAAGTAAATTTTTGAAAAAAAATATGTTGACTACTCGGCATGTCAAATATGTGACATTTGCTTTCCTACTTCTTCATAGGTCTGTAGCCATTATCATACATTAATCCTTCCTATCATACATTAGTCCTTCCTATCCAGGCTGCATAACATATCAAAATCATTCAGGACATTGTACTATGGGCAGTCACTAATATTTGATCAGCATTTGGCACGCGTGAAGAGACATTTCCGAACTTCAACACAGTTACTTAATCTTGACTTGACATGAATCTTCCTTAATGAAGGACTCTCTATAATTTGTACATTGTTTGGGTGATTTTTTAGCCATTGAAGGAGGGTGCTAATTAGGATAATACATGATGGAAAAATCGTGTTGATAATGTGTCATTAATAGATTGAGAGATGCACAAACTACTAATTGCTCCAAAGAACTAAGCCACATTTAATTCTCGCCTTGATTATAATGTTTCTGTTTGCTATATAGAGAAAAATTTAAGCAATAATGAAATTTCATTACCGCAACCTTTTAGAAAGCAGAGAAGCTCAGCATGGAATTATGTTTTTATTAAGTATACCTTCATTCTGAACATTACTTGAGGTAGAAACTGGCACAAAATAATATTGGAATGCAGGCAAATCAAATATGAAAAATATAGATAATTTATGGTAGCAGTATTTTAAATTTGATAATAAAGCTTAGTGATAAGGACAGCCAAATTATCTGTCCCTCAGTTTTACTATAGAAAATATTTACTGAATTCAAATGTCAGTATTAATGCTGATAATAAGTAGTTTTAGGCAGTGTTGACAAAAAAATGCTACCAATGTACTACGTTATTTGGGTCAGTTGTGGTTTTTCTCCTAATTTCTATTTGCAATCCACCTGACTGAATAAAATAGAAAGGAGCTATAGGTAGGTGAAGGTTAACACTCTGTATAATTAAATTAAACAGATACTTACTGCATATCAGTTACATAATTCAGGCATTGGAGGGTCCTGTTCTCTGTCATCACATATGCAGAAGAAAATATGATTCTAAAACAAAGCTGAATGTGCTAGAAACTAAGAGTAGTAAAAATAATTTATATTGCACTTATGTTTAATTCAATGATTTCTGGTTGAAGAGATGTCTGTTCTATTTATATAGTCACCGGTTTATTTGGGACACAGGATCAGATTAATTTCCTTCCACAAAGGCTTTGAATGAGTTTTACTTCAATGAGAAAACAATTTTTGACTATCGGTTTAAAAATAATTTTTCTATAAATCTTGAGAGATATATGGCTTACTTTTATATTATTTATTTTCTCCCAGCCTTACTGAATATATATCTTTATTCCTCAAACCCCAGTTACTCCCATAATCTGCTGATATCTGGCTTCTGATCCACTTTTCTAGTGTCACAGTACTCCAGTGGCATCATTTTCAAGTTTCAGTCCTTGTCTACCTTAACTCTTTTGGGCATTTTGCACTTAGATGCTGTTGACCCTACCTTCATTTGTGAAATCTGCTTTTCTTTTTTTGCCTCTGGAACAGCATACGTCTCTGCTTCTCATTTTACCTTGCAAACAACTCTTTCTCAATTTTTAAAAATTGTTGTATCCCTTACATGTATACATTTCCAAAGGTTCATGTCTAGGTCATGTGTACTATATTGCCTTTAAGCTATAGATATTGAAACAGAAGAACAGAACAACTTACTGAAAAGACATAAGTATCAAAACTATAAAAATGAAATATTTCTAAGTCAAGTAATATTTTAAATATTATTTAACAAAAACAATTTTACTTTTGTTAACAAAAGAATATATTACTCATACATTAATGCAATCTCTAAGCTTACATATCATTTGTGCATTTGGTCTTTTTCTATATGGTCAGGAAAATCAGGCAGGAAATTTGGATGCAAAGTGTTTTTGAAGAAAAGACACTAGAGTTTATTTGGCAAGGGAATATCATAGTGAGCTTATTTTTGGAAATGATGTGTTCCTTAAATAAAATGGTTGAATTACACAAATTGCTATATCATATTGACTAGTAACTATGAACAGTTCCTAAATTATCACTGGAAAAATACATATCCATTAACATATTATTTTCATTGCACAGTGCCTACAATTAAGACATTTCCAATTAGGGAAGAAAGAACTGTGAATTTATTGCTCAATTTAAATTTTTCATTATTTGCTAATTAAGCCATTTGCCAATTATTGTTTCTGTGCTGATGATCATTATATTGCGAAATTATGCTACTGTTAGCACCTTTACCATGTAAATACATCAAATTGCAAATCCTATCATATTCTATTACATTTTTTGCTCCTCAAAAATGAAGACGTAACAAAAGCTTCAATTAACCGTAGGAACTTAAAAAGCATCACATTTACGGTGGAAAAATGAACAAACCTAAACTACTTGGTTATTTTCTATTTTACTTGCTCATGATGTCTGAGTTTTCTGTGTTCTATCATCATTGCTCTTCAAATACAAATTTAGTCTCTATTGCTACAAATACATTACTGTGAAAAGTATACTGAATCAGATTTCTATTTCTGACTTTACTAGGGTCACTTGCAGCTGACCATCACTCCCATGGAGAAAAATTAGAAAATCCAATAAAAATTATTACAAGTCCTTTTTGAAAGCATCAAACATCAGTTCAGGCAACCTGAACTTGAGGGGTCAAAATCCCAGAGAAGGGAAAAACAAAAAGGTGAGCTAACATACTGCAGCCACTTTTCTTTCAAGTCATTTGCCTGTAGCAGGAGGCTGAAGATCCAAGCAAAAAGCTCCAGTGAATAGCCCAGGATACTCAGCTGGAAGCTGTGAAGAGCCACGCCCTAGGAGTGGGGCAAATAGGAGACATAGCATTACCAACCCAGCCTTGAATCTGCTCAATCTCTGACTGAACTGAGACAATAAAACTACACTCTCTCTGCCTAGAAAAAAATTGAAAAGAAAAGAAAGAAATATTCTGAAGAAACATAACATAATCCTGAGCCAATTTTTAATACAGAATAATATGCATTCAATAAGAAAATAAGGCTTGTCAAGAGACAGGACAAGGTAAAACAGAAGAATAACAACAAATCACAGGTGATCAAGACACTGGAGTTCTCAGATAAAAACACTAAAATAGTTATGATTGAAACATTCAACAAAATAAGATAAAACACTGGGGAAAGTGAAATGAAAAGATGGCAAGTTTCACCAAATAACTGGAATCCATAAATCAAACAAATTTTACAATGGAAAAATACAATAAATGAAATTGAGAACTCAGTAAAAGTGTTCTACTATAGATTAGAAGCAATAAAATACAGCATTGGTGAACTAGAAGATGGGGCAATAAGAAATACTGAAGCACAGATGGAGGAGAAAAAGGAGGAAAAGATAGGAAAGAGCATAAAAGACACATTAAACAGTGAAAAGTCTAATATAAGTATAAATGGAATCAATGAAGAGGAAAAAGAAGTGGAACAAAGAAAACAGACTAAAATCCATAGATTTAAAAAGCTCAGAAAAACTCAAATAGGATAAACACAAAGAAAATCCCATCAAAGCACATATTAGGAAAACTATTAAGATATCTAAAATTAAAAAAAAAAAAAAAAAAAAGACTGCTAGAAAGCAGCCATGGGGTGGGTCTGGGGAACTACATAAAGAGACATACTCAAAAACACTACAGATAAATCAAAATGGAATCTTTAAAAATTTAGTTGTATTTAGTGGGACAAAGAGGGAAAAGTACATCTACTCCATATTCCAGGACATAGAAGTTCCTCATGTTCAAATAATCCACAGGAAGACAGATGAAAGAAAACAGAAAAATAAAAAAACAGAGAACAAACAGAAAACAAAAGATAAGTGGCATACTTAATCTCTAACATTTCAATCACTGCATTCAGTGTAAATGGTATAAAAATACATCAATTAAAACATAGATTGGCAGAGTGAATTAAAAAAGAAACCATGACTCAACTATACATTGTCTACAAGAAACTCACTTCAAATATAATGATATAGGTAGAGTAAAAGTAGAAAAAAAAAAAAAAAACTTTATCATGTAAACTTCAATCAAAGGTAAGAAAGAGGAGCTATATTAATATCACATAAAATAGACTTCACAGCAAAGAAACTGAAAACTGCCAGATTCAGAGAGGGACATTATATATTGACAATGGGTCAAGACACCAAAAAGACATTGCAGTTCTAAATGTGTATACACTAAAAATAAACAAAAAACAAGCAGCAAGATATGTGAAGCAAAAACTGACAGAACTGAAAGCACAAATGGACAAATTCACAATTATATTTAGAGACTTTGACACCCCTCCCTTAAAATTGATATAACTACTAGACAGCAAATCAGTAAAGATACTGAAGAACTCCGTCAACCAAAAGGAACTAACTGACATTTGTAGAACATTATACCAAATAGCAGAGTGCACATTCTTCTCAAGTACCCATGGAACATACCAAGCTAGACATATCCTGCTTATAAAACAAACTTCAATATTTTTAAGAGAAATGAAGTCATCCAGAATGAGTTCTCCAACCATAATAGAATCAAACTAGAAACCAATAACAGAAGGATAACAGAAAAATTTCCAAACTCTTTTTGGAAACTGAAAAACATAGTTCTAAATAATCCATGGGTCAAGGAGGAAGTCCCCGAGGAAATAAAAAAATCACACTGAACAGAATGAAAATAAAAATAGAGCATATCAAAATTTGTGGGACACAGCTAAAGAAGTGCTGAGAGGAAAATTTATAACATTGAATGCATACAACAGAAATGATGAAAAGTCTCAAGTAAATTATCTAAGCCCCCACTACAAGAATTCAAAAAAAGAAGAGCAAAATAAATCCAACACAATGTCATAAAATAAAAATAAGAGTAATTCATTATATGAACTCTGATCATAATGGAATTAAGTTGGAATCAATAACAAAAATATAATTTAAAAATCTCATTTATTTTGTACTTGAGCAATATAATTCTAAGTAACCCTTGGGTCAAAGGAAAAAAAACACAGTGGAAATTAGAGAGTATTTCAAACTGAATGATAATAAAAATATTACATATCAAAACTTGTGAGAAAGTTAATATTATATTTAGAAGGAGATTTATAAAAGCTTATATAGCAAAAATTTTAAAAGTTTAAAATCAATAATCCAATCAATGCTTTAAGATCTTGGAAAAATAATTGGCATTTTTTTAATAACTGGCTTTTTAATTCTACAGATATAGCAGAAAGGAAATAAGGGTAAAAATTATTATAATACAAAACATATGTACAACAGAGGAAAATTTTAAAAAACCACAAAGGTTCAGAGTTAATTCTTTACAATAACTAATAACATTGAATGACCTCCAGAACAACTAACCAATAAAACCAAGTAAAGAAGACATAAGTTACCAATATCATGGTTTCACTACAGATTACAAAAGTGGTATGTTGGAACTACTTCATACCTGCTCAAGATAACAAACTATGCGCATATCTTCCAACTATACAACTTGAAATTGGCTATGGTCTGGTGATATACACTGTGGAATTGGCAAACACTATAAATCAAGTGGTTGTTTTTTTTTTTTCCCGGAAAACTGGTTTACCAGCACATCATTGGACCAAAAAAATATTAAAAAGATAACTACAGTAATTATAACAATTTTATACCAATAAACTCAACAATTTAAACAACATATTCAGATTCCTAGAAAAACAAAACAAAAATTGAAGAAGAGATAGAAATTTTAATAGTTCTGTATTTATTAAAGAAATTCACTCTATAACTGAAAATCTTTGTACAAAGCAATCTATAATCCCAGATGGTGGCTTCTCCTGAAAATTCTTTTCTAAACAATTAAAGTTACACTACTTTTACATAAACTTAAGATAGCGAAAAAGAAGAAATGTTTATGGATTTGGTTTTTTTATTACCTTTTTTTGGTAGTGAAGTATAATTTACATACGGCAAAACACTAATATATTTTTTAAAAATAATTAATTAATTAATTAATTAATTAATTTAGTTTTGGCTGCATTGGGTCTTCGTTGCTGTGCACGGGCTTTTCTCTATTTGTGGCAAGCGGGGGCTACTCTTTGTTGCAGTGAGTGGGCTTCTTACTACGGTGGCTTCTCTTGTTGCGGAGCACGGGCTCTAGGCACGTGGGCTTCAGTAGTTGTGGCACGCGGGCTCTAGAGTGCAGGCTCAGTAGTTGTGGCACATGGGCTTAGCTGCTCTGTGGCAAAAATACTAATATCTTAAATGTATCACTTGATCACTTTGAACAGATCTAGACCATTGTGAAACCCACATCTCTATGATGCAGGAAATTTTTATCATCGCATGAAGTTCTTCCAAGTCCCATTTTAGTGAATGAGTCCTTCCCAAGAAGCAACCACTGATATAATTTCCATTAATAAAGAATATTTTTGTCTAATCTAGACTTCATATACATGAAATCATACAGTATGTACTTTTGTACATCTGATTTATTTCACTAAGCGTATAGTTGTTATGATTCATTCTATTGTTTCAAGTATCATTACTGTACTTGTTCGATTTTATTGCTGAATAGTATTCAACCATATGAATATATCACAGATTATTTTCTATCTGTTTTAAAGGTGATGGGACTGCTTCCATGTTTTCGCTAATATGAAAAAGATGTTATACAGTATTATACAAGGATTTTGGGGTATATAATTTAAATTTCTCTTTGCAAAATACCTAGGAAAAGAATTCCTTGGTCATAAGGTAAATTATGTTTAACTTGCTAAAAACTGCTAGACAGTATTCAAGAAGGACTGACTCCTTTATGCTCCCACTGGCAGTTTATGAGTGCCGGGTGCCCCACATCCCCTACAACTTTTGGTGAAGTAAATCATTTTCATGAATCCATTCTAGTGGAGTCTTGTGGTACTTAATTGTGGTTTTAATTTGCATTTTCCTGATGAACAATGATGTTGAGCATTTTTCTGTGTGCTTATTAGCCATTCGTTTATCAGTGTCTGTATAAATCTTTTCCCTATTTTAAAAAATTGGTTTGTTTATTGTTTTATTACTGAGTTGCAAGAGTTACTGATATAATCAGGATATAAGCTATTTATCATATATATATGTGATGAGGGTATTTTCTTCCCATCTCTGGCCTATTTTCTTAATAGTTTCTTTTGATGGACAAAAGTTTTTAATTTTTATAAAATTCAATTTATCCATATTTTATGGCAAGTTTTGTTTTTCATAGATTCATTAAGAATATGTCATCAGAGAATAATTAGAGTTTTACTTCTTCCTTTATAATCCACAGGGTTTTCTTTTTCCTGTCTTATTTCACTGGTGAAAACTGCAGGAGGTATAATGCTGAATAGATGTGGTGAGAAAGGACATCATTCTCTTATTGCCAGTCTTAGGAAGGAAAGCATTCAATATTTTACTATTAAGTATTATCTTAGCTTAGTAGGTTTTTTGTAGTTGTGTTTTATCAGATTGACTATTCCCTTCTATTTCTAAAAGTGATGTTAAATTTTAACTATTTTTTTCTCTGTATTAATTGAAATATTAATATTATTTTTCTTTTAATCTGGTAATGCAGTGATTACATTAATTGCTATTTGAGTGTTAAACCAACACATTTTTTGGATACAGTCCACTTGATAATTTTGTATTATCCTCTTTAAATATTAGTGGAATTGATTTGATAACATTTGTTAGGATTTTTGTGTCTAAGATTATGAAGGATATTGGTATTAAATTTTCATTTCTTGTAATATATTATCATCTTCTTTTACTACTAAAGTTATGGTGACTTTGTAATACGAATTGGAGTTTCGGCTTCTCTTTGATTTTATGAATTTTGCTTGTGTGTGTAGGATTGTCACTATTTATTCCTATAGGTTTGACAGAGTTCACTAGTGATGTCATCTGAACATGTTGTCTTTTTTGGAAATTTTGAAATGATGAATTCAATTTCTTTAATGAATATTAAGGCATTCATCTTTAAAGTTTTTTCTTATGTTAGTTTTGATGAATTGTGTTTTTCAATAAATGTGTCCATTTTACTCATTAAATATATTTGCATGAAGTTGCTCATAAAACCCCTTCACTGTCCTTTTAAGTTTGTAAATTCTGTAGTAATGATACTTCTTTCATTCCTGATGTTAGTATTTTGTATTTTATCTATTGCTTTTTTTTAATCAGTCCTTTTAGGAATTCATCAACTTTGTTAATGTTATCAAAGAACGCATTTTTGGATTAAGTCTCTCTGTTGTTTTTGTATATTTCATTGACATATGCTCTCTTTCATTATTTTCTTTCTCCTGCTTAAGGTCTAATTTCTATATGTTCCACATGTCCTTGTTCCCATATTCTTCTTTTCTTGCATTTTAAAGCATAATTCCATTATGTTATGGCATTTAGCACTCATTAACAGTTCTTAGCTAGTTATGAAAGAAGAGTATCATTAAAATGCCAGCAGTAAGCATTGTATTTAATGGTATAATACTTAAAACTTTCCCTTTGGGATTGGAAAAAGGAGAAGGATACAAGATATTCTACATCTATTAAACATGTAATTTGGACATCTTTGGCAATAAAACAAATCAAGAAGCAAATATAAAATATGTAAAAAAAATAACTATATTTTTCATTATTTGAAGCCAACATGATTGTGTACATAGAAAATTCAAAAGACTCTAAGACAAATTATTATAATCAATAAGTGAATTTAGCAAGGTTAAGTAATACAAGGTTGATATACAAAATCATATGCATTGCCATACATCAGCACAAAATAAATAGGAAATAAAACTTTTAAAATGATACTGTTTACAATGCCAAGAAAAAGAACAACAAAATTCTCAACTACTCAGAATGAATCTAACAAAAGATGTTTAAGATCCCTCCTTTGAAAAACACAAACTGTAGTGAAAGAAATTAAAGAAGACAAATAAATGGAGGGATACAAAATGTCAATAATTGGAAGATTTGCAGATTCAATTCAGTCCAAATAAAAATTTCAGGTTTTTTTGTTTTTTGTTTTTTTTAGGGGAAAGGGGTGAAGTAGAAATTGATAAACTGCTTATAAAATATATATAGAAACACATGGGGCCAAGACTAACCAAGGCAATCTTGAAAAAGAGCCAGAATCCTTGCATTACCAGATTTAATACAATTTTATAGTAATTAAGACATAGTAGTATTAGCATAGGGATAAACAAAGACAAATAGAAAAGAAATGGGTCGAGAGACAGACCCACGTGTATTTGATCCTTTGATTTATGACAAAGGTGACAAGGCAGTATAATGAGAAATAATGGTCAATTCTATAGGTGTTAATGATTTAACCAGATATTCAAATTAAAAAAAAAAACCTTTAGTCTTACCTCAAGCCACATACAAAAGTCAATTCCAAATGAATTCCCATCAGATATTTAGGTAACACAATGAAACTTTAGCAGAAAACATAAGAGTATATTTTTTATTATCTAGGGTTAGGAAAATTTTTCTTAAATAGAAAAAGAAATATTCTATTTCTTAAATAGAATTAAAAAAGATTTCTTAAATTCCTTAAAAAATTTTTGATAGTTCAGACTGGATCAAAATGGAGGACTTTTATTCATTATAGTATAGCATTAAGATTGTGAGAAGGCAAGCCACAAAGTAGAAGAAAATATTTTTAATAAATATATTCAATAAGTGACATATAAAATATATAAGGAACTCTATGCATAAAGAAGAAAGATACAACCCAAAAAGGGGGAAATAGGTCAAAGACTTGAAGAGGTGACTGACAAAACTAATCTAGGATGTTTAAAGTCAGAATAGAGGTCACATTTTAGTGAGGCTGTGAAAGAGGGGCAGAGAGAAGCTTCCTGAGAGCTCTAAATTCTCTGCTTCTCAATCTGGGTGCTGCTGGCACAGATGTGTCCGCTCTGTAAAAGTTCATTAAGGTATATACTTATAAAGTCTACAATTTCTGTTACACTTTAATAAGTTAAAATAAAGTCATATCTTACACTATATTTTTTAAGATAGTGCTTTAATATACCCAGATTATATAATCAACAAGCAGGAGGGTACTGTATGACAATAATATATTAAAACTAATAATAAATGCACAGGGTCACCAAGTCTAGACTTCCATTACTGTGAGAGGAAAAAATTACTGAACCAGAAACTTTGTATCCTAGTGAACATCATTTATTTCTCTGGGCTCTCACACCAAATAAACTTCTAAATTAATAGGCCAACTGCAATCAGTTACATGCCTCCCTTTTTAGGTTTTCCTACTTCTCTCAGAATAAATTAATAGTCAGTATGAAATGAAATGAAATGTGCCATGCTAGAAACAGTCCTTCAAAATAAGTTTCTATAAAGAAAGTCAGCATTTAACCCATAGTGCAAGAAGAAGCTATAATATGACATTTTATAAGCTCTTTAGACCACACACACACACACACACACACAGGATAATTAGGAGAAAGTTTAGGAAGATTGATAACAGCAACATAAATATCTATTTTTTCATTCTCCATCATCCTGGTTTCATGTCTTGGACAACCTGACAGGGTATCTTCTAGAGCTACTGGAAACATGGAGATTGAATAGGAATCAAGAGGGCCATACATGACAAAATTGTGCTCACTTGACTGTGTTCATTGACTCCATAGGCTCAGTGCATGACTTGGGGGAGGGAGCACATCTTAGAAGCCTAAAAAAGAGCTCTTACTATTGGAGTGAATATTACATTTCAAAATTAGGAAGCACGTTGAAAAACTTCAATAAACAAAGTGAGCTTTGCTATCAAAAGGAGTACGGAGGTTCACAGGAATGAGTCTAAGATATTGACTAGGTGAACAACTGAGATTCACAGAGAGAGATCATTACAACCCAGGAGACAAGAGCTCATAAATACAGACCACAGAAAAGAGGCATTGCTATAAGTTTCTAAGAAGTACTTCCCAAGAAGGGCCAGATGACAGACTTTTCCCAAGATACAGAGAAAGATGCATGTCAGGTTAAGAACTACTGACATCTGAAACTCTAAGAAATATGTCAAGAATGATTATAATCTAACATCAATATTGTATCAAAATGTACAGTGTTTTTTGGAATTGTGTGTGTGTGCGTGTGTGCACGCATGAGTGTGTAGTTTTATGCATCTTTCAATTTGGCTGTAAGGGAAGCCTTTATCTAGGCCAGAGTTTCTCAACAGCAGCGCTATTTACATTTTGGACCAGGTTATTTTTTGTGTGCAGGCTGTCCAGTGTATCGTAGGGTGTTTAGCAGCATCCTTGGCCTCTATCCTTTAGATGCCAGTGGCACACCAGCACCCCCAGTCATGACAATCAAAAATGTCTCAGTACACTGCCAAATGTCCTCTAAAAGGAAACACTGCCCCCAATTGAGGACCACTGACCTAAGCAGATAAATAAAATGCCACCTCTCTCTTCTACCTCTTTTGTTTGCAATGGGTTCCCATCATCTACTCAATGATGGCTGACACTTGAATGTGAATTTTATTATCCCCGTGCATGTTAACTAAATAAGGTTATGTGGGGCATAAATTATAGAAAGAACCATGGAAAGACCAATCCTAATGTTTGCATGACTAAAAAAAACTTCTCTAATTAGAAAAAAGTAACTGATTTTTTTTAGTAAGTTTAAAAAGTATTTTCCTAATTTTTGGATTTTGGAAATTAATTAGTTAGTTTTGGAATGAATTTATGGACTTTCCATGGATAAATTTTCTCTTACCAGTCATTCATACTTGATTGATTTTAACAGGTACATTTTCATTAAGATGGATTTGAATGACTGGGTTGATGATTTCCATGCACACACAATTTTCAGATAAATATATTTGCTGAGACAATAAGGTTAAAAAAAAAGAGAAAAAGAGAAAAGATTCTTTGAATGCTAAAATTAAGAAATCATCTTACTGAGTCTAGATGAGGAATAATTTAAGAATTAGGTTGATGGTCTCTAGAAATTTCCTGAAGCATTTAGAAAAAGCACTGATGTTGGAAGAACACTGGACAGAATTCAAATGGAAACAGAAAACACAGTAAACAGAAAATTTGGCAGGTTGACTAATTCAATTAAAAAATTTATATAAAATCTTATGCAACTCAAGACTGCAAAATATTAACCTTTAAGCATTATTTCAAAATCACAAAATAAAATGTATAAATTACTTAGTTTCTGAAAATATTTACTATAAAATATGGAAGTTGAACACAGGTTTTTCTTTTAAAGGCTATCAATAGTTTCTAATATTTCAATAAATAAGAAAACGGAGAAAGTTCAAAAAGCTAGTTAATGCCACCATTCTGGACAGCACAGGAAAGAGACACTTCATTTCTAAATATATAAGGATTCTCATTTTTCAAAGACCATCTCAAATGCCACCTTCTTTGGAATTTTCCTCTATCTCCCTAATCAGAATTAATTGTTTCTTCATCTGAGCTTCCAACAGCACATTGTCTATGCTTCTATTGTGAAGTTATGATCTTTCTTACGATCTATGGAGGGAGTTGCCCCGATGATTTTCTCCCTGTAAGTGTAAGAACTCCATGGGCTCGGGGATTGTACTCATTCCTTTTCTATCCCTTATAGCAACTGACACAGATCTAGTGTGGAATAGAAATTTTCTAAATACCTACTGAAAGTACCATTTACATTTATCTTCCTGATTTAATATCCTAAGGTAAGTAAACAATAATTTTTTAAAAAAGAATTTTGTTTGAAAGTTCAGTGTTTTTTAGTATTCATATCTATACTGCCATGTATTTGTACTCATGTATTTGTATGAGTAAATTTGTAAGCAAAAATAGAGTGATTAAGTCCAGAAAGGGGCATAGGTCAAGGTACGTTTTGATAGTATAGAATCATAGATGGTTAGAGCAAAAATATCTTAGAAATTATGCACTCCAATTTCTTAGTGTAGAGTAAAGTAAGCAGAGGCCTCTTTACATACTTGTGATCTGGTAGCTAATTTAAAGGAAGCCAGAACCATATCACAGATCTCTTTCCCTATACCTTACTGCCTACAGACTGTTTAACCCACACAAACTAAGTGTGGTGAGCCAGTAGGCTTGGGAAATAGGTGCCTGCCATAACAGGATAAAAAATCTGAATCAGGAGTTTTCAAATTAGTATCATTGTTTTGGCCCTGTTTTACAACTGTAGGGTATCTAAAAACCAAACCACCCCCCTGCCCCCTGCCAAAAAACCTATAAAATGCCTTCAAAGAAACTGATGAAAGAAATTTAAAAATAATGTTACTGAATAAGATTCTTCTTTTCTGGATGTTAACAGGTATTGACTTTTAAAGCACTACTACCAAATGGTACATCTCCTTTTGACTAGAGTAAATATGACAGAAATTCCAAATACCAAGCAGGACAACCTAAGTTTTAATAAAATAAAATGTATGACTAAGCTGTATGTATACAGTTATATAAAAGTAATTATAAGATTATACAATATCTAGATAAATTTTTTTACTTGAAATTGTATCTTAAAATCCCTCATATGTTATTTCACTGAACAAAGATGTTAGATTTATCTCATTTGTAAGAGAAAAGTGAGTTATCTATATTCAGATGAGAACTACCGAATTGGTAATTTTTAGATTTTGTACAGCCCTGATTAATTTTTAAAAAGATAATAATGAAACAATTTCAGAGCTAAAAAACATAATATACTAAAATTCTCTCTGGTGTTTTGGGGAGATGTAATTATACAGAATATTAAATTGGGAAAATAGAAATAGAGCACTTAATCTACATGTGTAATCGGGACACTTGCACACAGCAGACAGTTTTGCTCTTGGAGAATTTTAAAGGATTAGTTTTCTACAATTTCAGCTATTATCATTATAGTTTTTACTAATGAAAGGTCATGGAAGAAAACTATTGATGACTGGAAATTTAATTTGATTAAATGCTTGGGAGGAACTGCAACAACCCTGTAGTTGGAAATTCACAAATAATTTACATTTAGAATGCACTGTAAGCTAAATATGATCAATTCTTCCTGGAAAATTGACAATTAACTCTGACTGACTTTCTGACCAATAGCTTGAAGGTATATACTTTTCAGCAAAAACAATGAACACACTTTATAGGTCTTGTTTTGTTCCTTGTTTATACTAGTTGTCTTATTTGTGCAGTTATTTTGTATCTTTGTCATTCGTAATTCAATTGATCTCTTTTAAAAAAATTTTTTTTTGATGTGGACCATTGTTAAAGTCTTTGTTGAATTTGTTACAACATTGCTTCTGTTTTATGTTTTGGTTGTTTTTTTTTGGCTGAGAGGCACATGGGATCTTAGCTCCCCAACCAGGGATCGAACCTGCACCCCCTGCACTGAAAGCCAAAGTCCCAACCACTGGACCACCAGGGAAGTCCCTGATCTCTTATGATTAACAGAAATTCTTTAACATTTTTGTACAATAATCTGTAAGATTGCCAGTAAAAGTAACAGAGTCATGCTCAGTCCTTCAAATATAATATTATTTAGAAAATCATAAACTACAAACAGTATGTTGGTTAGAACTTGAAATTAAAGTATGCCCACCATTACTGGAGAAAAAAGTACTGATTAGCAAAAACACAGAATTTTCTCCCATCAAAAATGACTGTATACTTGGGAGGGAAATGGTGTAATTGGGAAGGACTGTATAGTGTTGGGGATTTTTTTTTAATAAACATAAAAATGTATTCAATTTACAACCCAGAAAGAATCCTTAGTAAGTTTTTGGCAAGGCAAGGGTAGAGGAAATAGAAAAGGACATTAGTCAGTTCAATTTGGAGAGGAGGAGGAGGAATTATACATTTTTTAAAACTTGACTAAATTTTGAAAGGCACTATGGTACCTTGATTAAGACAGTGGCCCTGGAACCATACTGTGTGGGTTTTGAATCCCAGCTTTGCTGCTTAAATAAGGCTTATATTTGGGGGAAGTTACTTAACTTGCTCCCTCTTCAGTTTTACTATTCTTTAAAATAGGAACAATAATATTTTTTACCTCATAAATATCTGGGAATGATTAAAAAGTTCATGTACATGGTGTGCCAGGTAGCCCAGTACATGATAAGTGCTCAAATCGATAATAACTATTACTATTACCTAAACAGAACTGGCATACTCAAAGGTTTGAAATTTTTTTTCATAGAATTTTTGAATTACAAGATTTTTTTTGGTAATAAGCCTAAAGATCATTTTGAAATGTTAGCAGTGCTAATATTTGATATATTTCCATTAAATGAGTTCTGAACAAATATGTTTAATATAAAAATTCAGGTTTTTAAAGATCTCAGTCCTTTCACGTGGATATACTAGAGTTAGGCAAATCAACACTTTTCAGAACAGAGGGTTATGATATTCCTGGAGGTTACAGTATGTATTTTTGTACAGTTAGGAAAGTGTATATTCATGGTTCACTGAATACATATTGACTTCTTCCATAAAGGTTAAATCTATTTCAATACTGACAAGTGTTTTTTCTCCATATTAGGAATCTGAGATCATAGCCAACAAAGATAAGCTGGAGAAATTCTAGAATTCAAAGAGGAAATATGTTTAGGACATCACTTTTGCAGAGGCTATGGGTTCAAGATAGGGGCTGATGAAATTAAGGAGGAAAGTGGAAAAAATAGGGGCATAAATGTGCATTGAGGCAGCATGGGAGGTATGATGTGAAGAATATGGCTTGTGGAGTACACTGCGCATTGTGGTGGCTTTAAAACACATCTGCAGATGATCTGACACTCATCCCTTCAAAAGGTGAAGATACTTGATCTCCTCTTGGAACCAGGCCAACCTCTGGCACTGCCTTGATGAATAGACAATATCAGTAATGACACTGCATGACTTCAAAGGCTAGAACTCATGCAGCTCTTGGGACCCTGGTTCTGGGAGCCTGTAACAAGTCTGGCTACCTTGAGGCTGCCATGCAGAGAAACCATATAAAGAGCCTATTGAGAATGAATGAGAGAATGAGAGGCAGATAGGCAGAGACAGAGAGAGACTGACCTAAGGAGCCCAGCTGTTTGAACTTTTTAGTCCAGAAACCAGAAATTTGATTGGAAAAGCTTTGAAGATGATTCCAGCCCTGCCATCTTCTGAGTGCAATTATATGAGACCCTGGATTTTTTAGCTGAGTCTCTCAACCCCCAGATTTGTGAGTAAAATAAATAAATGCTATCATGTTAAGCTACTGTTTTGGGGTGGCTTGTTACACAGCAATGAATGATTAGAACACTGTGGCCTTTCACATGAGCTAGTCACATCACACAAATGTTTAATATGATTTAACATGTGTATAGAATTTCCTAATTTTGCTTGATATCATTTATTATACACAGGGTATCAAAGGGTGATAGATGTCCAAAAGAAATATCTAATGTAAGCCAGTAAACTTTTATAAAAAGTGATTCATTCACTCAATATATATTTATTGAGAATCTACTATATGCTGAGTAATTTTTTAGACTCCAGGGATGTCACTGAGAAACAAAACAAACGGATAAATTCTTTGTCACTATATACAGTGTCATGAAAGAGACAGGCAATAAATTTTTAAAATGTATAAAATAACTCCAGGTAGTTATATGATAAGAAGAAACAATAGATCATTCAAGGGATTAGGGGTTGATTATCTAAGATAGGGTAGTCAGGGAAGATATTTCCCAGAAGATGGTTTTTGAAAATTAACACCCCAGGCTGAAAGAACAGCAAATGTTTAAGTCCTGAGTTGTGAAAAAGAACAAGAAGAATAATGTGTCTAGAGCAGAGTGAGTAAAGAGGAAAGTGACATGAGATGACAATGAGGAATGTGAATTCCATTTTAGGCGAGATGGGAAGCCATGGGAGGAATCTGATCAGGGGAATGAGATGATTTCAATCACTCGGGCTCTTGTATGAATGTAACAGAGATGGCTAGCTGTTGACCAAAAATCCAAGCCCTCATATACTTGGCACACAATGGTGTGATTATGTACCTAGGGTCTAGCCAACAGAATGTGATTGGAACTAACACGCTTCTGGCCCATAAAAGTCTCCCATATGTGATCATTCAAGCTCCTTCCCACTTCCAGCTGACAGGGATGGAGGTAATACTCAGAACAACCTTAGCAGCCACAGTTTGAAGATGGCAGAAACATCATCTCCCTAGGTGCCTAATGACTGCATGGAATAGACTCTCTTACTCCTACACCCGCCCCCGCCCCCAACACCCGCCCCCGCCCCCCACAACACCAATCATAGACAACACCACTGCCAGCATAATCAACTAGGAAACACCCTAAACTTTTTCATGAAAAAAAGCTAAAGTAATTTTGTTTTGAGTAATTACAGGTATGGGTCTATTTGTTAACTCAGTCAAGTCTACCTTATCTAATACAGTGTCTAAACAGCCCCTTCTAAAAGAGGGGCTGGACTGGAAAGAAGATTAATGAAAAGACTATTTTAATCAACTAGGGGAAATATACTGATAGTTTACACAAGGGTGGTAACAGTGAACTTGGTAAGATATGGTCAGATTCAGAGTATAGTTTGAAGATAGAACCAGAAGGACTTACTGATAATCACATTTAAGAATATCAGCTAGAAGTTTTGAAAATTCTTGTAATCCTTCAATACTCTTGTGAAACCAGATAATAGAATAGACTTTTCCTGATTCACTTTTGACTGAGAACAAAATCCACAGAATTCCACAATGAGTGTAAGACAAATCTCCTTCTTATGCAGAATTTTCAAAGAAACTCCATTCTTTGATTCTTGGATTTTATAGAAATTAAGCACATAAAAAGTGGCAGAGACCAAATTTGTTTGGAAGGATATCTTTGGATAAAACTGTGAGATGAAGCTTCTTCCAGGCCCAAGGCAGCAAGAGAGCCTGTCTATTTCATCTCAGTCCTAGTGAGGGGCTTTTCATGGGACCAGCCAAAGCTCTAAAATATTTTCCCTGAAATGATGCCTGACATATCTGAGGAAACCAAAACCTGTGTGACAACAGGATAGAGGTGGCTACATTGGAATCTGTGTGCTCTCACAGAATTTATTGGTAAGAGCTTCTGCTTACAGCTGTGAGTCACACACGGAAGGAGAAGCAGTACGGGCTTCTTGTCTTGGGCTCTGTTGAGTTGGCTACCTGGAGGAGAGAGAGAAGCTCTCAGCAGAAAGGCGGTAGAGGTAGGGCATGAGATGCTCAGGGAATGTGGCACATCAGTGGTCTTGGGAGAATCCGTGACTAGAGAGTTCTCCTTGGTGCACACAGATGTGCATCTCTTCTAGGTAGAGGAATCTCTCAAGAGTCCATTAATGTGCCAAGGAAGAAAAAAAAAATGTTTTATATAGAGAAGACCTTCCTACCCCGCCCCAAGCCAGGAAGGTCAGAATCTGGCTATCAGGTCAGAATCTGGCTATCAGGTCAGGGATGGGGTGGTGGAGAGGAGGGTAGAGAACAGACAGACAAACAGGAAGAAGCCAACCACACCAGCCCCTGTCCCCTTTCCCACTGCAAGTCTCCAGCCCAAAGTGGACCCAAGCTGGGCAGGGGAGAAAATTTTACATTAAATCAGGTTTGGAGTTTCATTACTATTTTGAAACGTGTATCCAAAACACTGAACTAAATGCATGATTGTGACCTGAATGCACTGTAGGCCTCTCTATTTCTAATAACGAACAAAAGAGTTATGGGGTCTGCTGACTTTTCTTCTGAAGCAGGGGAAGATTAAGCCACTGAATAAAGTTTTAAAAGACCACAGGACACTAAGATACAGTAATGTCTTGGTCATATTATGAACCATGTTTGCTCAAGATAGTGGCTCATTCAATTCATGACGGAAGAGAAATGTGGGCATTTCTAAATACAGTGACTCACAACAACAGAGAACTTTAGGTGGGAAAGTTTGGAAAGCACTGACCTCAGGCCACCCCACATGCACCTAGGAAATCAACATAATTTTCTTATCAAATGTATTAAGCAACTGCTTCTCTCCTGACTTGAGAGAAATGTGGCTCAATCACAGCAACTTCTTAAAGGATCATAAGAAAAGGCACTGCTGCTATATTTATGAATGCCTAACAAAATTTTAAAACATACGAGATTCTTCTTCAGTTTTGGAGCTTGTTATCTACATGGAGGATTATCTACATTATTTAAAGTGTTCTCTTTTTTTTTTTTTTTTTAAAGTCAAGTGCACTCCAGAAATGTTTCTAGAGTTTTATTCCTGTCTGCATCCTACAATCTTATTTTGTTCGTGGATATTCTCAAATGGCAGTGGGAATTCTATGCACAGGATACTGTCGTGATTGTTCAGAAAACCTGGTCTGTGGATCTTGATTTAATGACAGAAGGGAATGGGGGGAAAATGAACCTAGAGTTCTGTTTTTCCTGTATCCATGACACAGTTAATCTAAGACACTGCAGAGGTCTACAAATTCAGAAGATTTGGAAATAATTTCTTTGATATAATAAGAAGAAAACCATTTTTCTTTAACTGAATTTCTTGGCCTTTGTGGCAGAAATCAAATGCCTCATATTATTGTAGTAGTTTTTCTCCCCACAGTTGAACCTAGGACCCGTTAACCAAGGCTACTTCTATGTTCAGTAAGATTACATACAAACTCAATTTTATGAATTATGTAAATGCCACTGCTGAGAAGTTCTACTGGTAATATAATATGACTATGCAAATGTACACTTCAGATAAATTTAAGGCATAAAAAAGAAATTACAAATTGGAGAAGTACATTTTTAAGGCTCTATTTATTTTAGGTCATTCATGTCAAAACTGAAAACTGTCTTTTGTAAGAACACAGATGAAAAATTCTAGATGAGATGGGGAGGAGCAAATCATTCTGGGAGCATCTATTGCTGTGAATTGAGTTAGTTCTTTATGGAGGGTACCTGAGCAACACCAACATTTTATGCTAGACATTTTGCCAGTTGTACCGGGATTCAATATAGTTTCAGATGATCCTACAATCAAACTAGATTTAGAAAACCATAGTCATCAAAGACTGGGATGAAAACTGATTTAGAAGTTGGGTTGGTTCTGATTGTGAAGTTTTAGGAATAATTTAATCAATTGATTTTTATTTTATTTTCCTTTTTATGTATGCTAATGGGTGATACATGGTTTAAAAGAAAACCTAAGTATAACAAATCTGAAAGACTTCTTTCAATAACATTTGATCTCATAGGAAAACACTGTGGTAGCTCAATTGGCATGATGTTTTATTTTATAATGATACATAAAATAATGGTATATCTTGCAATTACTAAATATTGTATGGCTTAGAATTTTGTAGCAGATAGTGCAGTATCCACAGCGTCTTTTTTTTTTTTTTTAATTTTTATAAACAACAGCAATTTATTTATCACAATTCTAGAGGCTGGGAAGTCCAAGATCAAGGTGCCAGCAGGTTCAGTGTCTGGTGAAGGCCCACTTCCTGGTTCATAGACTTTTTTTTTGCTATAATCTCAAATGGTGAAAGGAGAAAGGGCGATTTCTTGGGCTTCTTTTTTTTTTTTTTAAATCCATGCGGCTTGTGGGATTTTAGTTCCCTGACCAGGGATTGAACCTGGGTTGGGCCTCTTTTATAAGGATACTAATTCCATTCATGAGGGCTCTACGCTCACAACCTAATCACCTCCCAAAGGTCCAACCTCCTAATACTATCACCTTGGGGATTAGGATATAAACATATGAACTTTGCAGCGGGGGATACGAACATTCAATCTATAGCAAGGTGCTATTGGAATGTAGTGGGTAGAGGCCAGGGATGCATCTAAACATCCTACAATGCACAGAGCAGTTCCCACAAGAAAGAATTACCATCCTAAAATGTCAGTAGTGCCAAGGTTGAGAAACCCTTGTTCAGATTTATCTGATTGTTTACTTATGATTAGGTTCAGGTTTGACATTTTTTTGGTGAGAAACCTACATAGGTGATATTGTGGCTCTTTAGTAAATCTCATCAGGAGGCTCTTCCTGTCAAACTGTCCCTTTTGGTGGTCCCTAAGTCTGATCATTTGGTTAGAGTGGAGACTGCTGAATCTCTCAACTGAAAAGCTACCTTTCCTGCTTTGTAGTTAGTAAAAACTACAAAGGGGTAGCTTGTAGTTTGGGGTGATACTTGGAGATCTTGTGAATATTCTATTGCCTCCAAATATTTTACCCAATAATTCAGCATCCATTGATAATCCTTGCTGGAACCAACTATTACACTGGGGATTGCAGAATGGTTGTTTTCTTTTATTCTACCATTCCTTCTATGATTTTTACCTGGGATCCTTCTGTAAAGAAGAGCTTTTCATTTCTATTTTTCTTTTTCATTTTACTATTACTATGGAATAATGAAATTTTAATTTAACATATTATAAACCATTATCATCGTTAACGCATTTCAATACTCAAATTGCCACTAATTTGGCCAACGGGAGTCACTTTAAGCTGTCTCCTATGTCCTTTTGACATTTCCCTTAGTCTTTGAGCTTTCTTTAGTCTTCTTTTTTTTAAAAAAAGATACTTTATTATTTTTATTTTTACTTTTCATAGTTATTGACCACCTTCCCCACACTGTACATCTCATACCCATGACTCATTTACTTTGCAACTGGAAGTTTGTACTTCTTAGTCTCTCTCACTTATTTCTTTCCTCCCCCACCCTTTTTTTTAGCCTTCTTAGTCTTCTTTGCTTTCTGGCACAAAATACATCCCAGGCTCACCTTCTATTTTCCCAGCCCCTGCCCTGGAATCATCTATTTCTCCAAATGTTCCTTTTTTTTTTTTCAAGGGGGCATAGTGTTTAGAACCAAGAACTGGGTGTCAGATATGTTCATTGCTACTAGAGTATCATTGCTTCTAAGCTCTTTCAGTTGACAGAGCAAAAATCATGAACTCTTGAAAAACATATACATTTGAAAAAATCCTAATACCACCAATTCAAATTCAACAAATACCACTAGATCTCTGTCCTTCTATATTTGTATCTTCCTTCTCCCACAGTGGGAACCCTGGTTCTCAATAAAAGCAATATATATTTGTGCATTTGTTCTACCCTATAATATATATCCAAAATGGTTTGTGGATTACTCCCCAATAATGTTTTTATTAGCCCGTGGTTTATCCCTTCCTTTTGTGAAAAAATGAATACAGATAGAAGCACTTCCAGAATGGCATAATAAAGGTCTCTGAAAATCTGGTCCTCCATACAAGCAACAAACACACAGGCAAAAATGTCAAAATCAACTTTTTCAGAATTCTGGAAATTAACCGAAGCCTTGATAAAATTCGAGAAGGATTTATTTAAGAAAAACAGCTAAAACTAGGTAAGAACAGAAAGCTTTCTGGCATTTTAACTTACTCTATTCTCCTCCCCTTCTCCTTGGCTTTGCAGTAGACATGAAACTAGTAGCTATGAAATCCACAGTGTCTTGATTTACACTGTAACATCTTACAATATTTTGATTAGAGTATATTTTTGGCCAAGTAGCATATTTCTGATAGTTTGGGTGGTAACAGATAACTATGGTCACTAAAACCACCACAGTCTATGTTCACAAAATCACAAGCGTTTATCTCAATATACTCAATTATGTTTTGCTTCCATTATAATCCTTCATTAATGATAAATTTTCATTCGTCTGCTGGAAGAGTCCTCTTGGGCATATGGATGTCTATTTTAACTTTAGAGGCCTTGGTGACCATCCTCCATCCCCAGCCCAGGACCACACCAGGTAAAGTGAGACATGAAGATGCATATGCTTTCCTTGCACAGTGACTTCACCTTCTCCAAAATGGAAGGTTAGCATCTCTTCCACAGGCAGCACCAGCACACTAGCTAGAACATCACTGCTGTTGACTTAGTGAACCACCTTTTACATAAATTCCTCAAATAAACTTTACCTTTTACTAACTCTGACTTTTCCATGACCTTAGCTAATCTCAGTCTGTTAAAACTCTACCCAGCCTACAAGACCTGATGCAAATGTCATTAGATAGTCCCTAATAACTTCAGCCAGAAACTACTGTAATTTTTATGTTTATAGCTTTTACTCATGCTTGCCAAACACTGCATCATATGGCTATAAATTGATATATATATTTTTTCACTATCTGAGAGTAGAATCCTTGAGTACAAGATAATGTTTTATAGATCTCTATGTAATCCCACAATTTAAAGCTCTGCATGTAATAGGGTTTCAATAAATGTTTATTAAACATTAAATTGGTGCGTTTGTTAAATCCTTAAACTAATACACAATCTGTATTACAATGCATAATGCTCTATGCCACATTTGGATTTTAATCATTTTTTTTACTAAGAACATATTATAAAACTATTCCATAGTATCACTAAAAATATGTTATGAAAACTATTCAATGCAAATATAGAAATTTATGCTGTAACATTCTCTATGCAAACTTACCTCTCACAATGATGTTGGTAGACTTTTTTGCAGGGTTTCCCACATTATTATTGGCGATGCAGCTGTAAGTACCAGCATCTTCTGAGGTGATGGCAGGAATGGTTAAAGTTCCTCCATTCAAAACAGTCTTTTCAGGCAGAGTCCCAAAGGACCTGACCCAGGTGAGAGAGGGTACAGGCTCTCCTCCTGTCGTAACACATACTAATGTTATGGCCTCTCCAGGATTTACAACTATAGGGTCATCCACCAAGAGTTTAATTGACGGAGATGCTAAAAGACATAAACAAAAGAACATGCACCTATTTAGATCTACTACAACTAGAGTAACAGTATGCTTTATATTTCCTCAAAAAATTAAAATTAAATATTGTTCTCTTGTGCCAAAATCTTACTGTATTAATCAAGTTTAAATCATGTAGAATGGTTACTCATTTTAATTACATGTTATAAACCCATGGAATTGTTTTAAGATCTTACACATGGAGAAGGGAATTAAAATTTATTTATTCTTGGATTATTGTTCCAAAATTAGAATGACAAGAGGAATTAAAGTTTTAAAACAAAAATCCCTTTCTCTTTTAATGTTGACAATCTCTTTTGTCCTTCCAGGTATAAATATTGCAGTTGTTTAGTCCTTGTATTTTCATGGTGAAGATTGTCATTTATTTAATTTTTGGATCATTCTGAGGTGAAATGATACATATTTTGCAACCTGAACACAACCAAGTAAGATAAAAGATCACTGGAGGTTTTTACTAAGCAGTGGGCCTGGTTTTTCATCTTGAAAGGAATAACAAAATCATGTAATTTAAAGCAGCCCCCATATTTCCTCTCTAACCTCTCTGTTCAGAAAGTTTAGGCAATGAGTTTTCATAATCACTGCTTTAAAACTTAGAAACAAATAAACCACTGTTCAAACATAGTCACCAAACTATGACAGCCACCACTCCAATGTCTGGGTTATAATAATCTCCCCAGTGAAAATAAGTTGTTTGCAACTTTTCAGGTAAAAAAAATTGTAGATAAATATCCATTCAATAAAAAATGCTGTATTACAGACTTTTCATCAAACACTCAAAGTAGAAACTGCACAAAAACTCTGTTCACATACAGAACTTTTTTTTCTGCTTATACCACAGTGCCACCCTATATAATGCATTCCTAAATAAAAACAGGGGGAATGCATTAGGCCAATGTTTGAGTTCACACATTCAGAAATATTTGATGCCAAAGTTAAAACTGAAATCTATCCATATTGGGAACACAAAGTGTTCAATTGTACTGTGTAATTTTTTTAGATATTAATTTCAGCTTAGAGTTGGACAGTGCTTTTCTCAGAATACAAGGTAAACTCCTTGTGTGATTCAATATTGTCTGCCTTGTTTGAATACAATGGAATACTACTCAAGCATAAAAAAGATGAAAACTTGCCTTTTGGGACATGGATGGACCTTGAGAGTATTATGCTAAGTGAGATAAGTCAGAAAGACAAATACCATATGATCTCACTCATACTTGGAATATAAAAAACAAAAACCCAAAATATATGTACAAACCAAACGAAACAAAAATAAACATGTAGATACAGAGAACAGAGTAGTGGTTACCAGAGGGAAAGGAGCAGGGGGAGGGTGAAATGAGTAAAGCGGATTAACTGTATGGTGACTGATGAAAACTAGATTTTTGATGGTGACCATGATGTATGGTACAAAGAAGTAGAAATATAATGTTGTACACATGAAACTTATATAATATTATTAGTCAATGTTGCCTCAATAAAAAATTAATTTGAAAAGACGCCAGAGGAGAGCAAGAAGACAACTCCATATTATAATTATGGTTCTGTGGAATAGGTATGGAATGCCTGGAGGACCTTTTTAAACATCATTGTTGCATGCTGGCCCTTCTAACATCATCTTAAGGAACACAGAAGTTTCCAAAGTATCTTAATTGCCCTTGTGAGATGTTGACTTGAAATTATAAATATCTATGATAAACCTGTTGGGGAATTCACAAAATGAAAATAAGAGGCAAAAGGCATTGCAATTTGGTAGAAAAGAAAGCACCTCAAAGAGTTATTTAATATTGTTAAACTGATAAAAAAGAAACTACTAATTAAATATTTTTAAAATAGATATACTTAATTATTGACATAGCATTATGAAAAAGTAAAAGAAATCCCTATAGCTTAGTTTGAGGTAAATAATATAATCTTACAAAGCTATTTAGTTAAAATACAATTGTAGACAGTCCAACAGTTATATTATATTAGTAAAACTCATTTGTTTTACATCATGTTTTAGTAAAATGAAAAGTCCCAAGGCCTAAGGGCCATTAATAGCGTATGTTTAGATTATGGAAACACACAATGGTGACATTAAGAAATATTTGCCCCTGAAATTGACTTGTATAAGGATGAGTTGTTTTTCTATTAGATAGACAATATTTAAAGAAAAAGGTTCAAGAGAATTTCAAAGCTCATAAAATAATATATAAATAACAAGAGACCACTGTTTTACCTATAGTGCATTGCAGAAGTGTATTCACAATCATATTGAAATTTCTCTTTTCCAAATCTAAATTGAAAACACTGCACAGTCCAACTTAGTTTTATTAAAGATGGCATTATTTTCTCTGATAATCCCTGATGTTAAAAATATCCCACAGGAGAGAGGAGAGAAGATGGCGGAAGAGTAAGACGCGGAGATCACCTTCCTTCCCACAGATACAGTAGAAATACATCTACACGTGGAACTGCTCCTACAGAACACCCACTGAACGCTGGCAGAAAACGTCAGACCTCCCAAAAGGCAAGAAACTCCCCCCGTACTTGGGTAGGGCAAAAGAAAAAAGAAATAACAGAGACAAAAGAATAGGGACGGCACCTGCACCAGTGGGAGGGAGCTGTGAAGGAGGAAAGATTTCCACGCACTAGGAGCCCCTTCGCGGGCAGAGACTGCGGGTGGCAGAGGGGGGAAGCTTCGGAGCCACGGAGGAGAGCGCAGCCACAGAGGTGCGGAGGGCAAAGCGGAGAGATTCCCGCACTTCCCGCACGGAGGCTCGGCGCTGACCAGCACTCACCAGCCCGAGAGGCTTGTCTGCTCAGCCGCCGGGGCGGGCGGGGCTGGGAGCTGAGGCTCGGGCTTTGGTCAGATGGCAGGGAGAGGACTGGGGTTGGCGGCGTGAACACAGCCTGAAGGGGTTAGTGCACCACAGCTAGCCGGGAGGGAGTCCGGGAAAAAGTCTGCAGCTGCCGAAGAGGCAAGAGACTTTTTCTTCCCTGTTTCCTGGTGCGCGAGGAGAGGGGATTCAGAGCGCCGCCTAAACGAACTTCAGAGACAGGCTCGAGCCGCGGCTATCAGCGCGGACCCCAGAGACGGGCGTGAGACGCTGGGGCTGCTGCTGCCTCCAAAAAGCCTGTGTGTGAGCAAAGGTCGCTCTCCACACCGCCCCTCCCGGGAGCCCGTGCAGCCCGCCACTGCCACTGTCCCGTGATCCGGGGACAAGTTCCCCGGGAGAACACATGGCGCGCCTCGGGCTGCTGCGACGTCACGCCGGCCTCTGACGCCGCAGGCTCGCCCCGCCTCCTCCGTACCCCTCCCTCCCCGCGGCCTGGGTGAGCCAGAGCCCCCGAAGCAGCTGCTCCTTTAACCCCGTCCTGTCTGGGCGGGGAACAGATGCCCTCAGGCGACCTACACGAAGAGGCGGGTCCAAATCCAAAGCTGATCCCCAGGAGCTGTGCGAACAGAGACGAGGAGGGGAAATCTCTCCCAGCAGCCTCAGAAGCAGCGGATTAAAACTCCACAAACAACTTGATGTGCCTCCATCTGTTGAATACCTGAATAGACAACGAATCATCCCAAATTCAGGAGGTGGACTTTGGGAGCAGGATATATTAATTTTTCCCCTTTTCCTTTTTTTTTGTGAGTGTATATGTATATGCTTCTGGGGGAGATTTTGTCTGTATAGCTTTGCTTTATAATAGCTTTATTTTACTTCACTATATTATAGCCTCTTTCTTTCTTTCTTTCTTTCTTTCTATTTTTTCTCCCTTTTACTCTGAGCCGTGTGGACGAAAGGCTCTTGGTGCTTCAGCCAGGCATCAGGGCCGTACCTCGGAGGTGGGAGAGCCAACTTCAGGACACTGGTCCACAAGAGACCTCCCAGCTCCACGTAATACCAAACGGCAAAAATCTCTCAGAGATCTCCATCTCAACATCAAGACCCAGCATCACTCAATGACCAGCAAGCTACAGTGCTGAACACCCTATGCCAAACAACTAGCAAGACAGGAACACAGCCCCATCCATTAGCAGAGAGGCTGCCTAAAATCATAATAAGGCCACAGACACCCCAAAATACACCACCAGACGTGGACGTGCCCACCAGAAAGACAAGATCCAGCCTCATCCACCAGAGCTCAGGCACTAGTTCCCTCCACCAGGAAGCCTACACAACCCACTGAACCAACCTTAGCCACTGGGGACAGATACCAAAAACAACGGGAACTACGAACCTGCAACCTGTGATAAGGAGACCCCAAACACAGTAAGATAAGCAAAATGAGACGACAGAAAAACACACAGCAGATGAAGGAGCAGGGTCAAAACACACTAGACTTAACAAATGAAGAGGAAATAGGTAGTCTACCTGAAAAAGAATTCAGAATAATGATAGTAAGGATGATCCAAAATCTTGGAAATAGAATAGACAAAATGCAAGAAACATTTAACAAGGACGTAGAAGAACTAAAGAGGAACCAAGCAATGATGAAAAACACAATAAATGAAATTAAAAATACTCTAGATGGGATCAATAGCAGAATAACTGAGGCAGAAGAAAGGATAAGTGACCTGGAAGATAAAATGGTGGAAATAACTACTGCAGAGCAGGATAAAGAAAAAAGAATGAAAAGAACTGAGGACAGTCTCAGAGACCTCTGGGACAACATTAAATGCACCAACATTCGAATTATAGGGGTCCCAGAAGAAGAAGAGAAAAAGAAAGGGACTGAGAAAATATTTGAAGAGATTATAGTTGAAAACTTCCCTAATATGGGAAAGGAAATAGTTAATCAAGTCCTGGAAGCACAGAGAGTCCCATACAGGATAAACCCAAGGAGAAACACGCCAAGACACATATTAATCAAACTGTCAAAAATTAAATATAAGGAAAACATATTAAAGGCAGCAAGGGAAAGACAACAAATAACACACAAGGGAATCCCCATAAGGTTAACATCTGATCTTTCAGCAGAAACTCTGCAAGCCAGAAGGGAGTGGCAGGATATACTTAAAGTGATGAAGGAGAAGAACCTACAACCTAGATTACTCTACCCAGCAAGGATCTCATTCATATGTGATGGAGAAATTAAAACCTTTACAGACAAGCAAAAGCTGAGAGAGTTCAGCACCACCAAACCAGCTTTACAACAAATGCTAAAGGAACTTCTCTAGGCAAGAAACACAAGAGAAGGAAAACACCTACAATAACAAACCCAAAACATTTAAGAAAATGGGAATAGGAACATACATATCGATAATTACCTTGAATGTAAATGGATTAAATGCTCCCACCAAAAGACACAGGCTGGCTGAATGGATACAAAAACAAGACCCATATATATGCTGTCTACAAGAGACCCACTTCAGACCTAGAGACACATACAGACTGAAAGTGAGGGGATGGAAAAAGATATTCCATGCAAATGGAAATCAAAAGAAAGCTGGAGTAGCAATTCTCATATCAGACAAAATAGACTTTAAAATAAAGACTATTACAAGAGACAAAGAAGGACACTATATAATGATCAAGGGATCGATCCAAGAGGAAGGTATAACAATTGTAAATATTTA
The DNA here is from genome assembly GCF_028023285.1 of Balaenoptera ricei. Taxonomy (NCBI): domain Eukaryota; kingdom Metazoa; phylum Chordata; class Mammalia; order Artiodactyla; family Balaenopteridae; genus Balaenoptera; species Balaenoptera ricei. The sequence continues at coordinate 135,406,484 of NC_082640.1, forward strand.
TGCACCCAACATAGGAGCACCTCAATACATAAGGCAAGTACTAACAGCCATAAAAGGGGAAATCGACAGCAACACAATCATAGTAGGGGACTTTAACACCCCAATTTCACCAATGGACAGATCATCCAAAATGAACATAAATAAGGAAACACAAGCTTTAAATGATACATTAAACAAGATGGACTTAATTGATATTTATAGGACATTCCACCCAAAAACAACAGAACACACATTTTTCTCAAGTGCTCATGGAACATTCTCCAGGATAGATCATATCTTGGTCACAAATCAATCCTTGGTAAATTTAAGAAAATTGAAATCGTATCAAGTATCTTTTCCGACCACAACGCTATGAGACTAGATATCAATTACAGGAAAACATCTGTAAAAAATACAAACACATGGAGGCTACACAATACACTACTTAATAACGAAGTGATCACTGAAGAAATCAAAGGGGAAATCAAAAAATACCTAGAAACAAATGACAATGGAGATACGACGACCCAAAACCTATGGGACGTAGCAAAAGCAGTGCTAAGAGGGAAGTTTATAGCAATACAAGCCTACCTCAAGAAACAGGAAACATCTCGAATAAACAACCTAACCTTGCACCTAAAGCAATTAGAGAAAGAAGAACAAAAAAATCCGAAAGCCAGCAGAAGGAAAGAAATTATAAAGATCAGGTCAGAAATAAATGAAAAAGAAATGAAGGAAACAATAGCAAAAATCAATGAAATTAAAACCTGGTTCTTTGAGAAGATAAACAAAATCGATAAACCATTAGCCAGACTCATCAAGAGAAAGAGAAGACTCAGATCAATAGAATTAGAAATGAAAAGGGAGGAAGTAACCACTGACACTGCAGAAATACAAAAGATCATGAGAGATTACTACAAGCAACTCTATGCCAATAAAATGGACAACCTGGAAGAAATGGACAGATTCTTAGAAATGCACAAACTGCCGAGACTGAACCAGGAAGAAATAGAAAATATGAACAGACCAATCACAAGCACTGAAATTGAAACTGTGATTAAAAACCTTCCAACAAACAAAAGCCCAGGACCAGATGGCTTCACAGGTGAATTCTATCAAACATTTAGAGAAGAGTTAACACCTATCCTTCTCAAACTCTTCCAAAATATTGCAGAGGGAGGAACACTCCCAAACTCATTCTACGAGGCCACCATCACCCTGATACCAAAACCAGACAAAGATGTCACAAAGAAAGAAAACTACAGGCCAATATCACTGATGAAAATAAAGGCAAAAATCCTCAACAAAATACTAGCAAACAGAATCCAACAGCACATTAAAAGGATCATACACCATGATCAAGTGCGGTTTATCCCAGGAATGCAAGGATTCTTCAATATATGCAAATCAATCAATGTGATACACCATATTAACAAATTGAAGGAGAAAAACCATATGATCATCTCAATAGATGCAGAGAAAGCTTTCGACAAAATTCAACACCCATTTATGATAAAAGCTCTGCAGAAAGTAGGCATAGAGGGAACTTTCCTCAACATAATAAAGGCCATATATGACAAACCCACAGCCAACATTGTCCTCAATGGTGAAAAACTGAAACCATTTCCACTAAGATCAGGAACAAGACAAGGTTGCCCACTCTCACCACTATTATTCAACATAGTTTTGGAAGTGTTAGCCACAGCAATCAGAGAAGACAAAGAGATAAAAGGAATCCAAATCGGAATAGAAGAAGTAAAGCTGTCACTATTTGCAGATGACATGATACTATACATAGAGAATCCTAAAGATGCTACCAGAAAACTCCTAGAGCCAATCAATGAATTTGGTAAAGTAGCAGGATACAAAATTAATGCACAGAAATCTCTTGCATTTCTATACACTAATGACGAAAAATCTGAAAGTGAAATTAAGAAAACACTCCCATTTACCACTGCAACAAAAAGAATAAAATATCTAGGAATAAACCTACCTAAGGAGACAAAAGACCTGTATGCAGAAAATTATAAGACACTGATGAAAGAAATTAAAGATGATACAAACAGATGGAGAGATATACCATGTTCCTGGATTGGAAGAATCAACATTGTGAAAATGACTCTACTACCCAAAGCAATCTACAGATTCAATGCAATCCCTATCAAACTACCACTGGCATTTTTCACAGAACTAGAACAAAAAATTTCACAATTTGTATGGAAACACAAAAGACCCCGAATAGCCAAAGCAATCTTGAGAACGAAAAATGGAGCTGGAGGAATCAGGCTCCCTGACTTCAGACTATATTACAAAGCTACAGTAATCAAGACAGTTTGGTACTGGCACAAAAACAGAAATATAGATCAATGGAACAGGATAGAAAGCCCAGAGATAAACCCGCTCACATATGGTCACCTTATCTTTGATAAAGGAGGCAAGCATATACACTGGAGAAAAGACAGCCTCTTCAATAAGTGGTGCTGGGAAAATTGGACAGGTACATGTAAAAGTATGAAATTAGAACACTCCCTGACACCATGCACAAAAATAAACTCAAAATGGATTAAAGACCTAAGTGTAAGGGCAGACACTATCAAACTCTTAGAGGAAAACATAGGCAGAACACTCTATGACATACATCACAGCAAGATTCTTTTTGACCCAGCTCCCAGAGAAATGGAAATAAGAACACAAATAAACAAATGGGACCTAATGAAACTTAAAAGCTTTTGCACAGCAAAGGAAACCATAAACAAGACCAAAAGACAACCATCAGAATGGGAGAAAATATTTGCAAATGAAGCAACTGACAAAGGATTAATCTCCAAGATTTACAAGCAGCTCATGCAGCTCAATAACAAAAAAACGAACAACCCAATCCAAAAATGGGCAGAAGACCTAAATAGACATTTCTCCAAAGAAGATATACAGATGGCCTACAGACGCATGAAAGAATGCTCAACATCATTAATCATTAGAGAAATGCAAATCAAAACTACAATGAGATATCATCTCACACTGGTCAGAATGGCCATCATCAAAAAATCTAGAAACAATAAATGCTGGAGAGGGTGTGGAGGAAAGGGAACACTCTTGCACTGTTGGTGGGAATGTAAATTGATACAGCCACTATGGAGAACAGTATGGAGGTTCCTTAAAAAACTACAAATAGAACTACCATACGACCCAGCAATCCCACTACTGGGCATATACCCTGAGAAAACCATAGGTCAAAAAGTGTCATGTACCACAATGTTCATTGCAGCTCTATTTACAATAGCCAGGACATGGAAGCAACCTAAATGTCCATCGACAGATGAATGGATAAAGAAGATGTGGCACATATATACAATGGAATATTACTCAGCCATAAAAAGAAATGAAATGGAGGTATTTGTAATGAGGTGGATGGAGTTAGAGTCTGTCATACAGAGTGAAGTAAGTCAGAAAGAGAAAAACAAATACAGTATGCTAACACATATATACGGAATCTAAGGAAAAAAAAAAAAGGCCATGAAGAACCTAGTGGCAAGACGGAAATAAAGACACAGACCTACTAGAGAATGGACTTGAGGATATGGGGAGGGGGTGGGGTGAGATGTGACAGGGTAAGAGAGTGTCATGGACATATATACACTACCAAATGTAAAATAGATAGCTAGTGGGAAGCAGCCGCATAGCACAGGAAGATCAGCTCGGTGCTTTGTGACCACCTAGAGGGGTGGGATGGGGAGGGTGGGAGGGAGGGAGATGCAAGAAGGAAGAGAAATGGGAACATATTGTATATGTATAACTGATTCACTTTGTTATAAAGCAGAAGCTAACACACCATTGTAAGGCAATTATACTTCAATAAAGATGTTTAAAAAAAAAAAAAAAAATCCCACAAAGACCCCAAAATGGGCTAATGCTTTCAAGACTTTAAGAATGCTCATATTTTAGTAACAAAATTTTATAGCTTTAAATTCTAAAGAGATAAAGGTGAAATTGTTATCATTTTGTTCTAGCGTGTTATGTTTCGTTCTATAAATATCAGCTTTTTTAAACTATGAGGCTATGCTTAAGAACCATAGGGTCATTGGATTCATCAAGCTTAAGTGTAAATCATGCCATAGAGAAAAAAAAATTAAAGTAGGAAAAACATAAAAAAATATTTTTGTGTATTATTAAAAATATTTTAAGAAGAGATTTCATCCTGGGCTAGTTAAGTCCCTTGCTATAAGCTTCCATAGCCCCCTTATTTTCCCTTTCATATCACATCTTATAACATTAGCCAGGCTTCCACTATGGCTCTTCAGACAGAAGCATCATGACTGCGTTCTCTGAAATATGGCCTGATAGTTGAAAGGTAAGAGCACAAATTCTGGAGAACAATACCTGGGTTCTTGACTCTGCTATTATTTAATAACTGTGTGCACTTGGGCTAGTTCTTCTACTCCTGAGTGCCTCAGTTTTCCACTGTTGAAATGGAGGAAAATAATTACCTGTCTTACAGAGGTGAGATGATTTAACACGTGTTAAGTGCTTACAATAGTACCTAGTACAAAACATGCACTGAAAAAGCATTTTATTTTGTCATTATTTTCATTACCACCCCCATAGCCTGGTCCTGTGCTTGTACAGTTACTGTGCTTAATAAATATTGGTAAGGCAAATCAATAAGTGGGCAAATGAATAAATGAATGACTAGTGTAAAAAATGTAGTCACTAAACGATATAATTTTTATATTTGACTCTGATGCATTTGACAGAGATATTTTAAAACCATTTTAACTTTTGGAGGTCCTATGCCATATCACAAAAAACAAATTTAAATATACCCATACATTTTGAGGACACATAATAAAACATCTATTAATTTTGTTTTATTGATATCTTGTAATTTGTAAGTTGAAACTATTGTTTTTCAAGATTAATTTTCGTAGTGCCTTTAAAAGCTCATAGGCAGGGAGACCTTCAAGATGGCACAAGAGAAAGATGTGGGGATCAACTTCCTCCCCACAAATACATCAGAAATACATCTACATGTGGAACAACCCCTACAGAACACCTACTGAATTCTGGCAGAAGACCTCCAACCTCCCAAAAGGCAAGAAACTCCCCACGTACCTGGGTAGGGCAAAAGAAAAAAGAAAAAACAGAGACAAAAGAATAGGGATGGGACCTGCACCTCTGGGAGGGAGCTGTGAAGGAGGAAAAGTTTCCTCACACCAGGAAGCCCCTTCACTGGCAGAGACGGCGGGTGGCAGGGGTTAAGTTTCGGGGCCACAGAGGAGAGTGCAGCAACAGGGGTGCAGAGGGCAAAGCAGAGAGATGCTTGCACAGAGGATCAGTGCCGACCAGCACTCACCATCCTGAGAGGCTTGTTTGCTCACGCTGGGATGGGTTGAGGCTGGGAGCTGAGGCTCGGGTTTCGGAGGTCAGATCCCAGGGAAAGGACTGGGGTTGGCTGCGTGAACACAGCCTGAGGGGGTTAGTGTATCACAGCTAGGCGGGAGTGAGTCCGGGAAAAGGCCTGGACCTGACTAAGAGGCAAGGGACCATTGTTTCAGGGTGCACGACGAGAGGGGATTCAGAGCACAGCCTAAATGAAGTCCAGAGATGGGTGCCAGCCGCGGCTATCAGTGCAGATCCCAGAGACAGGCATGAAACGCTAAGGCTGCTGCTGTAGCCACCAAGAAGCCTGTGTGCAGGCACAGGTCACTATCCACACCTCCCCCTCCCTGGAGCCTGTGCAGCCCACCACTGCCAGGGTCCCGTGATCCAGGGACAACTTCCCCGGGAGAAGACAGGGCGCGCCTCAGGTTGTTGCAACATCACGCCGGCCTCTGCCGCCGCAGGCTCGCCCCGCATTCCGTACCCCTCCCTCCCGCTGGCCTGAGTGAGCCAGAGCCCCCTCATCAGCTGCTCCTTTAACCCCGTCCTGTCTGGGTGGGGAACAGATGCCCTCAGGAGACCTATGAGCAGAGGCGGGGCCAAATCCAAAGCTGAATCCCAGGAGCTGTGCGAACAGAGAAGAGAAAGGGAAATCTCTCCCAGCAATCTCAGCAGCAGTGGATTAAATCTCCACAATCAACTTCATGTACCCTGCATCTGTGGAACACGTGAATAGACAACGAATCATCCCAAATTGAGGCGGTGACATTGGGAGCAACAATATATATATATTTTTCCTTTTTCTCTTTTTGTGAGTGTGTATGTGTATGCTTCTGTGTGTGATTTTGTCTGTATAGCTTTGCTTTTACCATTTGTCCTAGGGTTCTGACTGTCCTTTTTTTTTTTTTTAAGTATAGTTTTTAGCGCTTGTTATCACTGGTGGATTTGTTTTTTGGTTTGGTTGCTCTCTTCTTTCTTTCTTTTTTTTAAATTACTTTTTAACTTTCTTTATTTTTAATAATTATTTTTTATTTTTATTTTAATAACTTTATTTTATTTTATTTATTTATTTTTTCTTTCTTTCTTTCTTTTTTTCTCCCTTTTATTCTGAGCTGTGTGGATGACAGGGTCTTGGTGCTCTGGCTGGGTGTCAGTCCTGTGCCTCTGAGGTGGGACAGCCAAATTCAGAACATTGGTCCACCAGAGACCTCCCAGCTCCACATAATATCAAATGGGGAAAATCTCCCAGAGATCTCCATCTCAACGCCAAAATGCAGCTCCACTCAACGACCAGCAAGCTACAGTGCTGGACACCCGATGCCAAACAACTAGCAGGACCGGAACAAAACCCGACCCACTAGCAGAAAGGCTGCCTAAAATAATAATAAGGTCACAGACACCCCAAAACAAACCATCGGACGCAGACCTGCCCACCAGCAAGAAAAGATCCAGCCTCATCCACCAGAACACAGGCGCTAGTCCCCTCCATCAGGAAACCTACACAATGAACTGAACCAAGCTTAGCCACTGGGGGCAGACACCAAAAACAACGGGAACTATGAAACCACAGCCTGTGAAAAGGAGACCTCAAACACAGTAAGTTAAGCAAAATGAGAAGACAGAGAAACACATAGCAGATGAAGGAGCAAGGTAAAAACCCACCAGACCAAACAATACATAAGGCAAATGCTAACAGCCATAAAAGGGGAAATCGACAGGAACACAATCATAGTAGGGGACGTTAACACCCCACTTTCACCAATGGACAGATCATCCAAAATGAACATAAATAAGGAAACACAAGCTTTAAATGATACATTAAACAAGATGGACTTAATTGATATTTACAGGACATTCCATCCAAAAACAGAATACACTTTCTTCTCAAGTGCTCATGGAACATTCTCCAGGATAAATCATATCTTGGGCCACAAGTCAAGCCTTGGTAAATTTAAGAAAATTGAAATCATATCAAATATCTTTTCTGACCACAATGCTCTGAGACTAGATATCAATTACAGGAAAAAATCTATAAAAAATACAAACACAGGGGGACTAAACAATACACTAATTTATAACCAGGAGATAACTGAAGAAATCAAAGAGGAAATCAAAAAAATACCTAGAAACAAATGACAATGAAAACATGATAACCCAAAACCTATCAGATGCAGCAAAAGCAGTTCCAAGAGGAAAGTATATAGCAATACAATCTTACCTCAAGAAACAAGGAATATCTCAAATAAACAACCTAAACTTACACCTAAAGCAATTAGAGAAAGAAGAACCAAAAAACCCCAAAGTTAGCAGAAGGAACGAAATCATAAAGATCAGATCAGAAATAAATGAGAAAGAAATGAAGGAAACAAGAGCAAAGATCAATAAAACTAAAAGCTGGTTCTTTGAGAAGATAAACAAAATTGATAATCCATTAGCCAGACTCATCAAGAAAAAAGGAGGAAGACTCAAATCAATAGAATTAGAAATGAAAAAGGAGAATTGACAACTGACACTGCAGAAATACAAAGGTTCATGAGAGATTATTACAACCAACTATATGGCAGTAAAATGGACAACCTGGAAGAAATGGACAAATTCTTAGAAAAGCACAACCTTCTGAGACTGAACCAGGAAGAAACAAAAAATATAAACAGACCAATCACAAGCACTGAAATTGAGACTGTGATTTTAAATCTTCCAACAAACAAAAGCCCAGGACCAGATGGCTTCACAGGCGAACTCTATCAAACATTTAGAGAAGAGCTAACACCTATCCTTCTCAAACTCTTCCAAAAAAAAATATAGCAGAGGGAGAAACACCTCCAAACTCATTATATGAGACCACAATCACCCTGATACCAAAACCAAACAAAGATGTCACAAAGAAAGAAAACTACAGGCCAATATCACTGATGAAAATAAAGGCAAAAATCCTCAACAAAATACTAGCAAACAGAATCCAACAGCACATTAAAAGGATCATACACCATGATCAAGTGCGGTTTATCCCAGGAATGCAAGGATTCTTCAGTATATGCAAATTAATCAATGTGATACACCATATTAACAAATTGAAGGAGAAAAACCATATAATCATCTCAATAGACACAGAAAAAGCTTTCAACAAAATTCAATACCCATTTACGATAAAACCCCTCCAGAAAGCAGGCATAGAGAGAACTTACCTCAACATAATAAAGGTCATATATGACAAACCCACAGCCAACATCGTCCTCAACGTGAAAAACTGAAACCATTTCCACTAAGATCAGGAATAAGACAAGGTTGCCCACTCTCACCACTATTATTCAACATTGTTTTGAAAGTTTTAGCCACAGCAATAAGAGAAGAAAGAGAAATAAAAGGAATCCAAATCAGAAAAGAAGTAAAGCTGTCACTCTTTGCAGATGACATGATACTATACATAGAGAGTCCCAAAGATACTACCAGAAAACTCCTAGAGCTAATCAATGAATTTGGTAAAGTAGCAGGATACAAAATTAATGCACAGAAATCTCCTGCATTCCTATACACGAATGATGAAAAATCTGAAAGAGAAATGAAGGAAACACTCCCATTTACCATTACAACAAAAAGAATAAAATACTTAGGAATAAAACTACCTACAGAGACAAAAGAACTGTATGCAGAAAACTATAAGACACTGATGAAAGAAATTAAACTGATGAAAGAAATTAAACATGATACAAACAGATGGAGAGATATACCATGTTCTTGGATCGGAAGAATCAACACGGTGAAAATGACTATGCTACTCGAAGCAATCTACAGATTCAATGTAATCCCTATTAAACTACGACTGACATTTTTCACAGAACTAGAACAAAAAATTTCACAATTTGTACGGAAACACAAAAGACCCCGTATAGCCAAAGCAATCTTGAGAAAGAAACACGGAGCTGGAGGAATCAGGCTCCCTGACTTCAGACTATACCACAAAACTATACTACAAAACTACAGTAATCAAGACAGTATGGTACTGGCACAAAAACAGAAATATAGATCAATGGAACAGGATAGAAAGCCCAGAGATAAACCCACGCACATATGGTCACCTTATTTTTGATAAAGGAGGCAAGAATATACAATGGAGAAAAGACAGCCTCTTCAATAAGTGGTGCTGGGAAAAGTGGACAGCTACATGTAAAAGAATGAAATTAGAACACTCCCTAACACCATACACAAAAATAAACTCAAAATGGATTAAAGACCTAAATGTAAGACCAGACACTATAAAACTCTTAGAGGAAAACATAGGCAGAACACTCTATGACATAAATCACAGCAAGATCCTTTTTGACCCACCTCCTAGAGAAATGGAAATCAAAACAAAAATAAACAAATGGGACCTAACTAAACTCAAAAGCTTCTGCACAGCAAAGGAAACCATAAACAAGACGAAAAGACAACCCTCAGAATGGGAGAAAATATGTGCAAATGAAGCAACTGACAAAGGATTAATCTCCAAAATTTACAAGCAGCTCATGCAGCTCAATATCAAAAAAACAAACGACTCAATCCAAAAATGGGCAGAAGACCTAAATAGACATTTCTCCAAAGAAGATACACAGATTGCCAACAAACACATGAAGGAATGCTAAACATCATTAATCATTAGAGAAATGCAAATCAAAACTACAATGAGGTATCACCTCACACCAGTCAGAATGGCCATCATCAAAATATCTCCAAACAATAAATGCTGGAGAGGGTGTGGGAAAAGGGAACACTCTTGCACTGTTGGTGGGAATGTAAATTGATTAAAAAACTAAAAATAGAACTACCATATGACCCAGCAATCCCATTGTTGGGCATATACCCTGAGAAAACCATAGTTCAAAAAGAGTCATGTACCACAATGTTCATTGCAGCTCTATTTACAATAGCCAGGACATGGAAGCAACCTAAATGGCTAACAATAGATGAATGGATAAAGAAGATGTGGCACATGTATACAGTGGTATATTACTCAGCCATAAAAAGAAAGGAAATGGAGTTATTTGTAGTGAGGTGGATGGACCTAGAGTTTGTCATATAGAGTGAAGTAAATCAGAAAGAGAAAAGCAAAAACTGTATGCTAACAAATATATATGGTATCTAAAAAAAAAAAAAGGTCATGAGGAACCTAGGGGCAGTACAGGAATATAGACGCAGACCTACTAGAGAATGGACTTGAGGACACGGGGAGGGGGAAGGGTAAGCTGGGACAAAGTGAGAGAGTGGCATGGACAGATATACACTACCAAATGTAAAATCGATAGCTAGTGGCAAGCAGCCGCATAGCACAGGGAGATCAGCTTGGTGCTTTGTGACCACCTAGAGGGGTGGGATAGGGAGGGTGGGAGGGAGACGCAAGAGGGAATAGATATGGGGATATATGTATACATATAGCTGACTCACTTTGTTATAAAGCAGAAACTAACACACCATTGCAAAGCAATTATACTCCAATAAAGGTGTTTAAAAAAAAAATAGATAAGTCAGACACAGAAAGACAAAAAAAAAAAAAGCTCATAGGCAAAAGTGAAGTGCAAGTGAATGCTAGTTTTTTATAGTGCTCTTAAATTCTCCAACACCACCTCGAGTCCATGCATTATGTTTCTTTTTCTGCTCTTATATAGGTAATCAGGAAATTAAGAAAGATTAATCTCGTTGCACTGAATCATGTATGTGGTTGAGTGTTCATTAAATATCTATTGCATGTTTTGGTTGAATTATCCCATCACTATGTAAGAATAAACATGTAAAGCCATCGAGATCATCAGCTTCCTTATAACCATGAGACAAGAGCATTGTTCTAAAACATACTGCAGAAATCTAGATACTCAGTCATTCTTCACAGCAACATATCAGAGACAGATTACTATTTGAAGCTCATTTTAAGTAATAAAGAAATGAAACAGAGAAGTTGAAAAGGGACAAGAGAAACACTGAGTGGGCAGTATGTTAATTTTTATTTGGGATGTTCATCAAACCAAAGTAAAAAGTAGAAAAAGGTGAAATACATAAAATAAAAAAGGAAATCTATCAAGTTAAGTGAAGCATCTATAGTATATTTAAAAAATCATAGATTATTGTAAACATGTTTTATAGTTATTGCCAAAACATGGCTCAAATTACATAAAAATTATTCCAACTAAGTCTGTGTTTAATACGACACACGCACAGACATACACCACCAGCTATAAACATTCTCTATGTATACAGTGCTCATAAAAAAGTGCTCATCAGACTATCCGAATGAGAATCTTGCCAGCACTCAATGATGGAAGGCATGGGTCACCACAGCAGTTGCCTTGGAGACTTGACTCATTTAAGATCAGTATGTCAACATTCTAGCATGCTTGATGTTCCCTGTGGTGGAAATACGAGAGATAGATAGATAGATAGATAGATAGATAGATAGATAGATAGATAGATAGATAGATCGATCTATAAATTATTCGTCCTGGGAGGGATGTGATGAAGTAGAATGACAGAAAAAGAAAGAGAAAGAAAGGGAAAAGAAGGGAAGGGAAACGAAAGAGAGGAGAGACCAGTCTGTGGTTTTTATTTTCCAAAATCCTAAACCCTTCAATAACTGCAACACGTAAAGTATATTTTAGGAAATATCTCTGAGGAAGAGAATTCTTCCCATGTTCCCTTCAGTTCCTCCTCTCCTGGCCAACAAAAAGAAAAGTTTTCTTGGGCTAAGCAACAGTTACTTCAGTTGGTCTGAGACAGAGAGGATTGGCTTCTTGACTCCCACACCAAATCCTGAACACCTGCACATTCAAGAGCAGAGGGGATGCGTGTGTCCCTTCCTGCTTTGAGGTCACTAAGTATGACTGGCTACACAGACAGGCCATAGTGAGTCTCATGGGAAAGGCTCCACGCCTCAGGGGAACAGCCCCAGCCCCACACAATGGAATGGAAGAAGCAGAGAGACGGGCCAGAACTGAATGTGGCAAGACAGTAGGAATGAGGGAGATCTTAGACGATACGTGCCTGTCAAAAGATCCAGATCTCATGTCCCACACCTTAGTATAATATAGCAACCCCTAGAATTTAAATAAAATCTGGTGGAAATGGGAACTCCACGTTGACTGAGATACAATTTCTGAAATTATGGCAGAATAGGTGGTTGAAATAAAAATGAAGTTGAATTATAGAATAATAAAGATATATTTCTTTCAAACCTGAGTTTGTAGACTGGGATTCATGACCATTAATTTTAGAGTCAGTTCCTCGTGAGATCTTCTGGATTGTAATACAAAGATTTAGGTTGGGGTTAATTAAGAATACATTCTGTAGGAAGAAAATACTACTGTATTGGTGGGTTTGTTTTGGCTACTACCTAACATAACAGCTAGCTGAAGATAAACATGGTTTAAAAAAATTGAAAACAATGCAGTGCTAATCATCTTTATATTTTTAGAGATTTGGCTCTCCATGGATCTGGGCCTTTTAATTTTTAAAAAGGAACTTAGTTTTTCACCCGCGACGCTTCGATTAAATTCATATGAAATAGTTAACTATGGTAAAAGTTGCCGGTTGCCTTGAGTTAGAGATAATCTGAGACATATGATTCTTTGATTGGAAGGAACTTGAATACTGAGTCACAGAGAAAAATCACAAGGAAGGAAGAACATGAAAAAACAAACAACTCCCCCCAAAACCAATAAAACAACAACAAAAAAACCCCCACCAGAATGAACTCCAATAAAAAATCCTCAGCTAGGATGGTATTAGTCTTATTTTGAATCCTCCCAAAAGCAGGTCCTAATATAAGAAAATAGTTCATCTGGGTGGAGATCGCAGGAAGAATACTGAAGGAGAAGAGAAGAGCCAAAGAAAGGGAGAAAACCCAGTAATGGAGCACTAATGAGCAGTTGTCACTGTGAGAAACTTAACTCCCTGCTGCTGGGGACCCTTTGGGAAACTAGATAGAACACATCTCAGAACTCTCCCTCTGAAAAGTGAGGAGGCTGGCTGGGGTATTTACCTACCAACTCGTGTCCTTCATTAGTTAAGGATTATTCTATGGGTCTTAACTTACCAGCCTTCTGCATTGGCTGAACACATTGCTGAGTCCAGCGAAAGTTTTCAAACAGAAGGATATTGAATCGAATCTGTCAAAAGAAACTACAATAACCTCCAGAACAGACTAAGAGGAGAAAGCAGGGCACTCACAGTGTTTGCTAGGACACCCTTCCCATGTAAATTCAATGATCAGTAGTTGGCCACATGGAGATAACGTGAAAAGGCTAAAGAAAGAATAAGGAAGAAATCAGTGGTGAGTAGGGGCACCTTTACCCATCAGGATATAAGCACAAAATAAAATGAGTAAGAGCACAGCATGAATAAAAGGAAGAGGAAGTAAAAATACATACAATTAACTTTCTGCTTCTTTTCCATGGCCGTACATTTTTTAAACTAAAATATACACATGATAGACAAACCAAGTCCAGCTTCTATATGGAGAGACATGCTATGTTTACAGATTCAAAGAACAGAAAAAAGTTTCTCTTGCAAAAAGAAGTCATTTCACTAAGATACAAGAATCACTGTATTTTCGTGCATTTCATTGGAATTCATTTTCAACAGACGTTTCATTGAAATACAGGTAGCAATGGACATTTCACATGCTAAAAATGAGAGAATATATTAGAAGTTGATTTGAAAATTCAAAATAATCCACACATATAGTTGAAGTTATTATTCAAATATTGTAATTATTGACAAATTGATTGATTCTCATGAAGCCCAGGAATGATATAATATTAGGAAATTCTATTTAAAACAATGTTTCAGGATATGGCAATATTTGAAATAGTATTCATAAATAGTTTCTAATGCAAGAGAGAGCCTTTCCTATAGATACTGAAGCTAACAAGCATTTTTCATTTTTTTAATGTTCAAAGGACAGATAGTTCTGCAAATGATTGAGAAGGCAGAGTAAATATGTTCCTTCATGGAAAATTGCATAAAAGTTTCCTAGAAGAGACCTACTAGGAAATGGTATACTCATGGCATAATGCCATGAGTTCCAAAAAGGGTTTCCCTAGATGGGTTTTGTTTGATTGGCACAATATTATTTATTGTTTGTTGTTATCATTATTAGGAATAAATGTCTTTAGGTATTGTTTGGTCTCCCTAGTATAACACATTTCAACATATTCATTTAATAAGTATTTACTGAGCACCTACTATGTATCAAGGCCTGTGATAGGTACTTGGGATATAATGGTGAACAAAACAGCCCAAGAATTCCTGCACTCAGAATCTTACATCTTAATAGGATGAGAACCAGCCTTCTCCCCATGACTCCCATTGTCTTGGGTGACTTCACATATTTACATCACCTCCCTGTTCTCTGAAGTCATGTGCATTTATGATCCCTAACCAGGATATTTATGTCATCACAGCATAATGAGTAAAGAAATCTGGGGACTTCCCTGGTGGTCCAGTAGCTAAGACTTCACGCTCCCAATGCAGGGGGCCCAGGTTTGATCCCTGGTCAGGGAACTAGATCCCACATGCCGTAACTAAAGATTCCACATGCTGCCACTAAAAAAAAAAAAAAAAAAAGATCCCGCATGCCGCAACTAAGATCCGGTGCAGCCAAATAAATAATTTCCCAAAAGATATTCTTCAATGAAATCAGACTTTACAAATTATAATGAGTGTTATTTACATTTGAATCTAGTCATTAAACAAGATAAACAGAAAAACTAGAGCTGGAACTTGTGTTCTAAGGTGAGCAAAAGATAAAGTCAAAAGCTTATTTCAGTCAATAAGTTATGCCAATAGTTGGGGTACTAATACTTAATGGCCTAAAAAGTCTTCATACATATTGTTGACACATGACGAAGAAGAACTTTATCACCACTTACATCTCCCTCCCTTGGCCAACAATCCCTTAATGTTCCTTCCAACAGGTGAAATCTTGGCAAAGCAAGGTCTCATTCAAGTTTACCAGAAACTGAGCATTATCTACAGCGGCAGCAGAATCCCATCATTCATGGAGAGAAAATCCAAGCTAAGTACTTCCAACCAAGGAACTTGCTGTCTGTGGAATTTTCCTGTTCTTCATGGAAGATACCAGGTTTTTAGGAATAGTGCCAGTTTGCAAAAATGTCCTCCTCACAAAATCAAGAAGGCATGAACTTGCTATTCCTGCTGCCTGGGATTCTCTTCCAGTGCTTATTCACCCGGTAAACCACTTTACAACGGTCAAATGTCAATATCAGTTTTTTACCAAATTCTTAGTTTTTGTACAAGGCAATTGAATTCCTTCCTCTTTTGTATAAGCATAGCAGCTTATTATAGCTTCCCACACACACCCCTCCTCACATACCTTAGCCACCATTAGAACATTTACCTTCGCCTTTCACTGTGCGATATTTAAGAATTGAATTATCTGTGAAAAGGGTGATGTTTTTCATATTTGTACCAACAGCACTCAGAAAAGGATTTGGCAAAGAATTATGTGCTTAATAAAGTCTTATTGAATAAAAGAATGTTGAATTTAAAGACTAGAGAACGGAAACTCCACATAAGACCTATTTGTCATAAACTTAACCAAAAAAAAAAAACCATGAAAAACTCAGGATTTCATGAACCATTCATTGAAAAACACTAGCTATGAAGACCTTTCTGTTCTCTCATTGTTCAACCCATCTAAACTTAACCATGCTTTATATCGCTAACAAGGTGATAGCAAAGAATTTCTCTTTCAAAATTTAGTGCACCACTCACATAAAATAATTACAGCATATTATTTACACTTCTTTGTACTTCTTTGCTCAGTTATAGCACATACATTACTATCAATAAACCATTTGATTAAACCAAATTATATCCCTGAAACCAAAACTAAAGGCATATGGCCTTTGTCATAAGAGGACCAGTATGTGGGTAATTCAATATAGAATTAAAAAGATCAGTCAAGATTTAAGGCTCTTCTGTAAGAGTGATCTAGCAGTAGGAGGACAGATAAAGACATCACCTCCAAGACCATCTGGTGTTTATCTCCCAGCTATACTTCTTGAGGCCTCACTAGAGTAGCAAAGAAAACAAAACAATAATTCTGCTCTGGCCATCAGAGCTGCTGAAATGGAGGCAGCTGGTATTTCTACAACCAGTATTTGCAACATAGAGGGATGGTGCAAAAAGGTACTCTCTTATTAGTTACTCTCTTACTCTGTCTTATTGGTCTGGTAAAAATTAGGTGTGTTTTTTTTTTTCTTTTTATTACCCATCCTGGTGACACTGTATTATAATGTTATATTTTGAAACTTTTTATGATTCTACAATTTCATTTTATAGTAATATTGCTAAGGTGGTTCATAGCTAATCTTAAAGAGTAATGTTGAACAGATTTAACTCTGCTGGGCCTCTGTTTGCCTCTCCAAGGGAATTCCATTAGTTTCCAAAGGACTGCCCAGGCCAAATGTCTACCTTGATTAGGAAAACACCTTGGCATATAGTCTCCTAATCTTGTGACATATCTATACTCAGGTTACTCAAATATCTAAATTGGTTCCAAGATATAGCAAAGATTAGAAATCAGATCAGGAGCTTAATTAGCCAGGTCATTGATAGCAACAAAATAAACTGACAGCAAACAAAGGAATAACCTATGTTTTATTTAAAGAAAAACTGTTAATTCAACATATATTTATTAAGTGCCAACTGTGTGTCAGACTCTGTTCTAGGCCTTGGAGATAATAGAACAAAACAGACAAAAATCCTACCCTCGAGGTGTTTGTAATTAGATGGAGACAACTATAGCCCTTAATACGTTCCAGGCACACTTCAAAAAGTTTTTCATATATTTCTCATGTAATTTTATGAGATAGCTACTATTATTACCAATCTGAGAGACAGTTTAGATAACTTTCCCAAGGTCACGTACATAGTGAATGGTGGAGCTGAGATTCTAATCTAGGCAGTCTGACTTGAGATGGAATTAAAGCATTGTAGATAAACTCCAGAGTGAAATAAAGTTGATAATTTTCAAGCTCTAATTAAATTCCTGATGATATTTATGCCAGAGAAAGAATTAATGCTGCTGCTCTAATAGAAAAAAGGGATAACATTAATAACATCTATTATGATAAAAGCCTAGGGAAGGCAAAAATAAACATGGTTTGCTAGTCAGGCTTCCAGAAATCTCTACCATTTAGAATAGAAGGCAAAAAGGACTTGTGAACCCCCTAAGGCATAATTTAAAAGCCTAAATTCTGAAGTGACTGTGGAAGAGGCTCTTAGGCCATTGCTCACAGTGTTTTCACTCCTAACTCATACAAAACTATAATGGGCTCAGTTATTTAAGTTCTCAGACTTCACAAGGTAAGGAGGAGAAATTTAAACAAGGAAAGGCTTCCTGAGACAGAACAGTGGAGAACAACAGTGGCAGTTGACAATATACCACTAAGAAAAGAGTAAGAAAAACAAGTGTATTATTAGATGGAATAGTAAGCATGGTCATAAACTATTAACCAAGTCTTCATTTATTGACATTTCAACTGCCAACCCCAAATATCAGATTAGGCAGATACAATTTTAAAAAGCAAGAAAAGAAGTAATATATCCATATATTTAGTTATTAATCATGGGATGGGGGAAAAGAGAGAGAGACTTTTGCTGGTGCTTCTAAAGTTTACTATAAAATACTACTTCGCAAAGGACAAAAGTAGTCATATTTTGCTAAATACAATACTGGACCAAAGGTCAAATTAAAGAAATCAAAGCATACAAATCATACATACATTCATACTTAACACATTTAAGCATTATAATGATTATTTACATTGGATTCTAGAAGTAGTTTCGTAAAATTAAGAATATCATACCTTGATCGCTGAATTGGGTCACAACCCAGACAAGTGCAGTGTCATGAGTACCTCAGCCCTTGCCAAGTATCTGTTACCAATCTCCTAGCTGGGATTTCTGCTCTAGCCTCCAACTGACATGTGCATCTGAAAGTGCTGGAATGAGGAGTCTAATTCTAGGAGGTGAGGGGTGCCTCAACAAATTAAGGCCTGCCCTGGGAAACCTGAGAAATGTGTAGACTTTGTTTTATAAAGGGCTAAATATATTTTCAGGAGGTGTTCTCCTTTCAAGTACAGATATATTAACTATTATTTACTTTTAGGCTTACATTGATATTCCTTCCCCATGGCTAATTAAATGAAAAAGAAAGAAAAAGAGAGGCAGAATCAGAGCATAATTTGTTAAAAATAAATATGACAAAGCAGAGGGATTTGATTCCAAGTTTTGTGTGTGGTTAGGAGCCAATATATTGGACTAAATTACAAAACAATAAAATTGTGGTTTGCACCGTAGAAAACGACAGTTTTAAACTATAGACCTTGTAGTAGGTTTCAGTACAGTATCAGGTTGACATACTGTAAATACTAACTGCTGTTTAAGAATGTTATTACAGATCTAATTCTAACACAAGTCAATTGAAGCCTAACTATTAAACTAGCTACATTTCTTATCTTGGGATTTCAGACATTCAGAGTATGTTTAAATGTATTGTTGCCATATTCTAGGACAATGCTGCTATATGATAAGGGAGGTGTTTCCTTTTTGAGTAAGATAATACTGTAGTGTAACATACGTGAAGGAACTAAAAAGCTGCACAAAATGGAATGTTGCTTAAGGAAAGATTAAAAGTCAATAAAACCTTTTTAATACTATTTTAATATGAAAGATAAAACACTGACTGAATCACCTTCAAATTCAATTCCTCTCTACACATGAGAAACTGCATGTACAAAAAGTGTCCTGCCAATATTTTATTTCACAAAGCTACTGAAAATATAACTTTCCTACTCTAGTTCTGATGTTTTCCATATAGATTTTGTTAAACCCATATTTCCCATTCTACATGATTAATATGAACTGATGAAATATCTTTGCAGAGGAAACAAATACCATTTGTTTGAAATGTTGAATTATTTTTTGTTTTTCTTCAAGTTTTTAATATTGGTATGTATTGAATTGCCTATTTAACTCTCCAGTGACTTAAGAATTAAATCCATATTACATATTCTTTGACTGTAGATCTGTATACATTATAGTAATGCTTTTCTAAACCCGTATTCATATTTAACATTTTACTTAAACACACAAAACAATGTTTAGTATGCAAACCATTGCATAGTCACTGAATTTTCAGGGTCTTTGAAATGTAGTGTCATATTTTTGTATAGTCCATAGTGTCGTAACTCTATATGGACATCACGTCTGACTGCTTTTTGCTTATGGTTCCAAAATGAGAAAGACATAAACTTTACAATTTTTTCAGATTGAGCTAATTTTAAAGCTGAAAGACAAAATGCAATGAGGCAGGACTTTAGTTATTAAGTATTCATGATCAAAACCAAGAGAATTAGAAAGATATGGTAAGAATAGAAGGAGTTTTGCTTCTTTTCCCCTATTTTGTTCCTCCCAGGCAATTGTCTTAGTGGATTCAATCCCAGGAAATTTATAAGAACCCATATTATATGGCTTGTTTTTCCAATAGCTTTGTTTATTTATTTCCTGTTGTGTCTTTTTCTCTCTTCACTTTGAAAATATATATTTTAATTTGCACTCAATACGTGATAATCATTTTGAAGAAATTTCTTATCTATTGTTACCTGTTAAGTCAAACTATATGAAATTGCCAATATTTTACCATTTTATTTTATTTTATTTTTTTTAATTTATTATTTATTATTTATTTATTATTTTTATTTTTGGCTGTGTTGGGTTTTCATTTCTGTGTGAGGGCTTTCTCCAGTTGCAGTGAGCGGGGGCCACTCTTAATCGCGGTGCGCAGGCCTCTCACTATCGCTGCCTCTGTTGTTGCGGAGCACAGGCTCCAGACGCTCAGGCTCAGTAGTTGTGGCTCACGGGCCCAGCTGCTCCGCGGCATGTGGGATCTTCCCAGACCAGGGCTCGAACCCGTGTCCCCTGCATTGGCAGGCAGATTCTCAACCACTGCGCCACCAGGGAAGCCCCTATTTTACCCTTTTAGAACTATAAACTCTTTTCAGTAAAACAAACTGGTGTTGCCAGATGCTGCTAAAGAGGCAGAACACCACGTGGTAATGTTTTATACTTGACTGACTAAAAATTCTGCCTCTTGCTCGGTTGTGCACAGGGCTGCAGTGCCAAATCAAAGTGAAACTTAACGAGTAGCTTCATATAATTGTCACACCTATTTATGCCAAAAATTTTATTCCTGGTTTCTTGATAATTTCCATTTTTGCCAAAGCAGGGAAATAGGTACCATTAATAGAACAAAAGGACAAGGTTGCCATCAATAAATTTCTATTACACAGTATGTCTATCAGAAATCAATACTGTTGACTTTACAGCACATTCACTGGATGGTATGTGATTGAAGGATGCAATCAATAAAATGCTCAAGTAGTACAATATAGCAACTAAAGCAGAGTGACTAAAAGGAGCTGACAGAAAGAAATGCTGTTCAAAACATAAACTAAACCATATTACTAAACAATTGGGCAAACCTATTTTCTATAGCAATAGAACAGTAGCAAGTAAATCAAGAAGAGTATGTTGTTATCAGAAAAAAAATGTCTCAGAAAAGATGTTGCAGAAAATGAAAATTGAGGGAAAAGCCAAAATCTTTGTGATGCTTTGGAAATAACTGCCACAACAGCAAACCAAAAGTACATGCTGCATCTGGACTTATAGTCAAAAGGTTGATGTTAATGCATTTCTGATACTCTGCCTGTCCATTATGCTCCAGTCTACCTCTCACCTCTCTCCTTTCAGTCCCTGTAAGAATACATGAGATACCCTACTCCCACTGTATGGACTACTACAAGGACTTCCTTAATTTTTAAATTTAATTCAAAGCCATCATGAACCAATGTGGATCTTTTAAGTTATGTCTAGTTGTGACTCAAATGACTCTATGAATCTATATTAACAGTGACCACAGGGCTAATCTTAGCCACAACACAGGATGTTAAATCCTATGAGCAGTGTGGCTAAAGTCAGAGGACTCCTTGAAAACACAAATATTTTAGCATGAAGTTTTAACAATAATACATGCATTTCATCATATTAGAATGTCAGAGATAAAAGCAGATATTTATGGCTCACCCCTCCCCCCCCAAAAAACTGTTTGCATTTTTCCTGTTCTTTAAACTAGAAAATGTATTCTATAAGTGTTCTTTGATAATAATCAATTCCTATTTTCCTAAAAATTTTTTTAAATGCACATTTACCTGGTACTGATTAGTATACTTGATTTTAAGAAAGGGTAAGAACATAAATTGTATCTATTTCTTCATTATGGAAGTAAGTGTATTACAAAAAGGCTTTATAAAAAATCTTACAGACCTAATGTAAACATCTACTCATTACTAATGTACATACTAGTAATATGATAATTTATATTTAATGAGTATACAATATTTGATATTCACTTACTTCTGTAACCATTGAAACAAATTGGAATTTAGCTGTGATTTAGTATTTCTGCTGAAAAGTACAGAGTACTATATTGTATCACTGATACTTTCAGTAAATAAAAAAGGACAACCAAAGGGCTAAATGAGATTTTGGAAATCCTCATTAGTTTCTTCACAAAGGTAATTTTTTTTTAATCTAACAATCACAATACCATAAAACTAAGAGCCCAACATTTGCCAGGCAATTTAAATACGATCTCATTTAATATCTTCACAGTATGTGCAATGAGGTAAGGTTCTATGGGGTAATTTGTACTCTTAAATGTCTTACAGCTGGAGGCAGGACAGTGGCCAGCGATGCATCTTCTCTTGAATGAGATGAAAACCTCCCTGACAGTGACTTTTTGTAAAAGAAATATTGAGAGTCCAAGATGTGCAAAGATTTCTTCAAATAGGTGCATCAGGTCCAGAGGTTATTCATTTGCTAAATCTTTTTCTTGAGTAGATAGTAATGTAAGTCTTACGTATAAAAGGACAACAGCACAATGAGGTATTAATCTTGTCAAATTCTGCAAGCCTGAAACTTGCTTGCATGAATCCCGGGGCCTCACGAGTAGCTGTGTACATAGAGGCTGCATCTACTTCTTTGCAGCCGTCTCACTTAATCTAAGTTTTTGTTGTTGTTAATGTTAACTTGGTAAATAAAAATGAAATCTGAGAGTAAATATTTTCTATCAATTGGTGGCCCACCTAGAACCCATTATCAACATGAATTAGCAAAAAAAGCAGGTTCAAAGAGTTGAAGGACTTAGTCACACCACCACTTGGGGAGAGTCAGGATCTACACCCTGGTTTTTTTTACAAATGCTTCTTTACGTAGAGCTGCTTAAGGCTGCACATGTACCAGCATTAACAACTGACATTAAGACTATTCTATATGAGGGTAGGCTGCATGGTGGATTAGATCATTAAGTGACCAATTATACTGGTTTGCCTGAGATTATAGGATGTGAGACTTTCACTGAATCCAGGACACACTGGGATGGTTGGGAACCCTAAAGACCATCCCTTGATATAATCTATTCTAGGAGTTTGGGTAAATAAATTATGGGATTAGCTACATGCACTTATGGAAATTATTGTATCTTCATCATGAGATCCAGTAACGTATAAAATCAAATGTCAGTGAATGATCATAAAGATATTCTAAATCACAAGTTCTAAGTGGCAAGCTCAAAAAAACATACAAAAAATCTAAAATGCATTTCTAGTAACTGAATTGTCTATAATAACACAATTCTCAGCAGTTTCACTAGAACAATAGAACCTTATCAAGTACTAAGCCAAGGTCTACAAATTTGCAATCAGAAGCAGTTTAAAATTAAAAATTAAGTGTTCTAAGGTGTATAAAAATTCTATTGCTTTATTTTAACATATTCTCACTCAACTCACTGAAAGAAATATCACATGATTTGAACTTTTTTATTCTTACGAATAACTTTTAAATTGTTTAATTATAATTATAGTCTAATATAGCATTTGAAAAATAACTACGTAAAGCTGGGAAAATCTGATCAATAAATTATTCTAGATGTTTGCTAAAACACAGACTATTTGACATGCTCCAAAGTATTTGGTTAAGTTGTGAGATAGCATTTCAATAATTTACACCCTTTTTAATAAATATGATAGCATTGCCTTTCATTTGTTTAACAGTTTTTTAATCTTCTTTGCTTAGCTATCTACTGTATCTGGGTTATGATGTCTTCTGGGCAAGTTAATAGTTTATGGGGGATATTTTATATAAGAGCTCATGCTCTAAGAATAAATTTGGATATAGTGAACCTGAAAAATTCATTGCTAGGACAATAAAATGCATAGGCGTAGAGAGATCCCAGAAACATGCATACTTCCCGTTACTACGGTAATAGAATTTTGAAAAATCTGGGCTAACTTGTTTCTCTGAAAATAGTATCAGGAAGACCAAAGCTGAAGCCCCATAATAACCATTGCTTCTGTCCCCATATTCACTGTGTATTCATCACCTATATTTTCATATTTATGAAGCTACATTAGTGAGGATAGGGCATATATACGTTCAATTACTGTAGGAAATGACAGAGCACTCAGATGAAGAATCTATTACATATCAACAAAATTGCAAATTTCTTTAATTTTCCTTATGTACCCTTATTAATTTCACAGAATAATATTTTATATTTATGTTACACATTTCTGCCAATCATAGTTTAGATAGACATATGCCAGAATATGTATTCATTTCTATATATTTTTCTGGAAAATATTAATATTTAATTTACTCACTGATGAAAATAATTTAAAAAGGATGGAGAACTCATTTTAAGATTAGTCATCAATGGTTGCAGCTATACACCATATCCTAGCAAAAGTCTAAGGTTCTTGCCATCATCTCTCCATGATTACTGATGATACCAATTTTATTCTTTCTTTCCATTATCAAGGTTAACAACCCAATGATGACTACTATTTATTGTATTTGTTAGGTGTTGGAATCTCTTCTAAAAGTTTTCCATTTAATAGCATTTACAGCCTATAAAACCAAATAATATGGATCTCTGTGTTATCCCTATTTTGGGGAGGGGAAAAGTAAGTTTAGAGACGCTAAATTACAACTCCAATTTGAGAAAAACAAAATTTGAATCTTAGGTTTTTTGATTTTTTTTAAATAAATTTATTTATTTATTTACTTATTTTTGGCTGTGTTGGGTCTTTGTTTCTGTGCGAGGGCTTTCTCTAGTTGCAGTGAGCGGGGGCCACTCTTAATCGCGGTGCGCAGGCCTCTCACTATCGCTGCCTCTGTTGTTGCGGAGCACAGGCTCCAGACGCGCAGGCTCAGCAGTTGTGGCTCACGGGCCCAGTTGCTCTGCGGCATGTGGGATCTTCCCAGACCAGGGCTCGAACCCGTGTCCCCTGCATTGGCAGGCAGATTCTCAACCACTGCGCCACCAGGGAAGCCCCGAACCTTAGGTTTTTGAATGTCAAAATTCTTGCAAGAGAGTTATAGGAAACATCTCATTCTCTAACAATATGGCCTATCAACAATATTCTAATACTATTCTTTGTATTCTGTTGGTATCTGTAGTTATAAATACTATTGTTTAGAAAATCTGCATTACCTATGATAAAAAAAATCTACTAAGGCATTCATATTCCCAATGTTTTAGTACATGAAAAGATAAAACATTTTTTCTGTTTCTTTTCCCTTTTCTTCCTCCTGTTTCTTTCTTCTGCTTCACATACTAACTTCTCCATCATAAAAAAGAAAATTAGAAAAAAAAAGTGCAGATTCACTGACACATCATTTGTATCCATACTTTAATACTTTGTCCAGTCTTTTAAAATTTTATTATGATACTATTACAAAAGTGATCTTTGTCCCTCACTAAAGTTTCATTTTACCTTCTTCCTTTACAGTTTATTCCTTCCTATTTCCCCAAAGCTAAGAATTCAGGACCACACATACTCTCAGTAGAGTTCCCTCTTTAGGTTGAGAATCTACTGAAGAGTAGACTCTTTCCTTTAAATGGCTGATTCATTTTCTTCCTTTGATGTAACATATATTATGAACTTATATCTGAAATTTTAAAAGAAAAGGAATCCTAAATGCAGAGGCCATTTTCAGTCATTTTAAAGTGTTACGAACTGAATTGTGGCCCCCCTCAAATTTGTATTTTGAAGCCCTAACCTTCAATGTGACTGTATTTGAAGACAGGGCCTTTAGGGTGGTTAAGTAAATTTAAATGAGGTGATAAAGGTGGAACTTTAATCTGCTAGAGCTGGTGTCCTTGTTAGAGTCAGAAGAAACATCAGAGCTCCTTACTCTCTCGCTCCAAGAACCACAGAGGAAAGGCCACAATCAGAAGGTGACAACTACAGGCCAGGAAAGGGAGGCCTCACCAAAAATCAACCCTGACTGCACCTTAATCATGAACTTCTGGCTTCCAAACTGTGAGAAAATACATTTCTGTTGTTTAAGCCACTCAGTCTGTGGTATTCTGTTATGGCAGCCAAGCAGACTAATACAGGAAGTCATTGTATTTACACTAAGTATCTCTCACAAACATAGCCTTTCTTTAAAGCTGTAATTGTTGGTGAAAAAAATACACGTAGAGTCTAATAATTGGTGCTACTGTTTGTCTAGATGCTGTGGAGCTTGCTTGAAGGAAAGAAGTTCAAATATCCACATGGCTAAGAAAGATGCATGAAGTTAGTACTCAGGTATGATGACAGCAAAGTTTCTCCTGCCATTTCCTTTTGCCCTTAAATGGGCTATCTATGACAATGGACATACTATTTTACAAGAGGAGGTGTTTATGTCCACACTATCCTTATTACAGACAATTATTTCTATGAAATTCCTATAACTGAAACATTATTTTATTTTTCATAACACTCAGATAATTTAAATACCTCTAAACATAGAAGAGAACTACCATGAATAGATCACAGCATACAAAAAGTTTTATATTGAGTCTCACAGCAATTGCTGAACATTTACATTAACAACTTCCCTACAGGTTATATAAAATAATAAGAACAGATAATAGTTGTCTAACAAAGGGAACAGAGATGCTTCCTAACCTCTATCTCTTTCCGTGGTAAAATTTACTGAGACAGATTGGAGGGGAAAAAAAGAGAGAAAGAAAGAAAGAAAGAAAGGAGAGCGGGAGGAAAAGAAGAAGGGAGTATAGGTTTCCGTATTTCTATAGCCAGTAATACATTTCAATGACTTGGTTCCTAGATGTAATGCACATTTATGGAAAGCATCCTAACTGGATAATTTTATAAATGCTAAATTTGAGCAGACTGAATCAAAGGACCTATATAATTAAGTAAAATTAGCCCCACCTGCCCCATTTCTTTATAGAATTCATCATAACCTCTCAAGCAGGTACAAAGTTTGTATTTCATCCTAATATAAATAACATAATTAATTCTTATTTGCCTTTGAAATCATGAGTCATCAACATATAACTGCCTGAAATATATTAAAATAAATTAATTTTTTAAAATCATAATTTGTAGGTGCCCTCATGTTAGAAATACACATAATCTGAGAAATTTCAAATAGTTTATAGTTACCATAATTATGATAATTTAAAATATACCTGTATTTTAAAATTTTCTAAATTTACAAATTTTAATAGGTTTATTTTAATAAACTATGAAAAATACAACTAAATTAAGAATTTACCAATTAAGAGCCAATATTCATTTTCTTCCAAATGGGAGTAGAAAAACAATCAAAACAACTTTTAGACCCTGCTACAAAATTATGCCAACTGGTCAGGGGGTGTGCATGACAAGAAATAAATAAACATAACATTTTATGTTTTATAAAATTCTGTGAATTGTTCTTGATAAGGTCTAAGATAATTAGATTAGTATGATAAATAATGACATTTATGTAACAGAAGATTTTTCATAGCATGGCAAGTAATCAACAGGGGCCAACAAATGATTGGACACTCCATGACAGATATACAGTTATAAGCTCCACTATGATGTCAATTAAGAGTAAGAAAGTTAAGAAAACACATTATTGGTAAATCTACAGATGACACTGACTTTTAAAATGATGCCTAGACATTGCTTTTTTAAGCAGTTCTAGGAAATTGATTTTTATTAACAAAAATTCCTATTCACAAAATGTAATGGGGTCATGGAAAACATGACTGATAACAAAGACATTTGTTTTCCAAAGCAATTATTTACACTTGTTTAAATATATACATTGCCAGGTCATTCCCCAGAAAGTCTAATTCAGTAGATATGGAATGGGTCCAGGAATCTGTACTCCATGATACAACTGTTCTGTTGCAAAAAACTTTTAGAAATCCTTATCTACAGCAGACATTGTTTCTGTCTTCATATGCTGTGTCATTTGGGCATTGTGCAAATCAGGTCAATAGACTGACTGAAATTTAAAAGTTTATTTGACTATAGAGATGTTAAAGTGAAATTTTGTCTGTACCAAAAATACATTTTTTAGTCAATTATTTGATCTCTATTCCAAAAATTATTTCCAAAGTTACACTTTCCTAAGTATATTAACAGAGATTAATCAAACATATTACAGTATTTATAATATTGTAGAATATTCTCCTCCTCAATAAGTTACACATTTTCCTTGACATTGTGCAAACCATGAGTTAAAAATATGGGAACTTTATCTCTCTCATTTAGAGATTCACAAGAGGGAAAACTTAAAGAGCACCTGACTCTCATGTTGGTTATGGCAATGGTGACTTAGGATCTTCTTCTGATGTTAGAAAAGCAATGAACTTATTTGTTAGTTTATAGACCTGTTTGCATGGAGATGATGAAAGCTTAATTTATTCCTGGTGTACTTTGAGAGCTACCTCAATGATTTCACCTATTTGAAATGCACAAACTCTCCCTATTTTGTGCACAGCCAGATGGGAAAAGTGCTGAAGCAAACCTGGTTTGAATATGTAAAGCACCAAGCACATGACATACCTGATTATAGTTATTGAAGAGTCAAACAAGGTACTAGCTTATATTTTTAAACCCAATTATTTACCATAACTCTGAAGCTCATTTTGTAATGACTGTCAATCTAAAATTTTGTGAGTTTATAAAAGAGTTTATTTTGTTTGCTCAGTCTAGATATATAATATTTTTGCTTAAAAAATAATGGACCAGAAAACTGAAAGTGATCTTGTGCTCTTCATAGGACAAGAAGTCAAATCTCTGTTTTCTGAGCTGATAATTGTTAAAAATCATCTTAGAAATAGTCACCCAGCTGCTTTACAAGATGTCAGGAGTTGGAAAGTCTGTCACCTCTTCTGATAATTTTCTCCTTTCCACTTTAAGAAGTCCTTATTTACTCCTACTAAAACACTATGGCTGAGATTTAAGATCATTTTCTCAGCTCCACAAAAATTTTGAGTAGCTAGTCAGTCTCCTATTTTAAAATAACCCTTCAAACACTGGGATCAATCTTGTCCCCTCCCCTTGGTTACTAGCTGTGGGGAATTAGAAAATAATAAAATCACACATTTGTTCAACATAAAAATATTAAATATAATTTCATTGTACCTTGGTCTTTAAAGACTTTTTGTTTGTGTTAATTCAGTTCATCCTCAAAATAACCCAATAAGGATACTTTTTTTTATTTTTTAAAATTTTAATTTTATATTGGAGTATAGTTGATTAACAATGTTGTGTTAGTTTCAGGTGTACAGCAGAGTGATTCAGTTATACATATACATGTATCTATTCTTTTTCAAGTTCTTTTCCCATTTAGGTTACTACGGAGTATTGAGCAGAGTTCCCTGTGCTATACAGTAGGTCCCAATGAAGATACTTCAATTGCTACAGGCCAGTTTATTACGTGTCAGGTGATAGGAAAACACATGGCAAAAAAAAAAAAAAAAAATCCACCTGTTTACATCCCAGTAGTTATAAAGATAAACTAAACTAATAAACATGAAGTACTTTTAAAATTAATAAAGTATTTCTCAAGTGAAAGGTTGTAACATAAGTAATAATATACCACTATTATGTTATTTTTCATTCCACTGGATGGAAGAAATTTTCACACACATTGAGGTATGGGGAAGTCAGTCTGGCTTATACATGATTTGGCTTGGACTAGAACAGCCTACCTTATGGCCTGTCAACATGCATTGTATGTCTGCTTTAACCATTAAAGAAAAGAATGAATTTAAAAATCAAAATGGAGTAACTGTGTTTCAGGCATCCAGGATGGAGCCAGATGGCCATTGTGGATGTGGTTTCAGACACATTCCTGCATCATTGGGAACTTGAATTTTATGAACTGTATCAGACTCAAGCACACCATCAATTGTTCTCAAAATGACATCTGCAAGCAGCAGCGAGCTGCAACCTTATGGTCTCAAGGTCTTCCCTTATAACTGTGCAACCATTTCAGACCCCAACCAATACTTGCTTAACAAGCACCCTTACTTCTTGCCAGCTCCAATTCTAATTATTGACAAACAACTTACGTAATTTTGCCTTTATAAGCATCCCCCATTTTGCAGCCTGGTGGAACACAATTCAGGTGCTTCCTGAATCTGTGTCTCCTGGGCTATAGTCCTCATTTTGGCTCAAATAAAACTCTTTTATATTCCTATTATAGACTGTTTATGGACTATCTCCATTGACACACTGCAATGCCTTTACCCATCCCATAGGACCTACTTCCATTTAATTTTTAATTTTTCTCTCTGAATCATGTGTATTCTAAAAATACATTAAAGAAACTAAGAAAAACAAAATCAGTTATAATAATTCACAAAATAGTTCATGCCAAGAAGAATAATGTAATCACACCAAGTTCTTACATTAATAACTGATTTTTATTTCTCAATATCCTATTTGTTCTTTTAAGTGAAATGAAATTATTAACTTTTATAAGTCTTAGGGCCAGCAAGATTTTATAATTCTATTTTTTCCTGCAACACAGTTTTCATCAAGTCCTTCTCATCTTTCTTGATAAAGTTTTTGTCTGCCACATTCTTCTTTTAATTTCCTCTAATACTTTTATCCAGTGCTTAATGAGGATTTCTCTAGTTTAAGGCGATTTACATCTTAGCCAATAGCCCTATGCCTATCACTGCTGACCCATAATAGGAACACAGTAAGTTTCTGATGAATAAATGCATGAATAAATGAATGAATAAATAAAAGAACGACCTTTCAAAATTTGAACAACTCAGTGGAACACATGTTGATGAATCAACGTATGAGCACACAAGATTTCATCTTTGCAGAAAGTCCTAGGTTTAATCTTTCCACCAAATGAGCTGGATGGGGTTGCTAACTACTAGCTCATTGTCAGAGGAATAAATAAAGTATGTTCCACATGCTTTATATACATCAACTCAGTAATTCCTTCCTATAAGTTTATGAGTTTATGAGGAAACTGAGGCAAAGAAGAGTGAAGTGACTTGCTCAACAAGATCCAAGAGCTAATAAGTGACAGAACTGGGACCCAAACCAAGGAACACCAAAGCCCACACTTTTCAAGGTTTTTGTTAATGGGAAAAGTACGTTTAAAACTCTATATTTTAATATAATGATTTAAGAGTAAAAATTCATATTAATTGCCAATGAAAATTTCTCAAAACCTGTTCAAATTCTAATTTTTAAGTGCTTCTTTATATACAACCTTACAAAAGATAGTTCATTCACATGCTCTCTTTGCTCTTTCACTTAGACATTTCTTATTAATATGTTTGCAATTATTCTGAGGTCTATATTACTAAACACAGGCTAACATAAGTTGCAGTCTTGCTAATGTTTTGACATTTTCTACAAAAATACTTTCCTAAAAACACCTACCTGAAATTACCAATTAGCTTTCTTGACATGAAACAGAGTAAGAAAAAGGTTCTTTTACTCAGTTTTGGAATCACAAAACACTTTTAGCAATTTAGAGCACAAATTTTCATATGAAAAATCTAATATTTCTCAGCAATTTCTTTGAACAGAATATAGGCTGGCTTGTGACATTTATGAATACATTATTTTAAGGAACTGTAATTTTGCTTGCTGTATAAACAAACATATTACATGGGAGCATATTGCAATTAAATTTTATAGTGTCCACTTAAAAGTTTTTTATATACTACAGAATTTTCTGGAAAGAAAAGATGCCTTGTTCCTTACATATACTATAGAAATCATTTGGTGTATAAAAAAGTTAAAGAGACTTTTTAAACATTTGTTGTGGATAACAGAAATAAAACATTCAGAGGTAGTTCCGTACCTGTTTTATTGGAAAGTCTAAATGACACCATCTTATCAGGAATATTACATACATTCCTCACTGAAGCAATGCAGCTATAATTAGCATAGTCCTGAGGTCGAAGATTCTTTAGTTTTAATATCTTTGTTTCACCCTGAAAATGTAGAAAAAGTCATTAGAAAAAGTCAATGGTAACCAAAATTAATAAATGGATGAATCATGGCACTGTATTTAAAATTATATTATCAAAATATGGCAGATTGCCATTTTTTAAGGAAAATACCCTAAATTAAAACAAAAAAAAAAAACTATCACATTTAAAAATCAAACTGTAATGTGCATGGAGATAAAAACTGACTACAATGAAAATTCATAGCTTTTTTTTTTTTTTTTTTTTGCAAACTAGCTTCCTAAGGGGGGAAATCTATTTCTGGTGGTAGTTATGCAAATTATTAGAACAGTGTACTTAATAATGGAGTTTATTCAACAAACACTGTAACCTATGCAGGCTTCAACATGAAATGTTATGAAAGAAAAGGATTCTGAAGAGCCAATAAATGAAACACTGTTGGTAAAACAAAGTTAATGAGGTCAATCTAATGATAGATAATTAAATTAAACATACATAAATATTTTGTGTATATGGAGCAATGACAGATGATAAATCTTAAACTGCATTTAAAAAGTATTCATAAAAAAAAAAGTATTCATGAGTGTTTCTATATTATTATTATTTGTGTTAATTTATGTTCAGGAATTCAAGGTTTAAGTCTCCTGGGTAAATCTGCAAAATTGCAGATAGACTCAAATCAGGCAAGTGGTCAAAAACATCTTACAGGGCTTCCCTGGTGGCGCAGTGGTTGAGAATCTGCCTGCCAATGCAGGGGACACGGGTTCGAGCCCTGGTTTGGGAGGATCCCACATGCCGCAGAGCAACTGGCCCCGTGAGCCACAATTGCTGAGCCTGCGTGTCTGGAGCCTGTGCTCCGCAACAAGAGAGGCTGTGATAGTGAGAGGCCCGCGCACCGCGATGAAGAGTGGCCCCCACTTGCCACAACTAGAGAAAGCCCTCGCACAGAAACGAAGACCCAACACAGCCATAAATAAATAATAAATAAATAAAATTAAAAAAAAAAAATCTTACACACTCTTGATGAGCCAAAAAAGACCATGCAAAAACACTGAAATTGTTCAAAAGATAAAAAGAACAAACAAGAAGAAGAAGAAGAGGAAAAAACCTGCCCAATTCAAATAAGGTCTCCTGGGATTTCTTTACCATCTAAAGTTATTAATGCATCTCTCAAAATAGTTCCTTTCACAAGTAACTTAATTATGGAGATGGTAAAAAGTCTCCCAATGACATCATATTTGGTAGAGCATTTTTAAAATGTTAATTTTTTCCAGATAACATCTGTACAGAACCATGTGTTTCTTTTATTTTACTTAAGTAACATCATTCAAGTCCTAAAAATTGCAATACTTTGATACACTATTCAGAAGAATCAGAATATTTAGTGATTTAATACATAAAGACACTGCCTGTTCAGTTGCAGAAAAAAAAGCTTGCCCACACATATGCAGGCACACAGAGTTTTCCAAATGTCAAATGAGTCTTTCCTTCAGTGTGCATGGGTATTTGGCCATAATTCCTTTCATTCATTGTCAAAATTCAGTCTTAAAACAGTCACACCTTGAGCATTTTCCTCAGTGGGATAAATAATAATCTTCTATCTTTCAATTTTTCTTTAGGAAAGACGTTGCCTTTTTTCTGTATAAACAGACGCAAATACACCCCACAGGAATATACACAGAGTCAGAGTGTATGGTTCTAGAATTTATATTGGGTTGGCCAAAAAGTTCGTTCG
This sequence comes from Balaenoptera ricei, assembly GCF_028023285.1. NCBI lineage: Eukaryota > Metazoa > Chordata > Mammalia > Artiodactyla > Balaenopteridae > Balaenoptera > Balaenoptera ricei. The sequence goes on from NC_082640.1 coordinate 135,439,933, forward strand.
AGTTTTTCCATAATAGCTTATGGAAAAATCCGAACGAACTTTTTGGCCAGCCCAAATTTTAAAACATGCTCTCAAAGTATTACAGAGTTCTCATTTATATTAACTATATACAGTGCATATAAAAGTGTGCTTAGTTACAAAGCATAGTTGAAAGAATGTTATACTAGAACCTGCTGACTCAGATAGTTTTTTGAATGAGATAATACATCTTACTCCTCCTACCTCTTTGACTGTTGTTGCTTAGATTTCTTCACTTTTCTTTCTCCTCTCAACACTTAATTAACTTTTGGTATTCTCTGGAATTCTATTTGTTCTACAGTTAATCACACTTTATAAAATTCCCTTAAATGATTTTATCCTTGCTGATGAATTTATACTACAAGCCTGATGAATTTATTCCTGGCTCCCCTCAAGTCTTTATCCCTATTCCAAAATTCTCCCTCAAGTTTTAGACGTATATGCCAATTTTTTACCTCAATATGTCCATTTTGATGTCTCATAGGTACCTAAAACTCAACATATGCAAAAATGGACTTCAAGTCTAAATCTACTCTTTATTCTTTAGTTAACAGGAATCTTAGGCTTTCAATTATTACATCTTATTCATATATTCAGTATCTTTATCTCAGATTTTATTGACCTTTCAACATGTTCAATTCTGAACATTCTTTTATTTATTTTTAAAAGTAATGCTCTAAACACAACATTCAGCTGAGAAATTTCTGATTGTGCTTGGTATAGTTTAAGAATCCAAGCAAGCATGATCCTCTAATCTAGAATCAGAACTTTTTTTTAACATGGAAATCTGATCATGCCATTTCTCTGCTTAAATCACAGGAATAACAATGGTATTGTCCTTAACATAAACGTAACAGTTGTTAACATGACTGTCAACCCTATATGACCTGCATTCTCCTTGCCTCCCCAGTCTCCTCTCATTTTTGTAATGCCTTACACACATTCAGCTTCCTTTGGCCACAGACCCTTTGCATATGCCTGGTTCCTCACCTCTCTATGCCTAATCAATTTCATCTCATTCTTAAATCCCAACACTCCTCACTTCCACAGGTAAGTCTTTCCTTACTTTCTGGAAAAGGAGAAATTCATTTTTATGAGTTCTGCTTATATCTTTTTATAACACAGTCTCATTTTTCCACTTATTTTGGTAATAGATTTATTTTCTGCCATACTCCTCCCCTTGCCAGTAAGTATCTAGAGGGCAGAGATTATGTCTGTCTTGTTCTCAGCACTATGTTCTAAGCACCTAGTACAGGACTTAGCGTAGAGAGACGCTTTTTAAATGAATACTTTTGCAATTAAAAGTACTATGACTACTTATCGTTCACCACTCAGGGTTTTGCTTTATGCATATTTATTTATCCAGAATTTATTACCTGCTTGGTACCTGATATGAACTCAACAGATGTTAATATACATAGTCAACATTCTAAAAGGAATCATGCAGTGATAACAATTCTCAAATATATGCAGAGGATGAACAGTGTCATTTAGATGCGTATTTAATGATAAAGTCTCTTTATTCACATAGAATTAATCATATTCTGCCAGTATTTCTTGTTTCTGTTTCCACTGACAAATTATTTTTTAATCCATATTTTCTGGATACTATTTCAACACTTTGCTGAAACTGTATCTTCTAATGTCATTAATAATGCTCTTTTGTTAAAATTCAATAAATCTTTATTTCTTTTTTATGCTTCTGTACTTCTCTGCTTACTTCTAACACTTTAGATTACCTTTGCAATTTTGACAGTTCCTTGTGTGTAGGTAAAAAATTAGAAATATAATAATTTAGACACTTTTTGGTTGTATTCTATTTCATTTTCTATCTACTATACAAATTTTAGTCTGCAATCTTCTACTATACTATATTCCTAGAGCAATCTGATGCATTATCATGGTTTCAATTAGCATTTATATATAGATACCTGACAAATTTCTAAGCAAAAAAAAAAAAATATATCACACTTAAAAACCATCACCAATAGTATTGTAATTAATGAAATCCTGCTTTTCAAAACTTTTCCTGTCCTTTTAGTTGCAATGTTTGCTAGCCATTACACTCTTGCACTTGAGTTTCTCCCCACCCCATCTGGATCTCTTAAGATAATCTATCCTGGTTTTCTAATTCTTTTTGACCATTATTTTTGTTGTTGTTTACATTTATCGACTTCTTCTTGCATTACAGAGCCCTTACCCCCAAAAAAGCCACTACATACTTTGCCAACAAACAAGTTAGACTTGTCTCTTCTGTTTCTAGATTGAATTTTTTCTCTCTTGGATTCCCCTTGACCTCTCTATGCATGTCCTCTTCCACCACTTCTATCTATACCTCTGACCTCTAACCTAAGTTCTTCGATAACTGACTGACGAAGATTTTCATCAGTAAGACATACAATGTCATATCAAACTCAATGAGTTCACCATTCCATTCCACTTACACTCACTGCATCACCTCATATAAATTTTCTCTTCTGATGTTGTGCTACTTTTTAATGATCACCTTATCATTCTCCTCTAATCCAGACTCAAGACTCATGTCATCATTCACTCTTCACTGTTTCTCATTCCCCCACATTCAATGGCATCAAGTGCCTTAGATTATTCATTAGTTTTTCTTTCACGAATGACCTTTGCTTTTCAATCTACAGGCATGATATCTGCTGTAGTCCCTCATCAACCACTGATTTAATGAATACGGCTTGAGAGCTTATTTCGGCTAAGGTAATGTACTGCCTAGTATCGAGAACTGTTGCTCTCCTTTATTCTAATCTCTCTGCATGCTGCCACAATACTTGCCTTCATCATGTCATTTTCATGCTAGAAAACCCTAAATAGCTCTCCTACTCTGACAGGTTATTTCAAAAACCTTTAGTATGTCATTTGAAACTCTACGCCAGTCTAAGCAAATTTACTTTTTTCTTATTCCTCACACAAATTAGTTTATTTATTATGTATTAATTTATTATTTTTATTTAATATTTATCCCCATCAAATTAGTTTAATCCCTATTTTAAGATGTCTTTTTATGATTTCAACTCTGTTTTTTTAATAAAACTATCCCTTGATATGAATCTTTTTCTGTTCCCATCTAAACCGAAGTGCAGTTCAAAAAAATCTGTATCTACTCTGTAACTCTTTTCTGACCTTCTCAGTTAGAAGTAAATTCTCTTCCTTTGGAACTTCTATTTCATTTTTATACCAAAATATCTATTTATAACTCACTATTGAGTATTTGGTTATGAAATTATCATTCAATGTGTTGACTTATGTTCTTTAACGGAATCATGAGGCCCTTAGGGGCAGAGTTATCTTATATCTCTAATAACACCTAATAGGGAGCCTTTTATATCCATTGCTTAATAAATATTTGTTGGTTGACAGGATATACTTAAAATTGGCCTTCCCACTCATAATATTCTGCAAGAAGTAATGTAGTTATAATATATAATCATAATGACTTTTAAAAATAAAAGGTACAAAAATATAAAATCTATAAAAATTAGACTTCATTTTTCCCACTATGCATTCTGTCCTATGTGTATGATGCTATATTTCTTGTATCATTCTTATTATTTTGTAATTTCTCTGCCCTTTCTATAATACTTGCCACATTAATAATCAATTGGAAACTGTCTGATTCTTTCTCTGTAATTTTTCTACAATTAAATATTTTTACTTGCACTACTAGAATAAATACACCATCAATTCTCTTGCTTCTCCCTATTCTTTGTAAAAAAATAAAAATTGTGTCACAGAAAGTCAATCCTTTCAAATTCTTTCAAATGTTATGCCACACTTCCTGTCTATCAAATTTTATGAGATCATCAGTTTCTTGACTTAAATTAACTACAACCATAGAGGAGGTGCTCGAAAGTTCTGTTTCTTGATATTCACGTTACGAAGCGAAATCTGATCTCTGTGAAAAAATGCATCATGCTATACACTTATGTTTCAGGTACTTTTCTATATATATGTAATATTTCAATGAAAAAATGTTTAGACAAAACTAACTATAGCCTTACTCTAAGTACTTTCCAAATGCTGGGAACACAGTGAAAAATACATTAAACTTTACGTTTGAAACAATAAATATGTAAACAAAGACAGAGAATGATTTTTACAAGTATTAAATGCTGTCAAGTAAATCAAACAAGGTATGTGATAGAGAGATGGAGATGTGGTAAGCTATTCTGGATAGGACATTCTGAGAGGTATCTCTAAGGCTTTTGAGCTGAAACTTGAATGACTAGAAGGATGTTTGAAAGATGAGTTATCACATATAGTATGATAAAGATAGTAGGAACCAAAACTGAGGAGACCTAACACAGCAGTAAGGTTGCCCTGCTGGAGGGTTAGATAGAAAATCAATGTGGCTGGAATATAGAGAAATGAAGACAATTGATTGACATTAAATTTCAGAGCCTGGAAGAGGCCAGACTAGATGGGCTGTGAGAGTAGGTTTTAATTTATTCTAATACTACTTATTTGGTGTTGAATGCCACTTGTCTACCTGATTATTATTTTTTTTCAAAACCTGCCCTCTCTTGTTGGAAAATATTTTAAACATGATTTCCACTCATCATAGCTGTATACCCATTAAACACAAATGCCCCTACAGTTATTTTGAATATTTCCATACAGCCATTATTTCAAGGAAGAGTTTTCAAACTAAAAGCTCTTACCCTTGAGACAGTCTCTAAAAGTATTTTTCCTACATTCTTTCTATTTTCTGAGTTAATGTTTTGTCTGTACCAGTTGTATTTGTTTATATGTTTATATATGTTTTCTGTCATTTACATTATATATTTATATTAATACTGCCTTTTCCATTGTATAAGATAAGGCCACTTTAAATTCCATTCCTGCCATTTGTGCAGTGCTTTGCATGCTATCAACTTAGTCAAGATTGCTGACAAGAAAAGAACAGAGCCAACTCACTGTCCTGCACATAATGTTTTCAGTAAACCTTTTTGAGCCACATTGACTCTAACAGTAGTAATAACAATAAAAAAAAATCTTTATATTAGGGTAAGCTGAAAGACAGATTTAAGAAGCTGAGCTAGGGGCCATCCACAGAAGAATTGAACAGTCAATTATTAGCAAGAGAATGTAAATGGGAAGTAGGCCCCAAGGGACTGATAAAACAATCAAGTACATTTGAACCAACAGCAATGAAGCTATGGCCATTAAAATACAGAGGTCATTTTTGTAGTAAATGCATTCTGGAAATATTTTATATACCTAAGCTCTTGTGATTAGGAATGCTGCTACTGTTTATGTTATCCAAAAGTAAAGACTACAAATTGGGTAGTAATTGAGATTTTAAGGCTTAAACGGCCTTACTGTTGAGATGACTCCCACTCTTTAAAGACCAAAAAATATAGTCCAATAAATATAACGGTTTGTGCACAGCATATCCTAGTTAATTCTTATGCAGATCAGAGCAGCAAAGTGGACACATGAGAAGGACAGACAAAATGGAGGAATAACTTTTACTGTGAATTCTAGGTCCACAATTGCCCATAGTTCAGCTCTCATTTGACTGGAGAATCGTTTTGGGTGAACTAAGATGATTTACATCTTGCAGTCAGGAAACAAGTTACCAAGGTGTCTGAGCTTATGAGACAGCCATCTAGGTTAATATGTAAGATTCCTCTATGTAGTATGTCAAAGAGGGAGAGGGGCTAATACAGACAAAATCTGTAAAAGGAATGTAGAAAATAACAGGCAGAGTTAAGGAAGAATTTGAACCCCACTCAATTAATTCACCACATTCAGGAAATGAGGAAAGCATTCAGGCTGACTCTCTTCCTCTCAATAAACAACTCCCAAAGCTCAGAATATTTTTTAAAAATATATCATAATGTATAACAAAATAGAGAATATATAAAACATGTATGTGCATATACATATGCTATCAAATGGCATGTACATATACATATGAGTATATTTATAATGATTTAGACTTTACTACTTATAACTGTTTTATTGCATAATATTAATTTATTTTGTTGAACATATAAATTTAATATTCTGTGATACTGGAAGTCTTTTTTCATGTGAATTTCCATGATTTGTAAAAAGGAATTTTCAGTTGATTATTGTCTAATTGTATAATTAGTCTAATTAGCCTAATTATAACTAATTACATAATTGATGTAAATATGTTCAGTCTTGTAATTAGATGGTGTAATTACAATACACAAGATGATGTCATGAACATCTTTACAAAAGTTCTTGAGAAATAGCAAGAGTACATATAGTTTGTAAAATTTAAGTACACATTTCTTTAACATTCACAAAATTATTTGAAACTCCTGTATTTAAATTTTTAAAATTACTTTTTAAATAAAATAAATAAAGGGAAGGCATTCTATGCATTAGTCAGTGGCCCTTACCAATGGTGACACTGTCTAGTGAAATAATGCCGATAGCCTGAAGCAGTATTTCTATTTTACTTAGAAAAGGAATTGAAACTTTCTTTTAATATTTACTTTCAGATATCGGTAAAAAGAAAAAAAAAACCAAACATTCCAATTTACACTCATTTTTTGTAGCTCTAATGACTAATTTATAATAAACTTCTAAATAAATAACAGTATATGCTAGCCGACATCTTCTGTATTAAATGAGTGGAAGTATGAAAAGGATAATTATTCCTCTTAGACGTATATGCTTTTTAATTCATATCGGCCTCAGGAACACATACCAATTTCCTTCTGGAAACATGATCTATAAAAAGGCATAATCAAGATTTTGTATTTCTACAGGATGGTGAAATAAATATTCACTTCAAATTGATATAGGTATTAACTTAGTATGAATGTGCATGTGGGGTAGATATATCTCATTATCTTTGAAATTCTGTTTTATTTAAAACAAGACATTGTTATTGAATAGCAAAACATAATATCTTTAAAAGAAATTTAATTTTCTAATATTAAAAATAAGCAGACTTATGATCTGTCATTTGAATCCTTCCATGATATAGTCCCAGTATACCTTCCCAGCTTTACAGTCCACTGTTCCCCACATATACCAATTATTATTCCAGCCATCCAGAGACATGGCCAGTCTCTGAAGATTTTGTCTTCCTTTTGTATATTACACATGCTATTGCTCTCCATCCTGAAATGTTCTCTCCATAGCACTATTGTGTGCCTCTTTTTGACAATAATTTCTACTTTGTATAATAATCACTGTTTACTTTGACTTCTACCCATGTTTATCAAAGTTAGAGGAGGAGCCTTGCCTAGTAGCCTCTATATCTCTGATAGAGAGTTGCCCATATCTTGCACAAAACAGATCTCAGTCATTTTAACTGGATCTGATTTACACTATGAAGCCACAGAGGTGATAGATCTATGAAAATAAATTATTATTGAAGTACTCCAATACAAACAAAGCTAAAATGGAAAGTTTTTTCTTCATAAAGATCCATGGCAGTTGATGGGAAACAATAGTCCAAGAAATCAATAACACCTAAGAATACATATACATACACACTAACCTGATAAGCAAAAGGAAAAGTGAACACCATTCCTATCTCATTATAAATGGCAAAGCCATTACAGGAAGGCAAAACAAAACAAAACAAAACAAAGACTATCTTGGGAAGCATTTCAAGGATACAAAAAAAAAGTTAATTTTAAATCTAAAGCAAATATGATATGTAGACCAAATAATTAATGCCTTTATTTCAATAGCATAATTCTGAATAGTTACTTACAAATGTTTGGGTTACCTTTTAATGTAGAGAAAAACAACTAGATATGATAACTTTGTAAATTGGAATCTACATAAAAATTATGCTTTTTCATTGTAAAAATAAAGACCACACGCTAAATACATTGTGTTGCTTTCTACTGCTGGACAACCACAATTCACTGTCCTTCCAAATTTCCAATGCAGCTAGAAGCTACTAAAGAGGACGTAGTTTGTTATCAAGTAGATTCATGGGTAAAAATGTCCTTTACATCATATTTGTCTGTATTATAAAAATGTGCCCTGGAGGCTGGAATCAGTCCTGGAATTCTCAATCTATTAATTCTAATTTTTTCATTCAACAGAATTTTTAGAGAAATCCTGCTTATTCTGTAATTCCCTATATTTGAAATTATACAAAAGTAATAATGTTATCATATGTACCACCCCCTCCTGAAGAAACTGTGGACTCAAGCAGAGTTTCAAAATGGCAGCCCAGAGGGTCAAATATAGAACTCTGGCAGCAACAGGTGGTATATTGTTTTATAAAAAGTGGGCATGCACAGCAAGCCTTACCAGTTCTTATTTTCATACTACATAACCCCCTCCAACAGATCACATATTTATGTTACCAGATAGTTTCAGTAGGCATCTGCATTTGTGTTTCCTGCATAAAAGTAAACCTCCTATGGCCCACTGAAAAAGAAAACTGTTGGATTTTCAGGTGGATATATACACCTAGCTGCCTTGCCCCAAGAGGTAATTTGTTTATAAGAAACCCTCGAGAATTTCTTAAGTAAATGACTAGCTTCCTGTGCATTTATGATAAATACACATTTATATATGAAAATACTCAAAGCAGTATCTTAAAGGTTGATAAACCTAAATAAAACTGGTATTGGAAAATCTTACATATGCTGTCAAATTGTTCATAGAGCAATACTATGCATGACAAAGAGGTAAAGTCAAAATGAAGGAGATCAGGTTTTTCTTTGCTTGATTATAATACATTGCCAATATCAATCATCCTCAGTTCTATAACTTTAATATCAGTCTTCTCAAATTGAGCTATAGATTCAACAAAACTTTACTCAAAACCTTATCAGACTCTCTGTAGAAGTCAACAAGATGATCCTAAAATTTATATGGAAATACAAAGAAATGAAAACATCTAAAACAATTTTGAAAAAGATGAACATGGTTAAGGGACTTATTCTTTCTGATTTTAAGACTCGTTATAAAGCTACAGTAATTAACACAGTGTGGTATTGGCATAAAGACAGACAAATAAATCAATGAGACAGAATAAATAGTTCAGAAATAGACCCTAATACATAGGGCCAATTGATTTTCAATTTAAGTGCCAAAAGCTACCAAGATAATTTAAACCTCTTGGTTAAATAGATGATAAAATGGAATAATTTATCATCCAATGATAATAATTTATCATCTGATAAATCCAGAAGGCAAGAAAACAGAGAAGTAAAATAAAACAAATGGGTCATATGGTAAAAAATTGATATTAGTAATTGGATTAAATGTACTAAAAATTAAGATAGTCCCACTGGATTAAAACAACAACAAAAATCTATATTCTGGTTACAAGTGACATGTTGTAAATATAAAGTTGGAAAGTAAAAGAGAGGAATATTTATCACTCTCCCCCACCCACTAAAGAACCCCACTAACCAAAGGAAAGCTTGTATAGTTAAATTAATGACAGACAAAACAGATTTAAGGCAAGAAACAGTGCCAGTGGTATAGAAGGGTATTTCTGAATGATAACTTACCAGGAAGATAATACACTCAGATAATCCACTAGGAAGATATAAAAATCCTAATTCTGTATGTGCTAATAATATACCTTCAAAATATATAAAGCAAAATTGATAAAAATAAAGAAGAGACAAATCCACAGCCATAGTCATAGACATTAACTAACTTCTCTTAATAGCTTTTAGGACAGCAGACACAAAAATCAGGAAATACATAGAATATCTGAACAACAAAATTAACAAATGTGACCTATCTGAAACTCAACAATTTTAGAATGCACATTTTGTGGGTGCACATGGATCATTCATGGAGGTACATCACAGGCAAGTACACCATGCAAGTCTCAATTTCTAAAGACTGAAAATGTTGAGAGCATGCTTTCTGACCCAGTGAAATTAGACTAGAAATCAGTTAAAAATTATAATAAGAAAATCATCAACAGTTTGGAATTTAAATACTTTAAAATTGATTTAATTATAATATCATTCTCATTCACATTTCACTAAGCTTTCTTTAGTGGGTAAAGAGGAATGGAGTTACAGAGAGTGATTCAGGAGTTACTAATAATTTTAACTATTCCTTAGTTACAAATCCAGACATCTCCATGGGAATACTGGCTCAATATATTTATTGAGAATCTTTCATGTGTCAGGCACCATTTGAGCTGTTGAAAAGACAAAGTCACTATAATTATTGAGTTTATGTCCAAATACACAAATAAGATAATTTGATAATTTCAGTGCTGTAGGGAAAAACAAAACAAATAAAAACAAACAAACAACAACAACAAAAAACTGGGTATTAGAAAAGAGTAACTGTGGAAGGGAAAAGATGTTACCTCAGATAGATCTGTCAGGGAAAGCCTTTCTCAGGTGATGAGTGCTTGGTGTTAAGTAGATCCCTGCCATATTATCTAATAAATAACATTCTACTTGGAGGAATTGAGAACATTCACACCCTAGACATGTCTAGGGCGAGTGTGACCAAAACAGTGAATAAGGTACAGAAGGCAAGAGAGAACAAGGCAGACCAAGGTCAAACATGGCCCTGTAGGTCACGATACGTATTTGGATTTATTGTAAACGTTGGGAAGCCACTGGAGAGATTAAAGCAGGAAAAATATTTATATTTTAAAATGATCACTCAGATGACTGGAGGTTTCTGTAATAAAACATGACAGCCAGTTAGGAACCTATTGCTATATTCCATGGAGAGATAATAGAAGTCATGTGATATGGTTGGACTTGTGTATATCAGGCCCATGTTCAGTATGTCAACACACATGGTATGAAGAAAAACCACTGACAGCATTTTGTCTGTGAGAAATCCAACATTCTCTGTGGTTATAAGAACTAAACTTCCCATGTGTTGCTCTTTGAGAGTTTTATCAATCCAGCCTACAAAATATGTTTAATGTTAACAAATTAAGTACATATATAACATAAAAGTATTGAAGTATTATTTCTACATAATTTTTAGGACAGATATAAATATATAACCATTAGGAAGTGTGGGATTGACATGTACACACTGCTATATTTAAACCGGACAACCAACAAGGACCTACTCTGCTCAATCTTATGTAACAACCTAAACGGGAAAAGATTTTGAAAAAGAATAGATACATGTATATGTATAACTGAATCATTTTCTTGCACACCTGAAACTATCACAACATTGTTAATCAACTATACTCCAGTATAAAAGAAAAAGTTAAAAATAAATAAATATAGAAAACAAAAACAAAAAAACCAAAAAAAAACCCCCAATACATAGCCATTTCAGAAGGAGAGATAAACAACATAATCAAGTAACCAAAGGCAGGAAAGACATTTTTAAATAGGAGCTATAACTACATGTTACTGGCAATTATCAGCTACAGCAGGTGAATCCAGAGCACAGAATTTCAAGAAAAGTTTGTTTCTTAAATACTTTTTAAGAGAATTAATTCAGAGGGTCCAAGCAGCAGAGTTCCAAGTATAGCAAAAGAAAAAGTGTGTGTTATGCAGCATAGTATAAGCTAATATTCATAACAAAGAAAGTATCCGTATTGAAATGTTCAAATTAAAAAGTTGTTTTTCTCACAAAAGAATGGGGGAAGAAAAAGAAGGAAGAGAAAATAAAAGTTACCTTTAAAAGGTAGAATCAATAGCTACTAGTTTAGAGTTCTTGTAAGACAGATTTTTTAAGAGTTGCTAACACAGAAACAGCAACAAATTCAAAATGAATGAAAAATTTGATTGTGCTTATTTAATAACTTTAAAACAAGTTCTTAATTATTTTGAAAGTATAGAAGTTTTCCCCCAATTTGGACAAGGGCCATGTGTTCATTTCTAAGTGATAAGACCCTTCTGCAGGTAAGAAACTGCCTACAGTGATTATGTACCTAGTGAATATGTGTTTAGAATTGCCTTGGTATGGTAAACATCATGTGAAACAGAAAATTACGTTTTCTAAATTTTAACAATGTCTATATTTTAAAAGAAATTGACAATAAAAGAATCAAATAAATGATAGGTGATCATTTATTCGGATTTCTAAACGTTAGAGACATCCAAGCAACTAAATACTGTTGACAAATTTTTTAAGTTATTTTGCTCAATAAAAAAAAAATGGATTTTAGTAAAAATTAAAGAATGAATTGCCATATTTATTTAATGCTGTATTTAATGACAAAAAATGGGATGCTGGGAAATTTAAAAACTCAGGATAATCTTATATTATTAGAGAGTTGAGATGTGAAACTTTTAATAATCTTTAACATTCTGAAGTAGAATATTTACATTTTAAATTTGATTATATACTTCCCTAGTTAAGGATATATGATGTTCCAAACTTTAACAATGTAGTCAAATTCCTGTTTATCTTATTACCCATATAATTTTTTAAAAAAAATTCATGGTCACAATTATTTTGAAAATTTTTCCAAGTACATTTTTTTATTTAAAACTTCTTCTTAGTTAGGTTTGTGTTCCTTTCTGGTCATCAAAAAATCTTTATAATAACATCATTTAAATATTCCTACAACTTCAATGTCCTCCTCAAGAATTATTAATTCATTAACTATACTTCAATAAAATTTAAAAAAATACATTACAGAAGAATGTTCCATATTACATTCACTCTATATAAAATTAATTCAAATTTTCTTTTTATTAAATAAGTTTTTAATGACTCAGATATTTTAGCTTTTACATAATTACAGTTCTATACTTAAACTAAACCAAAACTGAAAATGAACAAAAAAAATTAGACAGATTTTTTTCCCTAAAACCAAAACCAAATAAATTTCAAGTAGATTTCTTCATTCTTTTAAAATGTATTTACCATTGCAAATGGGGAAATCAAAATCTCTTCTTTAAGAAATATTTCCCACAAAAAACAAAGCAGGCAGCAAGTGTATAATTACATACTTTAGAGTGAAACCTAGGCAAACCTATAGACAAAGAAATATGTTAGGATACATTAAATTGTTTTCAAGAGTTAACATTATCAATTTAACTACCACATGAAAAATAAACAAATTGTTCTTCATTATTTGAGTCCTCTGATCTTTCAAGCACATGTTATTTTTTCAAAGGTCAGACTGGGAGAAATTATCTTTTCAAATTGATGTAGTATTGCATGCTGCCTGAATTAGAAAGGTAACCAGCAGAGTGGGGTGGAAATACTATACCTCAATTCCTACCTGGGTAAAGAAGGGTTCATAAATCTCAACTCCTTTATCAGACCCTTGTAGTAACACCTCCTGGCCACGTCTCCAGCTGTACCGAACAGGTGGATTGGAATTGGCAACACACCGGAGGAACACTGTTCTCTCATAGTAAAATTGTTCTTTAGCTTCACCTATACTTTGGTGAACAGTTACTACTGGATCATCCAAATCTAGAAAACATAAAAACAGTGTTATGAGTTACATGGATTTTAAAGTACTGTACATATAAAACCTAACCAAAGGTGAATTTTCCTAATTGAATGTATTATTTTTAACTAGACTCTTTTTCATTGAGTTTATTGAACTCATTTGCAGAGAAATTTCCAGTGATAGAAGGTAAAGCTAAATAATAGTTACTTCTTAAGATCTCTATTTGCTGACATAGTACAGATGACTACATATTTCCAACACATCGCCAACAGCCACATAAAACAGAGCTCCATGAGAGAGATCAGAAAACTTAAGAGGTTAGTCAAAAGGAAGAACCATAGTCATAAAAATATCAAGTAGCTCAACTAGCTCTTAACTTTAACATACTACTTTTTCCAATTGTTTATAACATGTATTTTAAAAATAACTTTTGTTTATAAATTATTATAATCTTTGTAGTAAGAAAATATCTTGTACTGGGTTAAATTTTTCCTTCATCTCATACTTTATATCCCAGATCATATTTGCTAGTTAAAAATGTGCTAACAGAAGGTACTATTAAAAGGCATTAATATTTCTATTATTGAATACTGGAACTAAATTTTTGCCATTTTACATACATTCTAAAGAAGGGATATTTACTACAGGGTTTAACAAACATTTTCTGGAAAGAAAGAATTCATGAATATCTTGGGCTTTGTGGTTCACACAGTCTTTGTCTCAACTACTCAACTCTACCATTGTAGTGTGAAAGCATCCAAAGACAATAGGTAAAATGAATGAAAGATGAGGGTTGCTGAGTTCCAATTAAACTTTATTTACAAATGCAGGTGCCCCAGCCAGATTTGGCTCATGGGCCATAGTCTGCCATAGATTGCCAACCCCTATATACCATATCCCAAGTTCTTTTCTTAAGAGAAAAAGAAATTAAGGAGTGTATTTGCTTTAAAACAACTGTACTGTGTATTTGAAACTTTCTAAGAGAGTAAATTTTAAAAGTTCTTATTACAAGAAAAACAAATTTGTAACTTTGTATGGTGACCGATGGCAACTAGAGTTATTATGGCGATCACTTTGCAATGTATACAAATATTGAATCATTATTTTGTATACCTAAAACTAATGTTATGTGTCAATTATACCTCAATAAAAAAATAAATACAAATAAATATTTTATAAAGATGTGTTAAAATAATAAAAAGGCAACTAAATTAGTGAAGTAATAGCTTCCCTAAGGAATCAAAGTGAAGAACAGTATCCCAAATTTCCCCAGTTTTAAAAAAGCTTTTTTCCAATGTGAATTGCTTGACAGTCCTACTTAGATGTCTAGCTTTGCAACATTCTGAGTTTTCTTTTTTTTTTCCAACATTAGAATCTTTTCACAGCTATCTCAATGGCCTCTAATTTTAGTAGTGACAATTTACAGAACAACTGCTGCTTTTTCGGTAAAGTTGTAGGAACTTTCAGCTTAAATTCATTCTATTAGCTCTGCAGGGATATATGCCTGGTTTTAATAAGTTGGAGTACTTAGGGATACCAGCATTATTATCATGAAATGTTTAAAGGTCTTTAAAATCCATCAAATGAAACAGTCTCTTATTTGATGATTAGGCTTTTACATATAAATCAAATCCTACAGGCGATTGATTAGCTGAACTCCATCTTAGTGGCTTGAAAAAAAGGTACTGTGAGTCAGTAGTAAACAACTTATTTTCTCTTGTTCAAAACATAATTTCTTTTAGTCACAGCTTCCTTTTTAGAAATATAAGCTGTGTTATATTGTAAAAACAAAATTCTCAAGCCAGAAACTTTCAGAAGAAAACAGATTTGGATGGGAAACATTGTAACAGTGGTGACATTCTTTGGGTTCCAAATAGCTATTAATATTGCATTTTTCAAACCCATTTATTGATGTATCCCTAGCTCTTTTCATGTTAGGTGGTGGTGTTGATAGGCACAGTCAGGAATAGACCAAACCCAAACAATCCTTTAAACAAGCTCTTCCCTGACTTAGATGAGTTTCGAGTCACTGGCCTTCTGAGGATCTAATCCTGTGACAATGGCTTACTGAACACTGTATTGGCAGAATTATCTGTTAGACTCACCCATGTTTTGGAATTTCCATTTCATAAAACTCCCAAATGATATCTTTTTCACACTTAAAAACAAATATGCCGTTGGTGGTTACCTTTCTGTACAGTATAAAATATTTGTTATTTTTATTACTATTTTAAAAGATTAAAAACACATTTAAAAGTGAAACAAACAAACAAACAAAAACCAAACAAGCCAAAAACAAGATTTCTTTTAGATAAGTCAAATAATGGCATGGCTAAAAAATATATTTTAAGTGAGATTATATGTTTGTGTTTGTGTGTACACATACATATATACATACATGATATATAGTTTAAGTGATATATAGAAATATATCATTTAAAAGATATGTTTAATATATACTCTATATATTACTGAATATATGTATTTGCCTTAGGTCAGGTTTCTTGGAAAAGAGACTCTAAGACAGAGAGATGTGTGCAGGAAGTGTATTGGAAAGTACCTTCAAGACTCGTGGGGGAGTGAAGGAAATAGATTTGTTAAGGAGGACAGCTGAACTACAGTGCAGTTGCAACTGAGGTCTCTAACTCTAGAGAACTTTTGGAGCCCTGAGGTCCCCTCAGAGCTGTCCTGCCGTAAGACAAGGAAGCGAAGCCTTTATACTACAACCCTCTCTCCCATCAACCAGTCCTGGCAAGTGTGTTGCTCCCCACCAGGGGCCTTGACCTTGGGAGGGGCAGCTCTCTTTGGCTTATGGCAATTTCTAGAGAAGGAATTAGCTGATAGCCATCAGCTGCTAAAAGTTCCAGTGGCTGGAGGAATAAGTGCTTCAGCCCTGAGGAAGGGATCTGGGGGTGTATTACAGCATCCACCCAGATCCACCTGTGAGGTATGAAAATTCACTCTATCTCGGAAAAGCTACTCCAGGATTTTGGGTAGTCACCTTTCCTAGGAAATCTTTCACAAGAAACTGTGGTGGGATGATAGTCATCATCTCCTTCTACTATTACCATTCTAGATTGCTCTCATCCTGGGCTAGTACATCTTTTCGTATAAGTAGCTTACCTAGTGAGGCTACCAGATCTTTGTCACTGAGGATTTTGAGCCCCTGGTAACTGTGCTCTTCTCAAGCTATTACTGATGCGTTTGTCAGTTTACCACCAAAACTGGACAACAGAATAGCAAGAAATGACTCAGTGGATCAACTGGGTATGGAATATATTCTTGCTGCCTCACTGTTAATGACAATCCTACCTTCAAGCTGACTATATGGGACAGTTACTCCTGCCAGGATGGTGACTCCTCTTTTCTGCTATTTTCTGACACAGGAAGCCTAAGGTAACAGAGTAGCAGCCATGTCTTGAAGATTAATGGGACTCTTGCTGTGTCACTTAATAAAAGCTTTTCCCTTTCCGAGAACTAGAACTTCTAAACTGGCAGAGAGACCAGAGTTGTGGGGAGGGAAACATAGATTCCCCAAGTGGATCACTGAATGTGATGGTAGTAAGTAGGGTCTCTACTTGATTCTTGAACCTATGTATTCTCCAAAAAAAAAGAAAAAAAGAAGAAAGAAAAAAAGAAAAAGAAAGAAGGAAAGAAAAGAACAAAAGCATCATATAATAATGGTCATTGATTTAGGATGTATCCTGCATCACAGAAGATGGCACTCCCTCCTTACTGGATATTATCTCTCCAAGACTCAGCTGCCTCCTCCAAAGGCCATTCTATCACTCTAGTAAGTTAATTTTTTTAGGTGGCATAGAATATGATATGACTAGAGATTACCATGGCAATGCTCCCACTGCTATATCTTCACTGCTATAAAATGTGCTTCTGGTCCCATGAGTGATTAGGTAGGATCATGTATTAAGAATAAAACATTCTGAAAGCCTTTGGATAGGGCTGATGCTAGCTGAGGTCAGCAGAAAAGTCCATATTCAGAATACATGTCAAATTTAATCAAAACGATGCACTGTCACTTTCAGGGTAAAAAAAGTTCTAATATAATTAACTAGCTACCAAGGGACTGGTTGGTATTCTTGAAGGATAATGCTTTATAAAGAGTCAACTGTTGGTGTCTGTTGCTGCCAGGTTAGATACTCAGTAGTGGCAGTAGACAGACTAACCTTCATGAATGGTAACCCATACTTATGCATAGCCTCTATCCCTACCATTATAGCTATTCTTTTCACGAGTCTGTTATCCCAGCTATGGGTAGCCGATGACAGAAGTTGGTTGATATCAACTGTCTGCATTACTCTGTCTATTTCATGTTTTGTGCTGCTTCTGTGGTAGATACTTATTGGTGCTCATTAACATGCAATACAAATATTATCACACTTCATGCCATGCCCACAGTTCCATCCAAATACTTGAACAGATCTCCCCTTTCCACACAAAGTGGTTGACCAGGTACACCACCCAAGTCAAAGTTCTGTCCACTGGGAAGATTTTCCCCTTATTCCTGTCTATCAAGGACATCACAGAGTGGGGTTCTAGTGAAGCAGCAGTCCAATTTTGGGCTTGCATGCATGTACTGGGCTGACGCATTATGAAAGAAGCTTAGCCTTTTTTCTCCACCATTAGCTCAAAAGAGACCCTCTATGTGACCAGGTATGAACTCAGATAGAGACACTGGTAAAACACTGATAGATGCCATAGGGGTCTGGGCACTTGCTTGTACATTTTACTTAGGTGCTTTGGCCCTGGTCATGCATCATCTTAGATGTACCACTTCCATCTTATGATGGACCACTGATAGGTCTGCCCTATTTTATAACAGAGTGTTGGTAGATATGACAAAACCCAATGCATGATTGGCACTTCAGGCCACGTGGTCTGAAAATTACCAGGTTCAACAATTGAACAAGGAGTCCTGACTTTTTATTATATGACCATATTCAGCCTCCTGATCATCCATCTGATTTCTTTTTTAAACAATTAATTTTTATTGTAGTTGCTTTACAATGTTGTGTTAGTTTCTACTGTACAGCAAAGTGAATCAGCTGTACGTGTACATATATCCCCTCTTTTTTTGGATTTCCTTCCCATTTAGGTCACCACAGAGCATTGAGTAGAGTTCCCTAAGCTATACAGTAGGTTCTCATTAGTTGTCTATTTTATGCATAGTATCAATAGTGTATATATGTCAGTCCCAATCTCCCAAATCATCCCACCCCACTCCCTTTCTCCCCTTGGTGTCCATATGTTTGTTCTCTATGTCTACGTCTCTATTTCTGCTTTGCAAATAAGATCATCTATGCCATGATTTCTTTAACTGTGTATATGGGGCAATACACTTGTTGACTGTCCTCTTATTTTGCCTCAAGGGATGCTGTGTTCTATTAACCATCTCCATAGCTCTCTGTGAGTCTAGAGCACTGGATGCATTTGAACTAGCTGCTCATTAAGACAGCTGTGTCCATCTTGCTTGTGACAACTACGTACTGCCACCTAGCCTCTATTACTTTGAGATCCTACCATCCCATCGTTATCAGGAAGATCAATTCTGTAATAGCATCTCCTGCTATGAACATTTGCCTACAGAGAACAGTCACCTCTGAGAATCAACGATGCCTGTATCTCAGTCGTCAGCACATTCCTATTGCTTTAATAAATGTGGTGTCTTCTAAGCCTTTACACAGAATATACTGAGTTGATGACTTTTGTGGCTGTAACCGGTAAATTTACATATCTGAGCCTTTTGATCCCTTTTTCTACTATCTGCACAGCAGTTGTGGCATGTATACTTCTTTTTATGGGACCCCTGCTTTCCTCAAGCTTCTAAGAACCATCCTAACAGCAGCAACTATGTCCTGCTATCCTGGCCAGGGTCTGGATCATACATCATGGGAGAATGCTCCCATATCAATAAACCCTTATTCTTTATCTCCATTTGATCTTATTCTCCATCTCCAATCTTATTCAATCTTATTGTCAATCCCACTTGATCCAGCAGCCTCAGGATCCTACTCCCTACATACTCTCCTGACTCCTACCAGTAAATATTGGCTAGGGTCTGCAGCTCATTTGAAGCATAGCATAGGTTATTTCCTCCCTTAGAGAAAAAGCATTTCTACGGTCAAATCATGTCATCTATTGACCCTATATACTAATCTGGTGGCAAGAAATGGAGGTAAGGGTATATCCTAAGAGGGGTATGTACTACCACAAAAGGAAGAAGATTCTGCATCATATTTAAGCAAGATAGAAGTGAAGCCCCTAAATGGAAGAAATGGTCCACTTCTGTAGGCCCAGAAGGTTTAGGAATATCTAGGTTTTCAAGGTTTTTAAGATCACAAACCCAGATATACCCCACCTCCCCAAGTCAGGGTTCTACTTATTCCCAGCTGGGGTTCAGATCTTGGCTTGGCTGATACGCTGGGACTAAGGATTCAAGACGCTCTGGAACTCTGCTATACTTTTAAATAAATTCTAAGCCTTATTATCAGCTTTTATAACCTCTGGCTAAAGAATATAAGACTTTCTTTATATTCTGCTACAGAGGCTTTCTATCCTCACACATTACCTTAAACTCATGATTAATCACGCTCAGTCTTTTATTCTTTCTCTCCATTGTATAAATAGCACTCAGCAGAAACTGATTCCATTGTTCTTATAATTATTACTTTCCATTGAATTCCTCAAAAGCCTGAGATATTGAATTCACAGAGCATTACCTTCCGTTGGTACCTATCCTTGTTCACCATCTGTGAAGGTTTTAACAATTTTACCACTATAGCATTCAAGGGCTATCCATAGTCCACCTACCACCACCTATGGGGTCCTCATTGCCAGCCAGTTAGTGCACTGATGGGTGATCTAACATTCTATTTAGACTCTACTTCCTCAAACCATCTAGAATGTTTCCTTGAAAATATGATTCTCTGATGAAGAGATGCATTCAGGAAATTTACTGGGGAGTGTTCTCAGGATCAATTCTTGTGATGGTGTGCAGACAAAAAAAAAAAAAAAAAAGGAGGCAGGATTAGGTAGTGAGGGGAATTAAACTGGAATGCATCACTACAAAGTCTCCATATGATCCAGAAGGAGCTCTAGAGTGGAGATGGTCTTTCAGAGTCATCCTACGAAAGACAATGATCAGTCACTGGATTAGGCCTGGTGAGGAGGAGGCTTGGACTTGGGT
Organism: Balaenoptera ricei; assembly: GCF_028023285.1. Taxonomy (NCBI): domain Eukaryota; kingdom Metazoa; phylum Chordata; class Mammalia; order Artiodactyla; family Balaenopteridae; genus Balaenoptera; species Balaenoptera ricei. Next base: position 135,460,506 of record NC_082640.1, read on the forward strand.
TAGGCGCCTCCTTCCAGCTGAAGGTAATTTCATGAGAGGGATTCACTTGAGAGTCAATATCTTCCAACACTCCCAGGATATAGACAGAATACTTGCTATGCTGTTCCATCTGAGGGCTTTGAAGTTCATTTCTAATTTTCTTCAGTCTTTATTTACAGTTCAGGGACCATAAGATAACTTCTTATATTTATTCAATCATCAATTTTCACACTAAGTGGCTTAGATACTATTACAAAACAACACTGGGATATTTTATGTTATTGCTGACATTTTTTTTTTTTAAAGATTTATTTATTGATTGATTGATTGCTATGTTGGGTCTTCGTATGGCTGACATTTTATCTGCATTTATTTCTTCTTTTAAAATAAATTTCTTTCAGTTTTATAGGCTAAGTATGTAAAATTCAAACACCTAGAGATGATATTCACTGGCAAATGCAAAATGTTACTTTAAACAGAGACTGATTTTTATAATTTAATGGAGGCCAAAACTCCTATTTATATGATAATGTAAATCATTGAATATATTATTTGATACCTGAATATCTGCTTTATATATTTTTAAATAACAAAACTAAAATGATTTTCTATAAAATATACCCCTATGTGGATAAGATCTATATCTTAGTCTTGTTGTATTCCTAGAACTGGACATAGGGGCAAAAGTAGTCAATAATGATCTAATAAATTAATATAAAGGAAGATTAATCTGTAACTAATATGTTCAATGTCAATTTTCAACAAGGTTATCTATACATACTACAATAATAAGGCTAAGGAAAATTCATTTTTTCCCCATAAACGCAATAGCTACCTACCCCTTTCTAACTGAAATAATTTTCTGTAAACTTTTTCTTTGGCTGATTAAATATGCCATAAACAGACAAATTAAAGTCATTTATATATATAAAATGATGTAAGCTACCTTTCTTAACCCTAGAAACTTACATGAACTGAACTGGGTAACTGATTAGATATAGGGCTGAGGAAAAGGTGGGAGTTTAGGAAGGACCTGGCTTGGCAGTTGGGTAGACAACGCACTAACTGAAATAGGAAATGTAGAGTGAGATCTATACCTGGCCATGGGAGTGGGTGAAGGAAAATGTGAAAGGGAAAGGAGTTATTTTTGTTTGAACCGTGCTCAGTGTCAAGCACCTGTTGCTCTCTTAATCACAATATTTATAAGCTGGAACCAGAATGAGAAGTCTGGGCTACAGATGTGGATCAGGAGACATCAGTATTCTCTGAGGGAATGAAACCACTCAAGAGGTGTGTAGAATGAAAAGAGGAAAGGACCAAGGAGAGAGCCCTGGTCAACATCAAGTGGAGGCAAAAAAGAAGGGAAATACCTGAAAAAGACTGAGGGAAAAGTGATGAGAGAAGTGGAGACAAAACAAATTAGTGGGAAAAAAAATAAATTTTAAAAGTAATTCCACGCCCTTGGAGGGGTTGGAGAGCAGAATAAATGGTGAAAAGAAATCAAGGTAAAAACAGAACTGGAAAAGGACTTTACATTTGGCAAGAAATATGTTACTGGTGAGCTTCATCAGAGCTGTGCCAGTGGAGTCATGGAACCAGTAGTCATTTTTCTACACCTTAAGAGGTAAAAGATGAAAACAAGGAATAATTAATGGATATAATCCTTTCAAGAGACTTGGTTCTGACAAGAAAGAGTTAGGGAAGTAGCTGGAGGACAAAATGTGATCATAGGAGTCTTGCTTTGTTTTCACTGTTTTGTTTTCCTCTAACTTGAGAGATACATATTTAAATCCAAATAGGGAAGAGCAAGGAGTTTATAAGGAAAAAAATAAAATAATAGGGAGCTCTAGGAGAAGGGTAGATGCTTGAACTAGTTAATTTTTTTTAACATCTTTATGGAAGTACAATTGCTTTACAATGGTGTTAGTTTCTGCTTTATAACAAAGTGAATCAGCTATATATATATACATATATCCCCATATCTGCTCGCTCTTGCATCTGCCTCCCACCCTCCCCATCCCACCCCTCTAGGTGGTCACAAAGCACTGAGCTGATCTCCCTGTGCTATGTGGCTGCTTCCCACTAGCTATCTATTTTACATTTGGTAGTGTCCATGCCACTCTCTCACTTAGTCCCAGCTTACCCTTCCCCCTCCCCGTGTCCTCAAGCCCATTCTCTACATCTGCGTCTTTATTCCTGTCCAGCCCCTAGGTTCTTCATAACTTTTTTTTTTTTTTTTAGATTCCATATATATGTGTTACCACACGGTATTTGTTTTTCTCTTTCTGACTTACTTCACTCTGTATGACAGACTCTAGGTCCATCCACCTCACTACAAATAACTCAATTTTGTTTCTTTTTATGGCTGAGTAATATTCCATTGTATATATGTGCCACATCTTCTTTATCCATTCATCTGTCGATGGACACCTAGGTTGCTTCCATGCCCTGGCTATTGTAGAGAGAGCTGCAATGTACATTGTGGTAAATGACTTTTTTTGAATTATGGTTTTCTCAGGGTATATGCCCAGTAGTGGGATTACTGGGTTGTATGGTAGTTCTATTTTTAGTTTTTTAAGGAAGCTCCATTCTGTTCTCTATAGTGGCTGTATCAATATACATTCCCACCAACAGTGCAAGAGGGTTCACTTTTCTCCACACCCTCTCCAGCATTTACTGTTTGGAGATTTTTTGATGATGGCCATTCTGACTGGTGTGAGGTGATACCTCATTGTAGTTTTGATTTGCATTTCTCTAATGATTAGTGATGTTGAACATTCTTTCATGTGTTTGTTGGCTATATGTATATCTTCTTTGGAAAAATGTCTATTTAGGTCTTCTGCCCATTTTTGGATTGGGTCGTTTGCTTTTTTGATATTGAGCTGCATGAGCTGCTTGTAAATTTTGGAGATTAAGCCTTTGTCAGTTGCTTCATTTGCACATATTTTCTCCCATTCTGAGGGTTGTCTTTTCATCTTGTTTATGGTTTCCTTTGCTGTGCAAAAGCTTTTAAGTTTCATTAGATCCCATTTGATTCTTTTTGTTTTTATTTCCATTTCTCTAGGAGGTGGGTCAAAAAGGATCTTACTGTGATTTATGTCATAGAGTGTTCTGCCTCTGTTTTCCTCTAAGAGTTTTATAGTGTCTGGTCTTACATTTAGGTCTTTAATCCATTTTGAGTTTACTTTTGTGTATGGTGTTAGGGAGTGTTCTAATTTCATTCTTTTACATGTAGCTGTCCACTTTTCCCAGCACCACTTATTGAAGAGGTTGTCTTTTCTCCATTGTATATTCTTGCCTCCTTTATCAAAAATAAGGTGACTATATGTGTGTAGGTTTATCTCTGGGCTTTCTATCCTGTTCCATTGATCTATATTTCTGTTTTTGTGCCAGTACCATACTGTCTTGATTACTGTAGCTTTGTAGCATAGTCTGAAGTCAGGGAGCGTAATTCCTCCAGCTCTGCTTTTCTTTCTCAAGATTGCTTTGGTTATTCGGGGTCTTTTGAGTTTCCATACAAATTGTGAAATTTTTTGTTCTAGTTCTGTGAAAAATGCCATTAGTAGTTTGAGAGGGATTGCACTGAATCTGTAGATTGCTTTGGGTAGTATAGTCATTTTCACAATGTTGATTCTTCCAATCCAAGAACATGGTATATCTCTCCATCTGTTGGTATCATCTTTAATTTCCTTCATCAGTGTCTTATAATTTTCTGTATACAGGTCTTTTGTCTCCTTAGGTAGGTTTATTCCTAGGTATTTTATTCTTTTTATTGCAATGGTAAATGGGAGTGTTTCATTAATTTCTCTTTCAGATTTTTCATCATTAGTGTATAAGAATGCAAGAGATTTCTGTGCATTAATTCATTGATTAGCTCTAGTAGTTTTCTGGTAGCATCTTTAGGATTCTCTATATATAGTATCATGTCATCTGCAACCAGTGACAGCTTTACTTCTTCTTTTCCAATTTGGATTCCTTTTATTTGTTTTTCTTCTCTGATCGCTGTGGCTAAAACTTCCAAAATATGTTGAATAATAGTGGTAAGAGTGGGCAACCTTGTCTTGTTCCTGATCTTAGTGGAAATGGTTTCAGTTTTTCACCATTGAGAACAATGTTGGCTGTGGTTTTGTCATATATGGCCTTTATTATGTTGAGGTAAGTTCTCTCTACGCCTACTTTCTGGAGGGTTTTTATCATAAAGCAGTGTTGGATTTTGTCGAAAGCTTTTTCTGCATCTATTGAGATGATCATATGGTTTTTAACCTTCAGTTTTTTAATATGGTGTATCACATGGATTGATTTTCGTATATTGAAGAATTCTTGCATTCCTGGGATAAACCCCACTTGACCATGGTGTATGATACTTTTAATGTGCTGTTGGATTCTGTTTGTTAGTATTTTGTTGAGGATTTTTGCATCTAAGTTCATCAGTGATATTGGCCTGTAGCTTTCTTTCTTTGTGACATCTTTGTCTGGTTTGGTATCAGGGTGATGGTGGTCTTGTAGAATGAGTTTGGGAGTGCTCCTCCCTCTGCTATATTTTGGAAGAGTTTGAGAAGGATAGGTGTTAGCTCTTCTCTAAATGTTTGATAGAATTCACCTGTGAAGCCATCTGGTCCTGGGCTTTTGTTTGTTGGAAGATTTTTAATCACAGTCTCAATTTTAGTGTTTGTGATTGGTCTGTTTATATTTTCTATTTCTTCCTTGTTCAGTCTCGGAAGGTTGTGGTTTTCTAAGAATGTGTCAATTTCTTCCAGGTTGTCCATTTTATTGGCATATAGTTACTTGTAGTAATTTCTCATGATCCTTTGTATTTCTGCAGTGTCAGTTGCTACTTCTCCTTTTTCATTTCTAATTCTATTGATTTGATTCTTCTCTCTTTTTTTCCTGATGAGTCTAGCTAATCGTTTATCAATTTTATCTTCTCAAAGAACCAGCTTTTAGTTTTATTGATCTTTGCTTCTGTTTCCTTCATTTCTTTTTCATTTATTTCTGATCTGATCTTCATGATTTCTTTCCTTCTGCTAACTCTAGAGTTTTTTTATTCTTCGTTCTCTAATTGCTTTAGGTGTAAGGTTAGATTGTTTGAGATGTTTCTTGTTTCTTGAGGTAGGATTGTATTGCTATAAACTTTCCTCTCAGAACTGCTTTTGCTGCATCCCACAGGTTTTGGGTCATCCTGTTTTCATTGTCATTTGTTTCTAGGTAGTTTTCGATTTCTCTTTGATTTCTTCAGTGATCTCTTGGTTATTAAGTAGTGTATTGTTTAGTCTCCATGTATTTGTATTTTTTACAGGTTTTTTTCTTGTAATTGATACCTAGTCTCATAGTGTTGTGGCTGGAAAAGATACTTGATACGATTTCAATTTTCTTAAATTTACCAGGGCTTGATTTGTGACCCAAGATATGATCTACCCTGGAGAATGTTCCATGAGCACTTGAGAAGAAAGTGTATTCTGTTGTTTTTGGATGGAATGTCCTATAAATATCAATTAAGTCCATCTTGTTTAATGTATCATTTAAAGCTTGTGTTTCCTTATTTATCTTCATTTTGGATGATCTGTGCATTAGTGAAAGTGGGGTGTTAAAGTCCCCTACTATTATTGTGTTACTGTAGATTTCCCTTTTATGGCTGTTAGCACTTGCCTTATGTATTGAGGTGCTCCTATGTTGGGTGCATAAATATTTACAATTGTTATATCTTCTTGCATTAATCCCTTGATCATTATGTAATGTCCTTCTTTGTCTCTTGTAATAGTCTTTATTTTAAAGTCTATTTTGTCTGATATGAGAATTGCTACTCCAGCTTTCTTTTGATTTCCATTTGCATGGAATATCTTTTTCCATCCCCTCACATTCAGTCTGTATGTGTCCCTAGGTCTGAAGTGGGTCTCTAGTAGACAGCATATATATGGGTCTTGTTTTTGTACCCATACAGCAAGTCTGTGTCTTTGGTTGGAGCATTTAATCCATTTACATTTAAAATAGTTATTGATATGTATGTTCTTATTACCATTTTTTTAATTGTGTTGGGTTTGTTATTGTAGGTCTTTTCCTTTTCTTGTGTTTCCTGCCTAGAGAAGTTCCTTTAGCATTTCTTGTAAAGCTAGTTTGGTGTTGCTGAATTCTCTTAGCTTTTGCTTGTCTGTAAAGGTTTTAATTTCTCCGTCGAATCTGAATGAGATCTTTGCTGGGTAGAGTAATCTTGGTTGTAGGTTTTTCCTTTTCATCACTTTAAATATGTCTTGCCACTCCGTTCTGCCTTGCAAAGTTTCAGCTGTTAACCTTATGAGAATTCCCTCGTATGTTATTTGTTGTTTTTCCCTTGCTGCTTTTAATATTTTTCTTTGTATTTAATTTTTGATAGTTCAATTAATATGTGTCTTGGCGTGTTTCTACTTGGATTTATCCTGTATGGGACTCTCTGCACCTCCTGAATTTGACTATTTCCTTTCCCATATTAGGGAAGTTTTCAACTATAACCTCTTCAAATATTTTCTCAGTCCCTTTCTTTTTCTCTTCTTCTTCTAGGAGCCCTATAATTCGAATGTTGGTGCGTTTAATGTTTTCCCAAGATCTCTGAGACTGTCCTCAATTCTTTTCATTCTTTTTTCTTTATTCTGCTCTGTGGTAGTTATTTCCACTATATTATCTTCCAGGTCACTTATCTGTACTTCTGCCTCTGTTATTTTGCTATTGATTCCTTCTAGAGAATGTATAATTTCATTTATTTTGTTGTTTATCATTGTTTGTTTGCTCTTTAGTTCTTCTAGGTCCTTGTTAAACGTTTCTTATATTTTCTCCATTCTATTTCCAAGATTTTGGATCCTCTTTACTATCATTACTGTGAATTCATTTTTCAGGTAGACTGCCTATTTCCTCTTCATTTGTTTGGTCTGGTGGGCTTTTACCTTGCTCCTTCATGTGCTGTGTGTTTCTCTGTCTTCTCATTTTGCTTAACTTACTGTGTTTGGGTCTCCTTTTGCAGGCTGCAGGTTCATAGTTCCCATTGTTTCTGGCGTCTCGCCCAGTGGCTAAGGTTGGTTCAGTGGGTTGTTTAGGCTTCCTGGTGGAGGGGACTAGTGCCTGTGTTCTGGTGGATGAGGCTGGATCTTCTCTTTCTGGTGAGCAGGACCACCTCCAGTGGTGTGTTTGGGGGTGTCTGTGACCTTATTATGATTTTAAGTAGGCCCTCTGCTAATTGGTGGGTTCGTGTTCCTGTCTTGCCAGGTGTTTGGCCTAGGGTGTCCAGCACTGTAGCTTGCTGGTCATTGAGTGGAGCTGGGTCTTAACATTGAGATGGAGATCTCTGGGAGAGCTTTCGCCATTTGATATTACATGAAGCTGGGAGGTCTCTGTTGGACCAATGTCCTGAACTCAGCTCTCCCACCTCAGAGGCACAGGCCTGCTACCTGGCTGGATTACCAAGACCCTTTTGGGAAGTCTGAGGTCTTCCTCCAGTGTTCAGTAGGTGTTCTGTAGGAGTTGTTCCACATGTAGATGTATTTCTGATGTATCTGTGGGGAGGAAGGTGATCTCCACATTTCACTCCTCTGCTATCTTGAAGCTCCTCCTGAACTAGCTATTTTAATAAATAATCATTTTAATGGTATAATTATGATATGAATTTTTACAACTCAACATTCTTTAAGATTTCCTTTATCAGTAGTATTGCCCTATTTTAGGGGTTTTCTTCCAAGCTTCCAGTCTTTTAGGCTAGAAAACTTGGAATTATTTTAATCCTTCCCTATCTTTTTATCTAGGCAAGATAGTTCACCTTAAAAAAAAAAAATCCGGGGTTCCCTGGTGGCGCAGTGGTTGAGAATCTGCCTGCCAATGCAGGGGACATGGGTTTGAGCCCTGGTCTGGGAAGATCCCACATGCCGTGGAGCAACTAGGCCCGTGAGCCATAATTACTGAGCCTGCGCTTCTGGAGCCTGTGCTCCGCAACAAGAGAGGCCGCGATAATGAGAGTCCCGTGCACCGCCATGAAGAGTGGTCCCCACTTGCCACAACTAGAGAAAGCCCTCACACAGAAACGAAGACCCAACACAGCCATAAAAATAAAATAAATAAACCCAAAAGTTAAAAAAAAAAAAAATCCAAAATTAGTTCTTATACATTAGATACCTGTTTGAGTAAAGGTTCACTAAGTCATGGAAGCTAGCATTTGTTTAGTCTACTCTGCACTTAAACTGGGATACTCTAGTGACATGAAGAGCTAACTCATCTCCCAGCATAATTAATCTCTGTGCTTATGGTTAATCAGTTATTAACTTCAGCTGAAGTCATGGGTGTAGTTACAAGTTAATGAATCAATTAATCTCAAATATAACCACAGCAGAAGCATGTTTTCCACAGGGGTTTATTCCACCATTTGGTCCAATTTTTCTTTCTTTAATCTTTGAATTAAACCAAATGAATCTAAAAACCCAGATGGCAAAGACACACTAAATACTGTACTGGATGTAGTCTTTCCCTCTGGGAAGTTCCAGAAATCTTAAAAATCATATGCAAAAGAAATCCAAATGTGTTTTCTTAAGGAAAATAACCACTCAATATACTTGGAGGCACTAAATTAGTAAAGTATACTACTTTTTCATTTTATGGGTAAAAATTTATGTTACTATTATAACTATGAAATGGATGTACATAAATATAGATAATGCTGAGTAACTAAATTGAATAAAATTAAGTTGCCTTGAAGTTATACAAGAGAAACTAATTAAATCACTGTTAGATATATCAATAACCAAGAATAAGGTACCTTATTGTAAACAAAGCTTCTGTGTCAATGATTTGTAGTACTTTCTGCAGATACCAATACAAAAGCACTGTGTTTTTAGATAAATCAATGAGAAATTTTGTGCAAGTTTGAAAACAAGAAATGTTTTATATATTTTCCTGCATAGTGATTTGTAAACAATGACTAATTTTATTTGATAACCCATAAAAGAAAACAGACACAATGAGTACTTACAGCCAAATTCTTAACATGGGACATTTATAAGAGTGAAGCTATCTGTAAGATTTAGACTCATTCTTATTTGAAATTTTGTTCTTACTCATGTACTTACACTGGGTAGAATACACCGTATTTTCAATAATTAAAAAAATGTAACCCCATGTTTTAAATGGGGCCAAATTAAACTTAAAAGCTTTTGAACAGCAAAGGAAATTATTGACAAGACAAAAAGATAACCTACTGAATGGGAGAAAATATGTGCAAATGCTATGTCCAATATGGGGTTAATATCCAAAATATATTAACAGCTCACATAACAATATCAAAAACCAAACAACCCCATTAAAAACTTGGTGGAAGACCTGAATAGACATTTTTCCAAAGAAGGCATACAGATGGCCAATAGGCACATGAAAAGTTGCTCGACATCGCTAATTATCAGGGGAAATGCAAATCAAAACCACTATGAGATATCACCTCACACCTGTCAGAATGGCTATCATCTAAAAGACAAACAAATGTTGATGAGGATGTGGAGAAAAGGGAGTCCTTATACACTGTAGGTGAGAACGTAAATTGGTACAGCAATTGTGGACAACAGTATGGAGGTTCCTCAAAAAACTAAAAATAGAGCTACCATGTTATCCAGCAATTCCACTCCTGGGTTTATATCCAAAGAAAAGGAAAGCATTAATTTGAAAAGATACATATGCCCTACTGTATAGCAGCATTATTTACAACAGCCAAGATATGGAAGCAACTTAAGTGTCCATCAACAGATGAATGTAATGAAGTACATTTATCTTTTTTGTATAGCTTTGGTTGGTAACGTGTGGTAAAGTATGCCTCATTTTCTCCTCGATTGCACATGAAGTCTTTACTCCATCAAGAAATGAATTTTGAATATCATGCAATTTAGAGGTCTAGTTTTATTTTCTTTCTGATGTAGGTACAGTATCAGCAGCACCATTTAATATTTTATTATCTCACAATGAATTGAACATCAGCTTTATCATATATTAAATTCTCAAGTGTAATAGGATCTATGACTTTGTCTATTCCTGTGCAAAATCATATTAGCATGATACAGTAGTTTTTATCTTCTGAATTCTATTAAGACAACTTTATTCTGTCCCAGTCCCTCACTGCTATTCTATTTCACCTTTCTAGGTTATTACTAGGCTTCTGTCTTCTGGTTAATGTCTATATTATTTTATTTCACTCAAACTTAAAAATTATATAAACACAAAACTCTGGGAATGATTTGGGATTTCATTAAACTCATTTATTAATTTGGAATATTTTATGTCTGTTAGCTGTACTCATTCAAAAACATGGTATGTCTGCTCAGTAATTCAGAACATATATTCTTAGATATGAAGTAACACTTTCTTCATTTAGGTTCTATGTCATTTCTGAAAAATTTTTCTAAATATTTCATAATTTTTGAAATAATGAAATATTTTTATTGCCATTATTCATTATTAAAATAGGACTATTAATTTTTGTATACTTAACTCATATTTGATTACTTTCATAGTCTTTCAAACATCCAAGAACTTTTTGTTAGTCTTTTGTGTTTTTATACATAAATATGTATTTTATATTCATGTTATATATATTTTTAAAATATATTTATATATAAAATTGTTCTTATAATTTATAAGCAAAATCTAATTTTTAAAAAATTTACATCAATAATTTTATGTTCCTTTCTTAGAACATTTGCTAGAAACCTAAGACAATATAAAAACTAATAGTGCAAACAAGCATTCATATCTGGATCCTAATGTTACCGGAAATTATTTTAGTTTTCTCTTTTTGTCATTTAGGATTTCTAAATTGAATATTCTTGATTTAAGTTCTTTTTTTTCTACTTCTAATTTATTTAGAGATCTGTTTTAAAATTAAGATGGCTGCAAAATTGTATTAAATGCTTTTTAAACACCTATTGGTGATGTGTGTATACATTTTCATATAGTGAGGAATCTATTGTATTCCTTGAGTAGGGTTTTTTTGGTAATATTTATTGCACGTTTATTCTATTGGTTAATTAATTTGCTAAATTTTACTTAAATTTTTTGTATTCATTGCCATAAAAATTCATGTATAATTCTCCCTTGTGTTCATCATTCTTACATCTGCAGTGAATATCTAATTTAATTTCATGAACATAAGAAAATATCTCTACTTAATAAATATGGCTTTGTGTTCTAAGCATGCTTTTCAACAAGGTGTATTATCTATGCTAACAAAATCATTATTCCTAATATAAGCCTAATGTCTACAGAAAACAAAATTACAATGTATAGCATTATGTAACTCTTCTTTTTCTCCATTATTTAGTTACTTCAAGAGTTGAGTTTGAAAATATACATTTCAATAATGAATTAAAATTTTAATTATAGTGAACTGTGTAGTAAAAGCTTTATAAAAGTACCTTCTATATGACCATACACATTGCATAAATTAACAACAAAATAAAGAGGGCAGATAGCATTCTTGTTCCCAGAGATATATATTTATAAGCAATATCAATGAAGAAATGTCTCAATTTACCCACTGTAGATAAAGGGGGCAGTGTATCCAAGTCAAAGTTGTGTACTTTTTGGTAAAAAAATTATTTTCAAGTAATAATGAACATTTATGAGATATTATTAACTATTCCCTTAAACATGTTTTTTGTTCCTTAACAGCTATCTAGCAAAATAATAGGAAAACATGGAAAAGTACAGGGAAGGATGTTAAAAAAAAAAAACCAACCCATAATCTAGATGAAAATTTAATTTGGGTATATGTCTCCCAGTCCCAAAACCAGATTGAATATCATTTTAAATATTATATTTCTTGCTTATATCATGTGTATTATGACATCATATATTTTTCATAAACATTCACTGTATCTCTCCTACTCTCATTTTCCCGGCAGTAGTCTACATACTGAGTTTTCAATAGGAAAGAAAGAAAGAGAGAGAGAGAGAGAGAGAGGGAGGGAGGGAGGGAAAGAAAGAAAGAAAGAAAGGGAAAGAAAGGAAGGAAGGAAGGAATAGGGAGAGAGAGAGGGAGGGAGGGAGAGAGGGAGGGAGGAAAGAAGGAAGGAAGGAAGGGAGAGAAAGAGAGAGAGAGAGAAAGGAGGAAGGGAGAGAGGGAGGAAAGGAAAGGAAGTCCAAAGCACTAAATAATTACTTAAATAAATAATTTGTAAAAATCACTGAATTATAAATTATGATAAGGGCTAGGAGGAAGGTATAGGATGCTATGAGAACATGTAAAAGGGGAACACATAAGTCTGTAGCATCAGGGGAGGATTTGGTAAGAGCTGGTTGAGGAGAATTTCAGGCAAAGAGTGGATTATTCAGAGCCCCTGGAATGGGCAGCTTTGTGAATTCCAGGAACTGAAACAAAAGTGGCATGGCTGAAGCAAAGGCAGAGAAATGGAAGGAAACCTGGGGTGAAGCTTGAGAGGTAGGCAGGGCTCAGTGGAACCAGGTCATATAGCATATTAGGCAGTGCGAAGCTTTTGAAGAGTTTTAAGAAGGGTGTTACATAAGCAAATTTGACTTATAAAAGTTGGGAGATGTATGATGTATTTTATACTACTATGTATAAAATAGGTAACTAATGAGAACCTACTGTATAGCACAGGGAACTCTACTCAATGCTCTGTGGTGACCTAAATGGGAAGGAAATCCAAAAAAGCAGGGATATATGTATACGTGTGGCTGATTCACTTTGCTGTACAGCAGAAACTAACACAACATTGTAAAGCAACTATACTCCAATAAAAATTAAAAAAAAAAAAAGTTGCTCGAGCTGCAGTGCCAAGAAGATACTGAAAAGCAAGCGACAACAATGAATATGAGGAGACCAGTTCGTATGACTGTTACAAGTGTCCAAGGGACTAGAATGGTGCTAATAGAAATGGAGTAGTTGTTTTCAAACGGCTATATAATAACCCACAGTATTATTGTAAACACAATGAAATTGTAAAATAAGTCCAAAATTTTGCAGAAGCAATTACATTGAGTTCATCATGCACAAAGAACATTTTGAAGTTGATTTCATAATATAAATCATCAAATCAAGAGACAGTTGTTTTAACTATATGGTCTAATACAGTTCGACTTTATTCTTTGTGGTGATCAATATGAAAAGAAAGGCTCTACAAATGACAAATATGTAAATCCTTACAGTCAAGAGGGCTGAGATGAGGCTAACTAGAAGAGTACACAGTTTGAAGGAGTCAAAGAATGTCTTGGAAATTGGACTTCTTATATTACGGTTCTCATATTTGGGATCTGTAAAGATTTGGGGAAAAAATAGGTAAATGTCTGGCTCTCATCAAGTACGAGGACTAACATTTGAACTCCATCCCTATATTTTGAGTATTACCCACCTCCCACCAAAAATGATGAAGATGATAAATACTTTCTTTCCCAGCCTCCTTTTGTAACCAGAGTGTGGGCACATGACACAAGCTCATCCAACTGGATGCATCCACCATAAACTTTGAATAAAGAGCTATTGACAGAATGGAAGAATCCATTCCAGTGGCATGTGGTGGAGGTAGCAGCAATAATATTGAGTTTTCTGGTAAGCAGGGTGAACTGTGCTAGTGACAGCAGCCAGCGTTTGATACATGCCACAGCACGGCACTTTGGGAAATTCAATGTACTGTGCCTGCAGAAGTGGTAGCCCTGACCTCACTGGTTTGTGGAAGGATTGGGTGTGTGCTCCCCCATGTTGTTTAGCCTCATTTATCCCTGATTGTTTTCTAAACTTCATTCTGAAGCCTGAAATCCAGTCTAAAAAAATTAAGTTCATTCATTCAGTTAGTTTAAATCTGCCAGAGTTGAAGTCTCCTGCTTGTATGCAATGGTTTACTGAATTAGCAGTAAGTACTAATAAATATTAGTATTAGTGGCAGAAGGAATAAATTAACTTTATTCCTTCTGCCACTTGTCATTGGACAGGCTATTTCTTTTCCTGCTATTGGATAAAATTTGGGGCATATTTCACAGCTTTCCCAGTTCCCTGTAGTCAGTCACAGGCACAGTCCCCTTTTTGTAATTAAAATGTCCAGTTCAATAATTAAAAAAAAAAACTTGTAAACCTTTTAATTTAGACTTTCTCCATTGCCTCCAGCTGTATACTAATGTAAGCTTGATATCCTGAAAGTCTGAGGGGAACAAATGGAGAGTGAGGGGGCTTTACTTAGTGTCTTTTTCTCCCTTTGCCTATTTTTGTTCTTTGACTCTTCGTTCCTACTCTCACTAGCCGTAGGGGTTAGCCCCTTCAGGACTGTAGAGATGATGATTGAGGAAGGAGAGGTAGGAACTACAGAGCCCTGTCTTTTGTAGATGAAAAAGTCTGCAGATCTTAAGGTGGAACTCTTGAAATCCCTCTCACTTGGCTGGAGGAAGCATTACCATCTTAATCCACCTGAGAGTGTTCAATGAAGCACTCTCAACAAAGAATTCCTTGTCTTCTAGCCCCAGGCCCCAATCTAAATTGCTTATAAAACTGAAGTGGCGTGTCTCCAATGCCAGCATAGATGGTCTAGCAGCTCACTTTGCGAGAGGTATTTGGCAACTTCTAAATTGATCTCAGCCTTCCAGTCTCTGCCAAAACTGACATACAAAGAGACTCAAGGCAAAGTATTCTGCTACTCTTGCAACTATGAGCCCTGACACATAGAGCTTTTTTGCCTTCTGATAAGCCTTTTTCCTAAACCCAATCCCTTATTTATTGATAGGCAAGATAAAGACACACTTTTGTCCTACTTCCTACTTTATTTCATACCTAAGAGTAGCACTGGTGGCTAATTATTAAGACAGTTCAATTTTTGTAGGTCAATATACACTTTCTGAAGTTTTGATTTCTTCAGTTTTACAAGTAGCCCTGTTTACTACTTTAATCTTTAATTCATCCTTAGAAACTTTTAAAAAAGATATAATAGCTAATACATATATACTATTTCATCAATCCAAAAATATATATTTCTATATAATTATTTTTTCTATCTTCTCAATAGAAATGCAAGATGTATCTTCGTGCTTTTAACAACATTGGTTATCTCATCCATAATACATGCTTCAGCATCTTTCTGGTATTTGGCAAGGTATTTTTCGTAGCACATTGTGTAAGAATGGGTCTTTAGAATAGAATAAAGATACCTCAAAATGAGACACAACCTTAGGTCTAGACTACAAAGCCTGAAGGAACAAAACTGGAAACCGATGATTATTAAAATAAAAAGTAAAATAAAAAAAAAAAGCAAATATGTTTATCAGCTCAACGAAAACCTCACCTGAGATAGAGTGTTTTACATACAACTCCAGTGCTGGCCTGATGGTACAAAGAAAATAACTGACTTTGTACCCACTACTGATTACCAAATGCTTCTCATTCTAATTTAAAAACTAATCAACAGGGACTCCACACAGGCAGACAAGACAATTTGTGTCAGCTAAAATATATCAGGCAGTCTAGCCCAGTATGCAGAGTATAGGATTCTGCTTTCAGCTGCCATCTCCTAATGGTCTGGATTTAGCTCTCCGAAAATTGGAGGAAATTAGCAATACTGCCAATGTAGACTTTGACTAGTCGCCACTGTCATGCTCCACTTGTGAGAATCCACCCACCCTTATTACTGAAGTTGATACCTATTTAAAAAGTAACTACATGAAACTAATTCTAATTAAAGTTGAATAGGAATCAATTTAACTTTCTGGTTACAAGGAGAACTGGGTAATATCCAAGATCTCTGCTCTACTCTTTACTAATATTGCAGTCTAAGGCAATTTACTTAACCTCTCTCTGCTCCCATGTTTTCTCTTTATATAGGCTCTGCCAAGGGAAGCACCTCGGAGCCAGCTGACGTGAAAAGCAAAAAGGACTTTCTGATTGAGTAGAGAGGGAAGAGAGCACTGGAGATTAACCAAGAGGAGAAAATCAGCATTGGTGAGCATTCTTCTCACAAGACAAAGCAGCAGAGGCCAAAGGAGCAGAAAGGAGGCAAGAGTAGCAGAACTGACTTACAATGCCTCACGCCATTCCCTTCTTTTATCTGTCAAAATATAAGAAAAGGAAGTCAGGGACTAGTGTTCTGCTGTTGAGAATGATAAAAGAATCTCAGATTTGTGACCACAAGGAATCAAATAATTGATTTTGGTCAGATTTATTGTTTCCGCAGAACTAGAGGCTGTCAATCAAAATGATCGATAAATTAGTAAATTGGGCTGGGATCTCTCCATACTAAATATTAATTGAAACTATACAAAAAAGTATTTTTAAAATAACATATTACATAGTTCAGAATATAATGCTACTAAACAGCATGAACTGAGTTCTATAAAAGGAGATAAGTTTAATAAATGTGTGTGAATTTTATAGTCTGATATTGAGCTATCAACCAAGTTCAATATTAAGGAACTGCCTCAAACTCAAATTAATTCACCTTAAGTTATATTTATACATTAAATCTAAGAAGCTGGAATTTCACAGCAAAGTAATAAAATGCTAATAAAGCTAATGGAAGAAATTCTGCCTTCAAGACACTAATTCAATGAAAGTTACATGTACCTCAGCACAGTTCCCCTTTGACTGAGAACTGATTCACCTAAAGTATATAATTTGTTAAACCTTAGCAACATTTAGACCTGACTGATGTTTATGGATATAAGTTCTATGAGACTTAAACACTAGTCTTTTATTGTCTCATTAGTTATAAAACTAATTGGTCTAATTTTGGCTCATTCAAAGTCACATTAAAGGAAGATTAATTAATTCATGTTATGTGTTTTAGTCAGTCTTTCCTGGGCATTAAAATTCCCCTTCCAGGGAATTCCCTGGTGATCCAGTGGTTAGGACTCAGTTCGCTCACTGCCGAGGGCCTGGGTTAAAAAAAAGAAAAAAATTGCCCTTCCAAATGGGCAGAGTAGGGTGATAAGAAACAACTCAAAAGCTACTTTGCTTTATTTGCATATTTCAAAACAGGCATGCTGAGCATATTGAAATTCAGCTAATGAGTTCAACAATATGACAAGAATAACATATGACAACTAGTTTCTTTTCAGAATATTTTCTTCCATTCTTTGCTCTTAAAATGCCCACAGATATTTATATAGCTACAATCAAAATGTATCTACAGTTTTTAAAATTTATTCTGCTGCCTTCAACTACCTATAAATACAAATAAAAAGATTCATATTTATTGATAACCAACAATTTTTGCTAAGAATTTCCAAATAATAAGTTATTACTTAAATATATGAACAAAAAGTTTGTTACTAAGATATAAGCCTATGGATCTAATTAGAAAAAACAGTAAACATAATTTTTAAAAATACTGACATTTTATATTTACTGATAAAACATAATGTCTTTCTACTTGACAGTTACGATAAAATGGCATTAATTATGATAGACAAGGTTTTCTATAGTTTATTAAAACCAAAAATTTCCATAGTTTTGCCCTTCAACTTTAAGTAGATTCTCTCTTGATTATACAACTTATGAATGATGATTTTTCAGAAAACATTAATTATTATAATGCAAATACATTAAATAAGTAATCCAGAAATTGAAAATTTAAATGTATTGTTACAGAAACTCCCTCCCCCCTTTTCCACATTCACACTGTTCCAGTCAGGCCAAAGCAGTACAGTGTATTATTTTTTTTTTTTTTTTTTTTTCACACACACACACTGTATTTTATTTTTACAAGAGATAAATCGACTGACACCAAGCATTGTACATGGATGACCACAACAAAAGCAACAATGATTGCAATTACCAAACATGAAACACACTCATACTATGTCATAGTATTGACATTCAGTCCAGTAATCCTCCACTGTAACAGCTCCTTTACTTTGCAGTGAAAATTGATTTGTATATTCTTTGCCTCTGAGTCCTTGTGGAATTTTTTTTTTTTTTTAAATTCAGACAGAAAGTCACAAAAATTATACTCATCCTCATCAGTTCACTCAGTCCCATGTAATTAATTTTTTTTTTTTCATCTTGATCTTTTGTTAGCACTTTTATGAGTTCATCAGTTTTTCATTAGAGTTCTGAAAATGCTTATTCATTCAGTTCAGCAGTACAGTCCGCTACCAGAAACCTGTACTTGTCAGAGTCTTTTCCATGTATTTCTTGAAGATGAACAGTGTGAAGAGTACAGTGTATTATTAAATAAATATCAAATGGTAGATAAATAGAATAATAGTTCAATTATCCTGACTTAATTTATCTATATCAGCAACCACCAGAACCAATCCTAGCACTTACACATAAACACAAAGGGCTTCTGAAGGAACAAAAAGATGTCCACGCTCTTTACTGATAGGGCCCAGCACTTTTCTTTGGCCTCCAATCCACGCTTTTAGATACAATAATAAATTGCTTCCTGGTTTAATTACTAAATTCTCAGTTAACCAAAAGTAAAAGAGAAGAAAAATGACAGCAACAGCAATAAGAAATGGTATTTGAAAAGACTGACAGTTTCCTTTACTTTAATAATACTATGGCCCAAAGCTTAATGAATGTTATGAATCCTTTTAATTTCATATACTAGGGAAAAAATGAAAATAATAAAATATATCAAATAACATATTATTTTCATTGAAATAACTGAGGAAATCCTTATCTTTAACTGGAAGAAAAATTAAGCATTTCTCTTATGTTCTTGGCCTGGGGCAAAGGTCAGATTACATGCAAAATGGTACTACTTTTCTAGAATTCTCCTCTATTGTTTCTTATTGACAAATGATACTAAGCAAAGTAGGTGATTTCTTACTGTTCAAAGGGAGATAATTTCATCAGTGACAATATCCATTTTAGACAGGTGCTGTAATCATTTCAGAATCTATGTCAAATTTTATGTCAATTTATGATATATATGCATATATTTTTAAAACATTCTTTACTAATTTTCCATTTGTGAATTGTTTAAGGACAAAGGTTAATAGAAATGCTTAGCAGATTAACTATAACTACACATACTAAAATTTCATCATAACCAATTCTGCTCTATGGCTAACAGTGTAAAAAAAGATTCCGCTTTGAATGCATCCCAGAGATACATGACTTATAAAGCACACGTTGAGGGGAGTAGGTGTTGAAGACTCTGTAATCCAAAAACATAGTCCAGAATAGCTCCATTTTCCTTAAAAGAAACTTTTAAAAAAGCATTAAATACTATTAAAATTCATTACAAAACCACTATGGCATTTCAAAGTAACTGCCATATTGTCATTTTCTGCTTTAACAAAGAAAATGCACATGTGGCAAGTCTTTGAATTCCAGGCCTTCTTTAGAGCTATTATTTCCTTTCGTAAGTAAAGAGCATTCAAAAGCATCTCTGCTTGGTCAAAAGCCACCAGGATGACTTCGACTTTTTTTCACTGTACATAGTGGATATTTAAACCTGGTACTATGCCAGTAAACCTTTGACTATTCTTTTATTTGTTTCTAACTTTGGTATCTTAGAGATACTTAAAATATCTTCTTCCTAGTCTATTCTTTAAGAAATTTTACAAAATGCATTGGTCAGTTAATTCATTTGCTCTATAAAAGTGTTTCATGTCTACCATTTGTGTACCAGGCATTGAGCTAGTACAGAAATATAAAAGTAACTAAGAAAATTTATACCTGGGAAGATCTCTCAACTCAGTGAGGCAGAAAATACAGAAAAATAAACATCCTCATGGGGAAGGTGCTATGGGAATGACTGGAGACAGCTATATTATAGATATGTGATTACACAACCTAGCCAAATTTTTATAGGGATCCAGGCAGAAATAGCAAAACATTCTGCCGGGAGAGGGAATATAGAGAAGGACACTTGAGCTGAGGTTAAAAAAGTGAATAGAGGCTAACCTTTTCCTGGAAAAGGAATGAGCAAGCACTTGGAGGTATAAGAGAGCATGGTATACTCCGGAAACTGAAAGGAGTTCAAAGTTGTTAGAGCAGTACATATGAGTATTCTTTCAAGCAATGAAGGTCTTCAGAAACTTTTGGTAGATGATGAAAACAAGTCTATATATTAGAATGTTAACTTGCTTGATAAGCAATTTTAATTGAGAATCTACTGTGGCTTTTTGCTAGGTCATGGAGAAATAATTGTGACCATAGAACAGTGACTGTCCTCGTGAAGATGAATATTAAACAAATAATTATAAGTAAGCAATGATTACAAGTATACAATGTTATGTGGAGGAACCAAATCAACAAGACTCATAAAGTTTAAATGTCTAATTTTAAAAATCAATATTTTCATTTATGGTTTCATTTTATGGCTTATTGTCACTTAAAACTTTTACTGTTTTTCCTCTATTTACATATGTATTACATAGTTCTTTACTGTAGCTTAACAACATTTAAGGGCAAATAGCCTCATTTTTTAATAACATTTTCTTTGTTTTTTTAATCTGTTTATTATTCCAAACAAACTATTGGACCATCTCCATGCTATTCAGACTCCTAAACCATGTTTATAATACAGATCCACATCAATTCAAGTCCATTTACCTATCATTAAAGACTTGGAGTTTTCTTTATAAAATCAGACATTTTTTATTATATATTCTAATAGACTATTGCTTATATATAGAATTTTTAATATAAAAAGCAAATAAAGCACAGCACTGTAGGTTCTATGGGAACACAAAGGGAGGGAAAGCATTTTAAATGTACAGTTATGAAAAATATTTAATTGTTAAACATCAATATTTTAAACTCATAAATTCTTCCCATCAAAATATTCTAGTAGCTACACACAAATTCAAGGTAATGAATTATTCTATTTTTATTCTATCTTAACCAGAAGAGCATCTTTTTTAATAATTTAATTTGGATATTTCCTAAATTTGACAATATCTTCTTACTGACTATCTTGGGAATAACAGACACACCTTAATCAGTTAAATTAATGTTTTACTATATTCTAATGAATTAGTCCTCTGTTTTCATCCATAATGTGACTGTATTACTCTATTCTTCATTCTTTTAATTTATTTATTTTGCTTTCTATTTAATCATAAATGTATTAAGATAATCTTGACTGGTGAGCTTAATAAGATAACTGTAGCTTACTGCTTATCATTTTACATTCATAAGTAGCAGTCCATTTTAGTTGAGACAATTTAAATTTTCTGTTTTCAATGATTTAATTTTCTTTCCTATTTAATAAGTGAATATCACTTGCCTTTTCTTCCTTTTTCTCTTCCTTTTCTCTCTTATCTTCTATTTTTATACTCTGCTTTGCAAATCACATTACATCCATCATCATAAATCATTAAATAGTGTGGGTGAAATAAAATCAGAAAGACTAATTCCAGACCCACTTTTTCTATTAATTAAGAGTGTGACATTGTAAAAGGCATTTAGCCTGTCTGAATTTTAATTTCATCATATTTATACTAAGAAGTTGAAAGTAACTGATTTTTCAGTTCCCTAATATAAACCTCTAATTGTCTACATTTATTTTTTGGTGAACCAATCAGCCACTTTTTCATTCAACATTAATTCAAAACTTAATAATTCAACATCTTAGTCTATGCCAGGAATTGTACCAAGTACATTTTGGGGCCAGGGTGGGGGGCACTCCCCATAATATTTTGATTCTTGTTTAACTTTGACATGAGGATAGTATTGCACATTATTTTATCTCTTCAAATAGAGCTCTCTTAAAGGATATTTTCTTATGATTAATTTTTTTTGATTGAGGCAGTTTTCATCACATAGCTTATCAGAATTTTTACCTCATTATGATACTGTAACTATTATGGACTAAATTTAGTTTGCCAGAAAGTATGTATGTTGAAGCCCTAATCCCCCAATGTGACTCTATTTGGAGACAGGACCTTTAAGGAGTTAACTAAGGTTAAATGAAGTCATAAGAGTGGGGCCCTAATCCAAATGGACTGGTGTCCTTATAAAAAGAGGAAGAGACATCATGAGTGCATGTGTAGAGGAAAGGCTGTGTTGAGGACAAAGTGAGAAGGCAACCATCTGCAAGCCAAGAAGAGAAGCCTCACCAGAAACCAACACCTTGGTTTAGAATTCCAGCCTCCAGAACTGTGAGATAATAAATTTCCGTTGTTGGAGAGCTGGGAGGAGGTGGCAGACAGCGGGGCACTCCGAACAACTGTAGTGAATGAAGTTTCTACTCTCATAAAGCTTATTTTCTAGTGCAGAAAGATGGACAATAAATAATATTCTATACACACACACAATGAAGAAAAGTAAGACAAATTAATGAGCATAGAAAGTGACTGGCAGATTAGTTCGAGATGGCGGAGTAAAAGGATGTGCACTCACTCCCTCTTGCTAGAGCACCGGAATCACAACTAACTGCCGAACAATCATCAACAGGAAGACACTGGAACTCACCAAAAACTTTGTCCAAAGACAAATGAGAAGCTGCAATAAGACGGTAGGAGGGGCGCAATCACAAAAAAATCAAATCCCATAACGGCTGGGGGGTGACTCACAAACTAGAGAACACTTATACCACAGAAGTCCACCCACTGGAGTGAAGGTTCTGGGCCCCACGTCAGGCTTTCCAACTTGGGGGTCTGGAAACGGGAGGAGGAGTTCCTAGAGAATCAGACTTTGAAGGCTAGTGGGAATTGATTGCAGGACATCGACAGGACTCGGGGAAATAGAGACTCCACTCCTGGAGGGCACACACAAAGTAGTGTGCACACTGGGACCCAGGGGAAGGAGCAGTGACCCCACAGGAGACTGAATCAGACCTACCTGCTAGTGTTGGAAGGTCTCCTGCAGAGATGGGGGGTGGTTATGGCTCACCATGGGGACAAGGACACTGGCAGCAGAAGTTCTGGGAAGTACTCCTTGGCGTGAGCCCTCGCAGAGTCCACCATTAGCACCACCAAAGAGCCAGGTAGGCTCCAGTGCTGGGTCGCCTCAGGCCAAACCAACCAATAGGGAGGTAACCCAGCCCCACCCATCAGCAGACAAGCAGATTAAAGTTTAACTGAGCTCTGCCCACCAGAGCAACACCCAGCTCTAGCCACCACCAGTCCCTCCCATCAGGAAACTTGCACATGCCTCTTAGATAGCCTCATCCACCAGAGGGCAGACAGCAGAAGCAAGAAGAACTACAATTCTGCAGCCTGTGGAAGGAAAACCACATTCACAGAAAGATAGACAAGATGAAAAGGCAGAGGACTTTGTCCCAGAAGAAGAAAAAAGATAAAACCCCAGAAAAACAACTAAATGAAGTGGAGATAGGCAACCTTCCAGAAAAAGAATTCAGAATACTGATAGTGAAGATGATCCAGGACCTCAGAAAAAGAATGGAGGCAAAGATCGAGAACATGCAAAAAATGTTTCACAAACACCTAGAAGAATTAAAGAACAAACAAACAGAGATGAACAATACAATAACTGAAACGAAAAATACACTAGAAGGAATCAACAGCAGAATAACTGAGGCAGAAGAACAGGTATGTGACCAAGAAGAGAGAATGCTGGAATTCATTGCCGCAGAACAGAATAAAGAAAAAAGAATGAAAAGAAATGAAGACAGCCTAAGAGACCACTGGGACAACATTAAACGCAACATTCGCATTATAGGGGTCCCAGAAGAAGAAGAGAGAGACAAAGGAACTGAGAAAATATGTGAAGAGATTATAGTTGAAAACTTCCCTAACATGCGAAAGGAAATAGCCACCTAAGTCCAGGAAGTGCAGAGAGTCCCAGGCAGGATAAACCCAAGGATAAACACACTGAGACATACAGTAATAAAATAAACAAAAATGGGGCTTCCCTGGTGGCGCGGTGGTTGGGAGTCTGCCTGCCGATGCGGGGGGCAGGAGTTCGGGCCCTGGTCTGGGAGGATCCCGCATGCCGCGGAGCGGCTGGGCCCATGAGCCGCGGCTGCTGGGCCTGCGCGTCTAGAGCCTGTGCTCCACAGGAGGGGCCGCGATGGTGAGAGGCCCGCGCACCGCGATGAAGAGTGGCCCCCACTCGCCGCAACTGGGGGGGGCCCTCGCACGGAGGCGGGGACCCAACACAGCCAGAAATAAATAAATAAATAAATAAATTTATTTAAAAAAATAAAAAATAAAAAAAATAAACAAAAATGAAAGACAAAGAAAAATTATGGAAAGCAACAAGAGAAAAATGACAAATAACATATAAGGGAACTCCCAAAAGGTTAACAGCTGATTTCTCAACAGAAACTCTACAAGCCAGAAGGGAGTGGCACGATATATTTAAAGTGATGAAAGGGAAGAAACTACAACCAAGATTACTCTACCCAGCAAGGATCTCATTCAGATTCGACGGAGAAATCAAAAGCTTTACAGACAAGCAAAAGCTAAGAGAATTCAGCACCACCAAACCAGTTCTACAACAAATGTTAAAGGAACTTCTCTGAGTGGGAAACACAACAGAAGAAAAGGACCTACAAAAACAAACCCATAACAATTAAGCAAATGGTAATAGGAACATACATATTGATAATTACCTTAAATGTGAATGGATTAAATGCTCCAACCAAAAGACAGGCTCGCTGACTGGATACAAAAACAAGACCCAAATATATGCTGTCTACAAGAGACCCACTTCAGACCTAGGGACACACACAGACTGAAAATGAGGGGATGGAAATATATATTCCAGGCAAATGGAAATCAAAAGAAAGCTGGAGTAGCAATTCTCATATCAGATAAAATAGACCTTAAAATAAAGAATGCCACAAGAGACAAGGAAGGACACTACATAATGATCAAGGGATCAATCCAAGAAGAAGATATAACAATTATAAATATATATGCACCCAACATAGGAGCACCTAAATTCATAAGGCAACTGCTAACATCTATTAAAGAGGAAATTGACAGTAATACAATAAGAGTGGGGGACTTTAACGCCTCACTTACACCAATGGACAGATCATCCAGACAGAAAATTAATAAGGAAACACAAGCTTTAAATGACACAATAGACGAGATAGATTTAATTGATAATTACAGGACATTCCAACCTAAAACAGCAGATTACACTTTCTTCTCAAGTGCACATGCAACATTCTCCAGGATAGATCACATCTTGGATCACAAACCAAGCCTCGGTAAAGTTAAGAAAATTGAAACCATATCAAGCATCTTTTCTGACCACAACGCTATGAGATTAGAAATCAATTACAGGGAAAAAACGTAAAAAACACAAACACATGGAGGCTAATCAATACATTACTAAATAACCAAGACATCACTGAAGAAATCAAAGAGGAAGTCAAAAAATACCTAGAAAGAAATTACAATGAAAACACGATGATCCAAAACCTATGGGATGCAGCATAAACAGTTCTAAGAGGGAAGTTTATAGCAATACAAGCCTACCTCAAGAAACAAGAAAAATCTCAAATAAACAGTCTACCCTTACACCTAAAGGAACTAGAGAAAGAAGAAGAAGAAAACCCAAAGCTAGTAGAAGGAAAGAAATCATAAAGATCAGAGCAGATATAAATGAAATAGAAACAAAGAAAACAATAGCAAAGATCAATAAAACTAAAAGCTGGTTCTTTGAGAAGATAAACAAAACTGATAAACCTCTAGCCAGACTCATCAAGAAAAAGAAGGAGAGGACTCAAATCAATAAAACTAGAAATGAAAAAGGAGAACCTACAAGAGACACGGCAGAAATACAAAGCATCCTAAGAGACTACTATAAGCAACTCTATGCTAAAAATGGACAACCTGGAAGAAATGGACAAATTCTTAGAAAGGTATAAACTTCCAAGACTGAACCAGGAAGAAATAGAAAATATGAACAGACCAATCACAAGTAATGAAATTGAAACTGTGATTAAAAATCTTCTAACAAACAAAAGTCCAGGACCAGATGGCTTCACAGGTGAATTCTATCAAACATTTAGAGAAGAGCTAACACCCATCCTTCTCAAGCTCTTCCAAAAAATTAGAGAGGAAGGAACACTCCCAAAATTGGTGCCTCAAATTCTATGAGGCCACCATCACCCTGATACCAAAACCAAAGATACTACAAAAAAGAAAATTACACGCCAATATCACTGATGAATAGAGATGCAAAAAATCTTCAACAAGATATTAGCAAACAGAATCCAACAACACATTAAAAGGATCATACACCATGATCAAGTGGGATTTATCTCAGGTATGCAAGGATTCTTCAATATATGCAAATCAATCAATGTGATACACCATACTAACAAATTGAAGGATAAAAACCATATGATCATCTCAATAGATGCAGAAAAAGCTTTTGACAAAATTCAACACCCGTTTATGATAAAAACTCTCCAGAAAGTGGGCATAGAGGGAACCTACCTCAACATAATAAAGGCCATATATGACAAACCCACAGCAAACATCATTCTCAATGGTGAAAACTGAAAATATTTCCTCTAAGATCAGGAACAAGACAAAGGTGCCCACGCTCGCCACTCTTATTCAACATAGTTTTGGAAATCCTAGCCATGGCAATCAGAGAAGAAAAAGAAATAAAAGGAATCCAAATCAGAAAAGAAGAAGTAAAGCTGTCACTGTTTGCAGCTGACATGATTTTATACATAGAGAATCCTAAAGATGCCACCAGAAAACTACTAGAGCTAAGCAATGAATCCGGTAAAGCTGCAGGATACAAAATTAATGCACAGCAATCTCTTGCATTCCTATACACTAACAACGAAAGATCAGAAAGAGAAATTAAGGAAACAATCCCATTCACCACTGCAACAAAAAGAACAAAATACCTAGGAATAAAGCTACCTAAGGAGGTCAAAGACCTGTACTCAGAAAACTATAAGACACTGAGGAAAGAAATCAAAGATGACACAGATGGAGAGATATACCATGTTCTTGGATTGGAAGAATCAATATTGTGAAAATTACTATACTACCCAAAGCAATCTACAGATTTAATGCAATCCCTATGAAATTACCAGTGGCATTTTTCACAGAACTAGAACAAAAAATCTTAAAATTTGTATGGAGACACAAAAGACCCCAAATAGCCAAAGCAATCTTGAGAAAGAAAAATGGAGCTGGAGGAATCAGGGTTCCTGACTTCAGACTGTGTTACAAAGCCAGAGTAATCAAGAAAGTATGGTACTGGCACAAAAACAGAAATATAGATCAATGGAACAGGATAGAAAGCCCAGAGATAAACCCACGCACTTATGGTCACCTTATTTTTGATAAAGGAGGCAAGCATATACAATGGAGAAAAGACAGCCTCTTCAATAAGTGGTGCTGGGATAACTGGACAGCTACATGTAAAAGAATGAAAATAGAACACTCCCTAACACCATACACAAAAATAATCAAAATGGATTAAAGACCTAAATGTAAGGCCAGGCACTATAAATCTCTTAGAGGGAAACATAGGCAGAACACTCTATGACATAAATCACAGCAAGATTCTTTTTGACCTACCTCCTAGAGAAATGGAAATAAAAACAAAAGTAAACAAATGGGACCTAATGAAACTTAAAAGCTTTTGCACAGCAAAGGAAACCATAATCAAGATGAAAAGACAACCCTCAGAATGGGAGAAAATATTTGCAAATGAAGGAACTGACAAAGTATTAATCTCCAAAATATACAAGCAGCTCATGCAGCTCAATATCAAAAAACAAACAACCTAATCCAAAAATGGGCAGAAGATCTAAATAGACATTTCTCCAAAGAAAACATACAGATGGCCAAGAAGCACATGAAAACCTGCTCAACATCAGTAATTATTAGAGAAATGCAAATCAAAACTACCATGAGGTATCACCTCACACCAGTTAGAATGGGCATCTTCAGAAAATCTACAAACAACAATGATGGAGAGGGTGTGGAGAAAAGTGAACCCTCTTGCACTGTTGGTGGGAATGGAAATTGATACAGCCACTATGGAGAAGAGTATGGAGTTTCCTTAAAAAAGTAAAAATAGAATTACCATATGACCCAGCAATCCCACCCCTGGGCATATACCCAGAGAAAACCATAATTCAAAAAGACACATGCACCCCAATGTTCATTGCAGCTCTATTTACAATAGCCAGGTCATGAAAGCAACCTAAATGCCCATCGACAGACGAATGGATAAAGAAGATGTGGTACATATATACAATGTAATATTACTCAGCCATAGAAAGGAACAAAATTGGGTCATTTGTAGAGACGTGGATGGATCTAGAGACTGTCATACAGAGTAAAGTAAGTTAGAAAGAGAAAAACAAATATCGTATATTAATGCATATATGTGGAACTTAGAAAAATGGTACAGATGAACTGGTTTGCAGTGCAGAAATAGAGACACAGATGTAGGAACAAACGTATGGACACCAAGGGGGGAAACTGGCGGGGTGGGTGGTGTTGGTGGGATGAATTGGGAGATTGGGATTGACATATATACACTAATATGTATAAAATAGATAACTAATAAGAATCTGCTGTATAAAAAATAAATAAAATAAAATTCAAAAATTCAAAAAAAAAATTTCTGTTGTTTAAGCCACCCAGTCTGTGGTATTGTGCCATGGCCGCCCAAGTATGACTTAATTTTAATCTACATGTTGATAATTTCTAATTCTTTATCTTCAGCTGACATATCTCCTGAACTAAAATCCAGTTTAGCAAAACACTTGCTAGACATATACTTTTTGTTGTTTTCTAACCATTTGTTATCTATACATGTGTAAAATTGGACTCATCATCTTCCCTTTCCATCCTTTTGTGTTTATCCTTCCAGGGAATAGAGTCATCATATACCTAATTTACCCTGGTCAAGATATCTTCATCAACCTTGATTCAACTGCTGAATTTAATAAATCTCTAAGCCAGTAAGGTCTATCCTCAAAGTGCAACTTAAATTCTATCATGTCAATCTCTACTGCATCTACCACAATTTAGGCACACACCATCTCTAGCTTACATTATGAGTATTTCTCCCTCCAGTTTCACTCCTCCTGCTCCTACATCCATTCTTCACAGTATAGCGAAAGAGAGTTTTCTATATTCCAAACTAGACACCTACTTCAATAACTACCAAATGCCACAAAATAATGTTCATATGTTTTGGTGAGGATTATAAAGGGGGTCATAATTTGCCCTAGATGACCTCTTTCTGTTACCCTAACTCTTGCTACTCAATTTTTAGATGTGCTCAAGTTATTGCTGAAATAACTACAGATTCTTAAATGGGCAACAATGATTACAGCAAAGATAATAATAATAATAATAATACAGCATATTTATCAGTCACTTACTTTGGGCTAATAACTATACAAAACACATATACACATAAACATATCAAACCTCCAAAACCTAATTTTGATATAAATAATATCATCATTGGAATTCACCAGAATTTTAGAAATTAAATGACCTCTACAAAATACCTCAGCATCAGAATTCAAATCCAAGTCTTCTGGAAACCAAAACGTATGAGGCTATGCTGACTCCCATGCATTCTTTTGCCTCTGTGCCTTATATGGTTCCCCCTACCTGGAAATCTCCATCCTCCCCTTTTATAAAAAAAATTTTTTTTACATCTTTATTGGACTCTAATTGCTTTACAGTGTTGTGTTAATTTCTGCTGTACAACAATGCGAATCAGCTATATGTATACATATATCCCCATATCCCCTCCTTCTTGAGCCTCCCTCCCACCCTCCCTATCCCACCCCTCTAGGTGGTCACAAAGCACCAAGCTGATCTCCCTGTGCTAGGCAGCAGCTTCCCACTAGCCATCCATTTTACATTTGGTAGTGTATATATGTCAATGCTACTCTCGCACTTTGTCCCAGCTTCTCTTTCCCCACCTGTGTCCTGAAGTCTGTTTTCTACATCTGCGTCTTCATTCCCGCCCTGCCACTAGGTTCATCAGTATCATTTTCTTAGATTCCATATATATGCATTAGCATATGGTATTTGTTTTTCTCCTTCTGACTTACTTCACTCTGTATGACAGACCCTAGGTCCATCCACCTCATTACAAATAACTGAATTTTGTTCCTTTTTATGGCTGAGTAATATTCCATTGTATATATGTGTCACATCTTTATCCATTCATCTGTTGATGGACATTTAGGTTGCTTCCATGTCCTGGCTATTGTCAATAGTGCTTCAATGAACACTGTGGTACATGTATCTTTTTGAATTATGGTTTTCTCAGGGTATCCATCCCCTTTTTGCATCTCTAATTCTTATTTGATATTTAAGGTGTCAGATATCAATTCTATGAACACACCTACTATGATAATGACCCTTCCCCTCAAATAATGGCTTAAATCTCCCTATTTGATTTAGGGCAAAGACACTATATTTCTCATACATTCATTATATAGCATATATAAATTAATTTTAAATGATATGCATATACATACATGTGTTTGTATATATGTGTGTGTATCTAAATAAATAGATGGTCTATGTATATACTTATTTTGAACGTGAAACAGAAACATTTATTCGTAGGTATTAAAATTGCTTACTGTTGAAGTTTCACCCACATTTAACATTGTTTATTTTGTTGATTTAAATTCTCTACTTCAATATTCCTTAATTAAAATGTATTAGCGGTCAATATTTCCTTGAAAGCTAGTCAAGCAGTCTTTATTCATGCATAATTGCTTTGCAGATAATAGTAGGGAAAAAACAATCAAACAGCTGCAAATTAGACCTCTATTGAGATATTTTAGAACATTTTTTGTCCACGTAGTTAATTAAAAATCAACCCATATAATGACAAATTTTACAAATTGATACTGGTATAAATTTGGATTATTTTATTAAATAGCCATGTGGTCCAGATGCAGCTCTCTATTCAGTCTCTCTCTCAATTTCTCTATCATTTCCTCTTTTCCTCCTTCGAAAGTTGCTGCAATATTTTCTAACAGATAAAACTAGCAAAATTTGCAGTTTCTAAGGAAGTTTAGCTAATTAATATCAATTTGAGCATTGTAGTATAAATGTCATTCTATCCTCCCCCTCCTTTGAAAATACCATTAATTAGATAATACTCGAGGTAAAAGACATGTTTTATGAAAACTAGAATACGGTATTTGTTGTTTAATTCTCAGTACTAACAACACTATATATGTAGTTTTAAAAACTACATCCTGTACAGTTTAAATTGTGAGCTGTAGCACAAAGAAGACTGAGCTGCAGAGTTAAAGATAACTAAGACACATGCATTATGAAAGGAACAGAGATACCGATTAATGTTTCACTTAGAAGGTTGAAAATGCATACCAAAAGTTAAGTTTATCTATTAAAATATAAAAATAGAATGTGCAATTTTAAAATACATTAAAAGAATAAGTAAAACTTGAACAAATAAAATGTATAAAGGAAATAAAATAAAGCAAAAAACCATATAAAATGAAACTAATGAATAACATGCTAGAAATATGCCAAATATGTTAATAATACTAATGTAAGTTGATAATAAAAGACAAGAATTTGCTTTTAAAAAATCTAATGATATGCTCTTTACAGAAGACATACCTAAACACAATGTTAACATAATGTTATAAAATATTTTAATAAAAAAGGGTGGATGAGAAAGGACAAATACTAACCAGAATAATATTATGGCAGCATTATTAATATGAATAAAATAAGGCAAAATCATTGATAGTGATAAAGTGTGTTATTATTTTATAATTCTGAATAATTTTTCAGAGAAACAATAAAGATTTATATGCTAGTGTTCTTAAACATTTTACATGTATTATCCTAATCCACAAAACACTCCCTCTCAGGTGTGAAGAAAGGGAACCCTCCTACACTGTTGGTGGGAATGTAAATTGGTATAGCCACTATGGAGAACAGTATGGAAGTTCCTTAAAAAACTAAAAATAGAGTTACCATATGATCCAGCAATCCCACTCTTGGGCATATAACCAGAAAAGATGAAAACTCTAATTTGAAAAGATACATGCATCCAAATGTGCATAGCAGTACTATTTATAATAGCCAAGATATGGAAGCAATCTAAGTAAGTGTCCCTTAACAGATGAACAGATAAAGAAGATGTGAGATATATATAATATATATATATATATATATATATAAAATGGAATATTACTCAGCCATAAAAATGAATGAAATAATGCCATTTGCAGCAACATGGATGGACCTAGAGATTATCATACTCAGTGAAGTCAGAAAGAGAAAGACAAATATCATATGATATCACTTATATGTGGAATCTAAAAAAATGATACAAATGAATTTATTTACAAAACAGAAATAGACTCATAGAAAACAAACTTATGGTTACCAAAGGGGAAGGGGTGGGGAATAAATTGGGAAATTGGGATTAACAGATACATACTACTATATATAAAATAGATAAACAAGGAACCTACTGTAGCACAAGGAACTACTGTATAGCACAAGGAACTATATTCAATATCTTGTAGAATCTGAAAAATAATATATACATATATGTATATATGTGTGTGTGTGTATATATATATACACATATATATATATGACTGAACCACTTTGCTGTACACCTGAAACATTGGAAATCAACTCTAGTTCAATTTAAAAAATCTCTCTCTCTCTCTATATATATAAAAAACCCACAGCTAACATCATATGCAATGGTCAAAAACTGAAGCTTTTCCTCTAAGATCAGGAACAAGACAAGGATGCACTCTCTCAAAACTTTTATTCAGCATAGTACTGGAAGTCCCAGGCAGAGCAATTAGGCAAGAAAAAGAAATTAAAGACATACAATTCAGAAAGAAAGAGTAAAACTGTCCCTCTTTACAGATTACATGATCATAATATATAGGAAACCCTAAAGACTTATTGAAAAAACTTTTAGAACCAATAACAAAATTCAATGAAGCTACAGCAAACAAAATCAACATACAGAAATCAGTTGCATTTCTATACACTAAAAAACAAGCTATCTGAAAAGGAAATTAGGAAAACAATCTCATTCACAGTAGTACCAAGAAGAATAAAGTACTTAGAAATAAATTAAGTAGATGAAAGACTGTACACTGAAAACTACAAAATATTACTGGAAGAAATTTTAAAAGACACAAAACAATGGAAAAATATCCAATGTTCACAGATTGGAATAATTAATATTGTTAAATATCTATACAACCCCAAATGATATACACATTCAATACAACTCCTATCAAAATCCCAATGGCATTTTTTTACAGAAACAGAAAAATAATTCTAAAACAAATATGGAATCACAAAAGACTATGAAAAGCCAAAACAATCTTTAGAAAGAAAAACAAAGCTGGCAGCATCACATTCTTGATTTCAAAAATATATTTCAAAGCTATAGTAATTAAAACAGTATTTTACTGCCATAAAGACAGACAAATAGATGGATGACACAAAACAGAGGGACCAGAAATCAATCCATGAATACATGGTCAATTGATCAACAAGAGTACCAAGAATACACAACAAGAAAGGGATAGTCTCTTAAACAAATGGTGCTGAGAAAACTGTATAGCCACATGCAAATAAATGAAATTGGATCCTTAACTTACACCATACAGAAAAATCAACTAAAAATGGATCAAAGGCTTCAATATAAAACCTGAAACTATAAAGATCCTGGAAGAAAACATGGGGAAAATGCTTCTGGATATTGGCCTTGGCAATTATTTCATTGATATGACTCAAAAGCACAGGCAACAAAAGGAAAAATAAACGAGTGTGACTATATCAAACTAAAAATCTGCACTAAAGGAAACAAAGAACAAAGTGAAAAAGCAACCTATGAAATGGGAGATAATATTTGCAAACTATATAGTAGATAAGGAGTGAATTTCCAAAATATGTAAGGAACTCATACAACTCAATAGCAAAGAAACTAAACTCTATTAAGAAATGAACTAACAAATTGAATAGACTTTTGTCCAAAGAAGACATAAAAATGGCCAACAGTTGTAAGCAACTCATACAACTCAATATCAAAGAAACTAAACTCTATTAAGAAATGGACTAACAAGTTGAATAGACTTTTGTCCAAAGAATACATAAAAATGGCCAAAAGGCATATGACAAGATGCTCAATATAACTAATCATCAGGGAAATGCA
The DNA here is from genome assembly GCF_028023285.1 of Balaenoptera ricei. Taxonomy (NCBI): domain Eukaryota; kingdom Metazoa; phylum Chordata; class Mammalia; order Artiodactyla; family Balaenopteridae; genus Balaenoptera; species Balaenoptera ricei. The sequence continues at coordinate 135,494,545 of NC_082640.1, forward strand.
AATCACAATGAGGTATTGCCTCACACCTGTTAGGATGGTTATTATCAAAACAACAAAGGAAAACAGTATTCCTGAGGATATAGAGAAACGGAAACCCTTGTAAACTATCGGTGGAAATACCAAATAGTGCAACCACTATGGGAAACAGTATGGAGATTCCTCAAAATATTAAATATAGAACTACCATATGATCCAGCAATCCAACTTGTGGATATTTATCTAAAAAAATTGAAATCAGTATATCAAAGAGATATTAGCCCTCCAAGGTCACTGCAGCCTTATTCACAGCAGCCAACATATGGATACAAATTTTTACAATACTGAGTAAAGTTGAAGATGCACTCTCAGACCAAGTAATTCCACTTCTTGATATATACATTGAAAAAATATTACAGATGTGCACACAGAGACATTTACACATATATTCAATTAGTTCCTAGCAGAAACTTAGAGAAAAGTTTTAGTATCACTATCCACTCAGAATATTGTATTATAGTTTAATAAGTGAGCTAAATCTTCATGTATTAACTTAGATAGCTCCAAAATAATTCATGTGGAATAAAAAAATTAAGTTGCAAAAGAATGCATATCATTTCACAATATTTCTGTAACTACTGAAACACAAAAAATACTATATATGATTTATGCATACAAAAACATATAACAAATGCTAACAGTCAAAACTTGGATAAGAATGACAAATTTTTGTTTCATATTCTATGCAGTACTGTGAGTCCAATGCAATACATTTTGATGAAATTGTTTAGTAATTATAATTAATTAGAAAGTTAATTCTAGTATTACTAGATATTATAGATATATAGATATAGATATCCAATATGGGTAGAGCATAGAGTATTACAGAAATATAATTATTTTTATTAAAAGTAATATATTAACCATTTTCAAATAATTGGAAAATCACACAATCTGTATATCTAACTATAATAAAAGCTAATATTTATATAATGCTTATAGATTAGTTTCTGTTCTACAAGCTTTATAAATACTAACTCACTTAATACTAACAGAAATCCTATAGGGTTATGAGGATTACAAGTAAGGGAACAGTCCTGGAGCATTTAGCAAACTTCTCATGATTGCATAACTTTTAAGTGACTGAGATGATTTTCAAATCCAGACATGGATTTGAATAGTAGGGTCTAGCTCATGCTATTAACCAAATACTCTACTGAATCTCGATGTGCCTTAAACACAAGTTGACTTTTGACTGTTATTGAGACCAACAGTCACTCAATCCTTCTCAAATTACTTAGAATTTGTAAATCAACAGATGGAGCTCAATCTTCTCTAAAGAAATATATTTACTGGATCACTTTGATTTTTCTGGGATGATCATGTATTGTTGATTACATTATTACCACCTTCTTTTGTTAATTTGTTCTCTTGTTTAGCTCTGAGTTTATAATCATTTGTTTTATCTCATTCTGGATGTGGCTCTGTTTCTATGATGAGGCAAGGCCAATATTCCCACTTATTTCTGCTGCCAGTAATGAAGAGTTAGAAAGATCCTATTTACGCATGTCATTATTTTCAATGTAAATAGTTAGCCACAGCTGCTGCAACTTTCCCAACTGTTAGAGAGAAAAATGAGGTGAGGAGATGAGGGCACAAATACATCATCTATCAACTGTCTAAGCATTTAGAATAATATATGAAAAAAGACCAAGAAAGAATGATTTGTTTCCAGGGCAACCAACTTCAAACTGAATGGACTCATATAGATCCTATCAACACCTAACATATACAATGAGCATAATCATAAGACAGGTTTGAAATTAGTCATTTAAAGTTTACACTTGCCTGGGATTTTCAGAAATATTCTGTTTGATTACCTCACATAACCAGTTGGTGACCTGAAGAACAACAGAGTATTAGATAACATAATGCCTTTAGTTATTTAATAAAAAAGTTCTTTATATACATTTTAAACAAGTAACTAAGAATAACACTAAATCACTTAAAAATTAGTTGAGTGAAAATATGTATTATTTAAGATATTCTATATTTGATTAAAGGCTTGTGAGATGAATTCATATTAATATGTGATTCCAGTTTATTCATTTTCACTGTGTATAATATTTAGTTTTATGAATATACCACAGTTTTCACCCCCATTCTACTGTTAATGAATATGTAGTCTCCCTTTTTTTTCCTTGTTCTGTTATGATTAATGCTCTTTCCAGCAACCTTTAACATATATTCTTGGGAGCATATGAATAGATAAAATAAGGGGAGCATTTATATGAGGATTTTAAACAAGCGAAACAATAATATATTGTTAAATAATGCATATATATTATAAAATTATAAAAATGTATATTGAAAAGAACACTGAAGGCAGGCCAGCAATTATCCTTAAGAAAGCAGGGGTACATAGGGGATTTTAGATACATTGGCCTTGCTGTTACTAAAGTAGGATGTAGATATGTAGTTGTTTGTTCTATTATCTCTACATTTTTTATGTTCCCAAATACTCTATCAAATTACATAAAGTTAATCCCTTTAGGTGAAAATATAAAGGTAAAATAGATTTCCCATTTGAGATTTTGTAAAAATGACTAAGTAAACTGTCATTTTTTTCACTAAAGCCATTGGTTACTAGTTACCATTTGTGGTAAGTAGCTCCTAAAATGCACCCCAAAGACCCCTCTTTCTGGTATGTATGACCTGTGTAAGCTTCTCCCTTTGAGTGTGGGTCACTTCTAATAAACAGAATATAGCAAAGGTAATAGGATTTTACCTCAAAGATTAAATTACAAGGACAGCGGTTTTCTTCTTGGGTGTCCACTCCTGCTCTTTTTCTTGCTTGGTCTATGGGAAACTGGTTATCACGTTGTGAGCTGCCATGTGGCAGGGGACTTTTATCTCTGGGGAATAGCTGGTGGGGACATGAAGCCTGCCAACAATCATATGATTTAAGCTTGAAAGTGAATCTTCCCCCAGTCAAACCTTGAGATGGCTACAGTCCTCCTGGCTGACAACCTGATTACAGCCTTGTGACAGATTCTGAGCCCAAAGACCTACCTAAGCCATGATGAAATTCCTGATACACATAAGCTGTGAGATAATAAATGTTTGTTACTTTAAGCCACTAAGTTTGGAGTAATTTATTACGCAATAATAAATAAACACTCTATTCTTGGGAAAGGAAAATAAACTGGACCATGGGAATGTAAAAATATTTCTAGCAGTAAAGTTAAAGAGAATAAAATTGAAGTATTCTTGATATATTCTAAAAGATAATTAGAGGAGATTAATTTCTAGCATGACAGAGCAAGGAGAGCAACAAATCCTCTCCCAAAGAAGAAAACAAACATTCCAACACTCCGGAAATTGACTTAGGACATACAACCTACTGAGAAACATTTACTCACAAAATTACTGAACTTCAGGTAAGAATAGCACAAATCTGTGGTATCTATGCTTGTGGCTACTCCTCTACCCCAACCAGCCTCCGTCTTCATCGTAGTCTAAGCAAGCCTTAGAAATGAGAAGTTCTGCTGCTGCTGCCGCCAAAGATAGCTCACTTGATTGAGATGTTTTCACTTATAGGCAAGTGAACAGGAGAGCCGACAGCTCTGACATCCTGAGTTTGTAACCCTATCCTCCTGTGGCATGCATATTCTCTGTTTGTCTCTGTCTCTGTCTGTCTCTGTCTCTCTCTCTCACACACACACACATTCACAAATACACACTAAAGCTTAGCAATAATTGATTGTCAGTTGCTGCTACTGTCACTCCCCAAGGTGCAAGAGCAGTTTGAAGCCATCTTGTCGCTCCTTTGTGAAAAATGTTCTTGCCAGAGTGACTTGACAAGAAAGCATGGGAATTATTGCCTCAGAGCCATGGAATATAGTTGACTCAACTACCTCTTTTTAAGACTCACCAAAATCACTAGATATAGGTAAAAAACATTATTCCTGGCAACCACAGCTGCTGATATTGAGTCAGCTGTCATTTCTATTCTTCCTAGTATAACATGGAGATAGTCTGAACTCATCCACTTTTCCTCCACCCAATCACCTCTTAAATAAAAATGTCATCATTGATTTGCAAGTTTAATGATGACTGAAGAAAACACCCCTGTGCCATTACGCAAACAAGCATCATTTAATTTTAAGCCCAAACTTGTTTCCTAAATCATAAAAACAGCTACTGAATTTCAATTTATATTTAAACCCTGATTCTGAGAGGCACAGCTCAGATACACTGTTTTCAAAGAGGATGGATTTAAACCTTCAATCACCATGTCAGGTAGGAGATGGATTTAATAGGTTTGAAATCATATTTGGTGCTCTTTCTCATTGATATGGTGATAATTAACACCTAAAAAGCACCTCAGCGTAGCAATAAAAAAAAATAATGAGGTTGTGCTCTAACAGCCTAGTAAAATGTCACTCCTTCGATTACTTCTCCAGAGTTTCACTTGTCTACCAAGTCCAATTCTTTCTCTCATTTATCTGTAGCTTTCACTGTATGGTAGTGGCAACATCTTACAGAAGTGCTCAGGCTTCTGGCTTTACTAAACAAACAGGCCATGATAAATTCAAATCAGTTTGACCTGCCATAACATCCAAATGAGGCTAGAGTTGATCTGAGCAAACTGAAATGCACAGCATCTTCTTTCTGTTTCCATGTAGGGCCTGGAAATGGCTACTTTGCTGATCTAGGAGTTGGAACCTAATGACCCTTTGCAATGCTGCTGTGGTAAAATAGCATGAATGTGTAACAAGTCTCACTGACTGCAATATACACAGCTTCCCGGGACAGCAAGCAAGGTCAAAATCAATTATGTGGGTGGGAAGGCCTGCCTGTCCTCTGGGCTGAAATATTAGGCAGTCAAGACATGTTGTACTATATTAACACATCTGCTTTCAAGGCAGATGTCCTTTGGAATTTTTCTCATAATCTCTGGTGGAAATATATAAACATCAGCAAATTCAATAAAATGCTTCACAGATCAACTTGAATGTAAGGTCAAAGTTCTCAGACATGACACAATCCTTAAAATATTATCTTTGGCTATGAAAGAAAAATAAATGCATCTCTACAAGACTGCCATATCTGTTATGACATTATGTAACATTTAGTCTCATAATGTTCAGAAGATCATGATGGCATATAAACCATGGAGTATTTTTCTTTCCTTTTCCCCCTTAAAGAAATGAACTTTATCAACAGAAATCTTTCCAGTGGTGGAAAAAAATGGCTCAGTACAGAACTATCTAAATCAATTTTCTCTTCACATCCACAGTAGAATACAGCTTATGACTTGCTGGAGTAATATAGCAGAAAATCCAATGTAGGAGAATTCTATGTACACTGGAGTTTTCAATCTTACTATAGTACCTTGTTTGAAACAATATAGGTAGCGGTGAGTTAATGTAGTTTTTTCCCCGGGTTTTTCAGGAGGCACTCATTCACTTAACTGTTTCAAAATCAGGTTGAGATTTGCCCTACAATCCGTGATATTAGATTTAGGGAAGGTGGATAATTTTTCAGCTGAAATGTTAAAAAATTATTTTCAAAAGTTTAAAAAATATTCTTAGTATGAATTTAGCTAGTGTCCCATATATATTTATATATACACATGCATTTTATATTTCATATATATTATATATACATTATATATGTCTATGTATTTATATATATACACACACACATATCTATCTGTGTATGTGTGTATGTTTTTATTTCCCTAGGACTAGAAATCTATTTATATTAAGCCTTCAGAAATTAGAAAATAATATGAAAACCCTAGAAACCTGCCATAATGTTCTTCCTTTTATGAAAGTATTTAAAAGCATCATTTACAGACCTCCCCTTAAATAAACTAGTACCACTTATTTCAAGAATGAAATAAAGCCATTGATTTGTGATCCCTAAAAACAATTACGAAAATGCTAGAAACTTTACCATCAATTCTTAATTATGGTATCCATTATTAGAAAAGGCTATCTTATGGCCATTTTACCTTTTCAAAAGTTTCGATTCTCACATCTATAGTTAACATCTTCATTTGATTAAGGTGTCAATTAACTGCTTCAATTTCATCCAAAACTCTTTACTAGAAAAGGACTCTATGTCCATGAGAACACCAGGTTACCAAACTAAGAATAATACTGCTTTCCAAATTTTCCCACTAATGATTTGTTGGTAATTGTCTACTTGTTTTTACCTCTGCTGCTCAGAGGTTAAATGGTAAATCTAATGCACTGCAGTCAGAAAATACTTAATAATGTCACACACCCATTTTAGCTTTCCTTCTCAAAGCCAAAACACAGTAAAATGGACCCACCTGTGGAGAACACAGTGCGTGAGTAGGAGGCAGAGAAACCTAGATGTTAATCAAAGGTGCAGAGTGCCACAGTTTATGTAAATGAAAAAGCCATATCAGATAATGAGTAACCGCCTGTATCTTACTGAGCATATTGGAGAAAGCAACCACCTTAGCTATGCAATAAATGAGGTCTATTCATTTAAAATCTGACCTGTGCAAGAAGGCAGACATTGAGAACTTTTTGCAATTAGTAGTTAATAATAATGGGAGGCAGTGACAATTCCAGTGCAGAGTGTGAGATAGACTAAGAGAAATTTGTACCTGTCTTTCTTTGAGTGCATCTTGGTGGCTCCTGCCCTGAAAATGGCATTGTAGTATCTTGTCACTTGTTATTTTTTTAAAAATCACTTTTTTATTCAGGTACAATTGACATATAACATTATAATAGTTACAGGTATACAATATAATTATTCATTACTTATGTATACTGTGAAATGATCACCACAGTAAGTCTATCTACCATCTGTCACCATACAAAGTTACAATTTTTTTCTTGTGATTAGAACTTTTAAGATTTAATTTCTTAGCAACTTTTAAAAATGCAATACAATATTTTAAAATTAATTTTTATTGGAGTATAGTTGCTTTACAATGTTGTGTTAGTTTCTACTGTACAGCAAAATGAATCAGCTATACATATACATATATCCCCTTTTTTGGATTTCCTTCCCATTTAGGTTACCACAGTGCATTAAGTAGAGTTCCCTGTGCTATACAGTATGTTCTCATTAGTCATCTATTTTATACATAGTATCAACAGTGTATATATGTCAATCTCAATCTCCCAATTACTCCCACCCCTCCCCTTTCCCCCTTGGTATCCATACATTTGTTCTCTACATCTGTGTCTCTATTTCTGCTTTGTGAATAAGATCATCTATACCATTTTTCTAGATTCCACATATATGTGTTAATATGTGATATTTTTCTCTTTCTGACTTACTTCACTCTCTATGACACTCTCTAGGTCCATCCACATCTCTACAAATGACCCAATATTGTTCCTTTTTATGGCTAAGTAATATTCCATTGTATATATGTACCACATCTTCTTTATACATTCCTCTGTTGATGGACATTTAGGTTGCTTCCATGTCCTGGCTATTGTAAATAGTGCTGCTATGAACACTGGGGTGAATGTGTGTTTTTGAATTATGGTTTTCTCTGGGTATATGCCCAGGAGTGGGATTGCTGGGTCATATGGTAGTTCTATTTTTAGTTTTTTAAGGAACATCCATACTGTTTTCCATAGTGGCTGTATCAATTTACATTCCCACCAACAGTGTAAGAGGATTCCCTTTTCTCCACACCCTCTCCAGCATTTATTGTTTGTAGATTTTTTGGTGATGGCCATTCTGACTGGTGTGAGGTGACACCTCATTGTACTTTTGATTGGCATTTCTCTAATAATTAGTGATGTTGAACCCACAGACACATCATTATCTTCCAAAGTCCATATAACACATTTTGTAACTATCAGTAAGTTTTTTGTCATCTTCATGAAATCTCAAGATAACCTTTGAGGAATCAGCCTATCTAGATACAGTCTAGATAGATCCCCTGAAGAAGCAAAGTCAGCCTGCTCTTTCAGAATTCTGCCTTAACACTGTTCATTTCCACTTCGGTGTGCTACGTGTTGTAATAAGATGGTGTTGACTGAAAAAAATGCACAAACTAAAAGTTGAGAGTTATGATTTGGCAGACAAAACTGAGGATTTCAGCCCAGGACACAGCATCTCAGAAAACTCTGAGGGATTGCTCTAAAGAGACAAGGGGGGAGCCAGGATATATAGGAGTTTGCATTTCTCTAATAAATAGTGAGGTTGAGCATCTTTTCATGTGCCTCTTGGCCATCTGTACGTCTTCTTTGGTGAAATGTCTATTTAGGTCTTCTGCCCATTTTTGGCTTGGGTTGTTTGTTTTATGGATACTGAGCTGCATGAGCTGCTTGTATATATTGGAGATTAACCCCTTGTCAGTTGCTTTGTTTACAAATATTTTCTCCCATTTTGAGGGTGTCTTTTCGTCTTATCGTTTCCTTTGCTGTGCAAAAGCTTTTAAGTTTCATTAGGTCTCATTTGTTTATTTTTGTTTTTATTTTCATTACTCTAGGAGGTGGGTCAAAAAAGATCTTGCTGTGATTTATGTCAAAAAGTATTCTGCCTATGTTTTCCTCCAAGAGATTTATAGTGTCTGGCCTTACACTTAGGTCTTTAATCCATTTTGAGTTAGCTTTGTGTACAGTGTTAGGGAGTGTTCTAATTTCATTCTTTTACATTTAGCTGTCCAGTTTTCCCAGCACCACTTATTGAACAGGCTGTCTTTCTCCATTGTATATTTTTGCCTCACTTGTCATAGATTAGGTGACCATAGGTGCGTTGGTTTATCTCTGGGCTTTCTATCCTGTTCCACTGATCTATATTTCTGTTTTTGTGCCAGTACCATATTGTCTTGATTACTGTAGATTTGTATTATAGTCTGAAGTCAAGGAGCCTGATTCCTCCAGCTCCGTTTTTCTTTCTCAAGATTGCTTTGGCTATTCAGGATCTTTTGTGTTTCCATACAAATTGTAAATTTTTTGTTCTAATTCTGTGAAAAACGCCACTGGTAATTTGATAGGGATTGCATTGAATCTGTAGATTGCTTTGGGTAGTACAGTCATTTTCACAATATTGATTCTTCCAATCCAAGAACACGGTGTATCTCGTCATCTGTTTGTGCCGTCTTTGATTTCTTTCATCAGTGTCTTATAGTTTTCTGAGTACAGGTCATTGACCTCCTTGGGTAGGTTTATTACTAGGTATTCTTTTTGTTGCAAAGGTAAATGGGATTGTTTCCTTAATTTCTCTTTCTGATCTTTCATTGTTAATGTATAGGAATGCAAGAGATTACTGTGTATTAATTTTCGTATCCTGCGACTTTACTAAATTCATTGATTAGCTCTAGTAGTTTTCTGGTGGCATCTTTAGGATTTTCTATGTATAGAATCATGTCATCTGCGAACAGTGACAGTTTAACTTCTTCTTTTCCAATTTGTATTCCTTTTATGTCTTTTTCTTCTCTGATTGCTGTGGCTAGGACTTCCAAAACTACGTTAAATAATAGTGGCAAGAGTGGACACCCTTGTCTTGTTCCTGATCTTAGAGGAAATGCTTTCAGTTTTTCACCATTGAGAATGATGTTTGTTGTGGGTTTGTCATATACGGCCTTTATTATGTTGAGGTAGGTTCCCTCTATGCCCACTTTCTGGGGAGTTTTTATCATAAATGGGTGTTGAATTTTGTCAAAAGCTTTTTCTGCATCTATTGAGATGATCATATGGTTTTTATACTTCAGTTTGTTAATATGGCATATTACACTGATTGATTTGCATATATTAAAGAATCCTTGCATCCCTGGGATAAATCTCACTTGATCATGGATGATCCTTTTAATGTGTTGTTGGATTCGGTTTGCTAGTATTTTGTTGAGGATTTTGGTGTCTATGTTCATCAGTGATACTGGTCTGTAATTTTCTTTTTTTGTGATATCTCTGTCTGTTTTTGGTATCAGGGTGATGGTGGCCTTGAAGAATGAGTTTGGGTGTATTCCTCCCTCTGCAATTTTTTGGAAGAGTTTGAGAAGGATGTATGTTAGCTCTTCTCTGAATGTTTGATAGAATTTGCCCGTGAAGCCATCTGGTCCTGGACTTTTGTTTGTTGGAAGATTTTTAATCACAGTTTCAATTTCAGTACTTGTGATTGTTCTGCTTATGTTTTATTTCTTCCTGGTTCAGTCTCAGAAGGTTGTGCTTTTCTAAGAATTTGTCCATTTCTTTCAGGTTGTCCATTTTATTGGCATAGTGTTGCTTGTAGTAGTCTCTTATGATCTTTTGTATTTCTGTGGTGTCAGCTATAACTTCTTTTTCATTTCTAATTTTATTGATTTGAGTGCTCTCCCTTTTTTTCTTGATGAGTGTGACTAAAGGTTTATCAATTTTGTTTATCTTCTCAAAGAACCAGCTTTTAGTTTTATTGATCTTTGTTATTGTTTTCTTCATTTGTATTTCATTTATTTCTGCTCTGATTTTTATGATTTCTTTCCTTCTACTAACTTTGGGTTTTGTTTGTTCTTCTTTCTCTAGCTGCTTTAGGGGTAAGGTTAGGTTGTTTATTTGAGATTATTACTGTTTCTTGAGGTAGGATTTTATTGCTATAAACTTCCCTCTTAGAACTGCCTTTGCTGCATCCCATAGGTTTTGGGCCATCATATTTTCATTGTCATTTGTTTCTAGGTACTTTTTGATTTCCTCTTTGATTTCTTCAGCGATCTCTTGGTTATTTAGTAGTGTACTGTTTAGCCTCCATGTATTTGTATTTTTTGCAGTTTTTTTCCTGTAATTGAAATCTCATAGCGTTGTGGTCGGAAAAGATGCTTGGTATGATTTCAATTTTCTTAAATTTACCGAGGCTTGATTTGTAACCCAAGATGTGATCTACCCCAGATAATGTTCCATTAGCACTTGAGAAGAAAGTGTATTCTGCTGCTTTTCAGTGGAATGTCCTATAAATATCAATTAAGTCTATTTGGTGTCTTCTGTCATTTAAAGCTTGTGTTTCCTTATTGATCTTCTGTCTGGATGATCTGCCCATTGGTGTAAGTGGGGATGTTAAAACCCCCACTATTACTGTGTTCCTGTCGATTTCCCCTTTTATGGCTGTTAGTATTTGCCTTATGTATTGAGGTGCTCTTATTTTGGGTACATATATATTTACAACTGTTATATCTTCTTGGATTAATCTCTTGATCATTATGTAATGTCCTTCTTTGTCTCTTGTAATAGTCTTTATTTTAAAGTCTATTTTGTCTGATATGACTATTGCTACTCCAGCTTTATTTTGATTCCCATTTGCATGGAATATATTTTTCCATCCCCACACTTGCAGTCTGTATGTGTCCCTAGATCTGAAGTGGGTCTCTTGTAGACAGCATACATACAGGTCTTGTTTTTGTATCCATTCAGCTAGTCTGTGTCTTTTGGCTGGAGCATTTAATCCATTTACATTTAAGATGATTATCGATGTTCCTATTACCACTTTCTTAATTGTTTTGCATTTGTTCTTGGAAGTCTTTTTCTTCTCTTGTGTTTCCGGCCTAGAGAAGTTCCTTTAGCATTTGTTGTAAAGCTGGTTTGGTGGTGCTGAATTCTCTTAGCTTTTGATTGTCTGTAAAGCTTTTGATTTCTCCGTTGAATCTGAATGAGATTCTTGCTGGGTAGAGTAATCCTGGTTGTAGGGTTTTGCCCTTTCATCACTTTAAACATGTCCTGTCACTCCCATCTGGCCTGGAGAGTTTCGGCTGAAAAATCAGCTGATAACCTTATGGGGATTCCCTTGTAGGTTATTTGTTCATTTTCCCTTGCTGTTTTTAATCATTTTTCTTTGTATTTAATTTTTGTTAGCTTGATTAATATGTGTCTCTGTATGTTTCTCCTTGGCTTTATCCTGTATGGGACTCTCTGTGCTTCCTGGACTTGACTGACTATTTCCTTTCCCATGTTAGGGAAGTTTTTGACTATAATCTCTTCAAATATTTTCTCAGGCCCTTTCTCTTTCTCTTCTTCTTCTAGGACCCCTATAGTTCGAATGTTAGTGTGTTTAATATTGTCCCAGAGGTCTCTGTGACTGTCCTCATTTCTTTTCATTCTTTTTTCTTTATTCTGGTCCTCGGCAGTTATTTCCACCATTCTGTCTTCCAGCTGACTTATGTTCTTCTGCCTCAGTTATTCTGCTATCAATTCTGTCTAGTGTATTTTTCATTTCAGTTATTGTGTTGTTCATCACTGATTGTTCATTCTTTAGTTCTTATAGGTACTTGTTAAGCGTTTCTTGTATCTTCTCGATCTGTGCCTCCATTCTACTTCTGAGATCTTGGATCTTCTTTACTATCATTACTCTGAATTCTTTTTCAGGTAGATTGCCTATTTCCTCTTCATTTATTTGGTCTTGTGGGATTTTACCTCACTCTTTCATCTGCAACATATTTCTCTGGCCTCTCATTTTGTCTAACCCACTGTGTTTATGGTCTCCTTTTCACAGGCGGCAGGGTCGTAGTCCCTCTTGCTTCTGTTGTCTGCCTCCTGGTGAGTAAGGTTGGTCCAGGGTCTTATGTAGGTTTCCTGGTGGGAGGGACTGGTGCATGTGTGCTGGTGGGTGGAGCTGAGTCTTTTCCCTCTGAATGGCAGGGAAGCGTCCGGTGGTGTGTTTTGGGGTGTCTGTGAGCTTAGTATGACTTTAGGCAGCCTGTCTGCTGATGGGTGGGACTGTGTTCCTCTCTTTCTGGTTGTTTGGCGTGAGGTGTCCAGCACCGGAGCCTGCAGGCAGTTGTGGGGCCAGGCCCTGGTGTTGATATGCTATGCATACCTCCATGAGCACACACACCAATTAATATTCCCTGGGACTGGGAAGTCTCTGGAGGTCCAGCATCATGGACTTGGTGCTCCCACCCCAGAAGCCCTGGCCCAACCTCTGGCCATGGAACCATGAGCCCACAAGCCACACAGTGTGGCCAGAGAAAAAAGAAAGAAAAGAAAAAAAAAGAAAAGAAAGAAAAAGAAAGAAAACAAACAAAACCCAAGACAAATAGCAAAAACAACAACAAACAGCAGCAACAACAACACAACACACATACACAGAAAAAAGAAGAGAGGAAAAAAAACAAGAGAACAAAGAATTCAAAAATGAGAACAGTCAATAAGGACTAAACTAACAAAAATCAAAAATGAAACATAAAAATAGAAAGCAAATGAACAATAAAAAAAGTGAAGAAAATATAAAATATACATATAAAAACAATCAAAAAAAGAAAGAAAAAACAAAAACAAGAAAACCTGACAAAACAACAAAAAGTGAACATAGAAATATAAAAATACATATATTAAAAAAATTTTTTTAATTAAAATTAAAAATAGAGGATAAAAAATAGTAAAAGCAACAACACCAACAACTGAACAAAATGAAAGAAACAAAAAAATAATGATGGTAATAAGAATATTTTCCTGGGGTCTCCTCTATCAGTGTCCTTGCTCCTGCAATGAGTAGAGCCAATCCCTGCCTCCCCAGGAAGCCTTCCAATACCTCTAAGTAGATCTCTGGACCTGCTGTGGGCACTGTGGGCCCAGCTCAGACTCTGACCTGTCCCGACTCCCCTGTGTACTTGCCCCCAAAGTCCACTGCTGTGAAGGGTAGACCAGTCTCAATTGCGGGAATACTCACTGTCTATTCAGGTATTCCACAGACGCAGGATTTACCAAGCCGATCTCGGGGGTTTAATGCGAGGCTTGTGTAGCTGCATGGAAAGATTTCCATTCCTCTTCCCTATCTGCACCACCCCTGGGGCTCAGCATTGGCTTTGACCTCACCTCTTCGTGTGTACCATCTTCAGGCATCTGTTCCTTGCCCAGGCGAGAGGGAGAGAAAGCAGTGGCTGCTTGGGGCACACTTACTCAGGCTGGGGAGGGGTACGGTGGCCACAAATGTGGGTGTGTGCAAGTTGCCTGCAGTGGTGGGGACCTGCAGGCAGTTGCAACACACTGGCACGCTTGCTCTGGTGGGAGTCCCTCCAACTGCCCACAAAGGAGGAACTGGCGTGTGGGGGCGGTGGTGGCCCTGCCCCCCACCTGCCTCTCAACAATGGCACCTCGCTTTCCAGGGAGACCACACTTCCTCTAGGGGCATTCCCGGCTACGCATCCCCTCAATCCTTCCCCCTCTGTTGTATCCAGGCAGCCAACAGTGCTCCTCTCCCTGGATATGTTCTCCCATCCCCATGCTTTAGCACTCAGCCCCAGCCAGCATCAGCGGACTGTCATCCCAGGCAGGGCCACCCAGGGTTGATTCCCAAGTAGGCTTTGGGATGGGCAGTGCTCAGACTCTGGAGCCCACGAGGGCTGAGGAGACCCTGGCCCGAGAGGCAGGTGGGTCCACTCCAATGGGAGCCTCTCCCAGTGCCCGTGGAAACTGAAGAAGCCAGTGGGTGGGAAAGGGGTTGTAATGGTGGCTCCGCCCCTTGCACACCACTCAACAATGATGCCTTGCTTCTATGGTGTCCCAGGCTTTTTCCGCAGACTTTCCCGGTTGTGGAGCTCCTTCATCCTGTCCCTTCAGGCTGTATTTTCACAGCCAACAGCTGTCCCCTCCCTGGGTCTGTGCTCCAAACCCCACTTTCCAGCACACAGCCCCCCTTTGCAACAGGTGACTCAGGACCTAGGCTGGAATGTGCAGAGCTGCGGTGTAAACCATGCGTGTCATTCTTACTTTGTCTTGCCTTCCACAGACCATCTGCTGCATTCTCCTTTGATCCCAAGAAGGTCCTTTTCTGTCCCAGCCTGATTTCCCCACTGTGAGGGAGTTTTTCTGAGTGCAGGGACTTCCCTCACCTTCAGCTTCCTGCTGGGGTTGCTGGCCCCTTTTTTGATTCCTGTGTTCTTTTTTTATTCTTTCTTTCATCCTACCCAGTTGTGAGGGGATTTTTCTTGTCCTTTTAGGTGTTCGAAGTCTTCTGCTAATGTTCAGCAGGTGCTCTATGAGAATTGTTCCATTTGTAGATGTATTCTTGATGTACTCGTGAGGAGCGACAAATTCCACATCCTCCTAGTCTGCCATCTTGACTCCTCTCCCACAAAACAATATTATTGACTGTAGTCACCATGTTGTACACTACATCCCCACGACTTATTTATTTTAGAAGTGGAACTTTGTACCTCTTTACCACCTTCAGCCTAAAATTACTTTAAACATACTATAAAAATAGAAGACAATAGTAAAAAGATGAACTTCTAAATAGTAGACTTCCATTAATTTAGTCTTAGAGTATATTTATCAAATGGTCATTTTAATTAGACTTAGATGCAATATTTTGCTCATTAACCACTAATATAAGGAACAGAATATATTTTTTTAACTCGTATCATATTTGTATTTGCATTATACTATACTGTATCCTGGACAACAAAATTATATTTTGTTAATAGAGTTGAAATTTAATTGAAAGAATCTCCACACATAGCAACGTTTTTAAATATTTGATGTGAAATGCTAATTTAATAAAATAACAACAGATTCAGCAGATCCAGGCTCAAGTTTATTCAGAAGAATGTAGATCATTAATATTCCATTTTTTTGCTGAATAACCAATAATTTTACAAAAAGTGTTCAAAGTAGCTTTACTTTCTATATATTATTGCATCATCAGTTTAATCATCAGTTGGTTCTTGATATGAAATTTCAGTTAATTTGCCCATTTTGATGTATTTTTACCCTTTTATAGTATTCAGACACAGAAGTTCTTGTTCCTTTTAAAAATACTTATCTTGAGATCATTCCTTTGTCTAAGAGTGATTATTAAAGTGTTCTTGTTCGACTAGGTTAACTGGCCCCTTGGGCCCTCTCTAGGAAGCACAGTTTCAAAATTACACTTGGGTCTGATGAAGTAAAGCAATCAGCTCATAAGAAACTAGAAAACCACAACAAAACTATAGTATTGAACTGAAGATTCAGATAAAGGGATAGCACACAGGTAAAGATGGTTTAAGTTACCCTAGTATTGCAATTAGGTAATTAGATGAATCAATCAATCTCTCTCCCTCTCCCCGCCCCCCTTTCAAAACAGCTTTGCAAAGGTTATTACCACTGTTCCTTTTCTAGCAACAGAAAACCTGACTTTAAAGACAATTTATTACCTTCCCATAGCCATTTACTATTAAAATAGAGACAGGATCAAATGCATTGCTCATGTTTCCTATTATATCATATCACTTTCTTATTTATTTCATGTGTTCTGGAATGATTGTGATATGAATGTGTTTGATATAAGACACAAACTCTCACATCTTCTCTCCTGTGCATTAAAGTACAATCCCTGTATTTTAGTGCAAACCTTAGTATAATGGTTAAATAAAGGTAGTACATATTGTATTTAAAACCAGTGGGGTGAAAATGTTCATTCTTTCAACTTCAAATTGTATTCTTTCCATGTACACATTACTTATGTTTTGATATTCGATGACTGTATTTAATTCTTCAAATTTCCGTCAATGTTGGCAATAGTTTTTACATTTATTGAACCAACACAAAAAGCATCCTCTTTTCAACAAAATTGTGGCTTAACAGTCCAAGGATAATAATACTGCAATTTAACTAGGGAACTGAGGAAATATTCTTATGTCCCCTAGGAGCACTTTTAAATCCTTACATTAATTTAAAATTTCAGTCTCTGAAAACACCTATTATCAAAATGTGAAGACATTAAGGACCAAAATTTGTACTATATCTCACTGCGGGGTGTGTTTAAATGAACTGGTTTTATTGGGCCACGTGAAAATGATTAATACAGACATATCTAGTTTTCCAAAGTTCTTGGATAGAACCTTAAAATATTATTGTAACAATAATTCAAAGTTTGCTTCAGTCCGTAACTGACAGTTGGAAGTTAGGAAGACAGCTAAGGAACTTATAAGTAAATTGTATATTCTCTTCAATTTGTGGATATCTAAAATGCCAGAAACCTATAGCAAATAGCTAAAGACAGTCATCCAGAAACTATGCCTAGTAAAGGAAAATAATGAATTAAAAACTGCATTTAAAATAAAGTTAAAATCTATACAAATAGAAAAATCAGGGAGGGTCGGGGAGGGAGGGATTGGGAGTTTGGGAATAGCAGATGTAAACTGTTATATATAGAATGGTTAAACAACAAGGTTCTACTGTGTAGCACAGGGAACTATATATATGCAGCTTCTCTTTTCCTATTCATATTGCATCATCTGCTAACCTATCCATTCCATCAACTTAAGGAACTCTTTTATACCTAGTTTACAACCTCTTCCTCTACCATGTTTCCTGCCATCAAACTCAGTGATTTCAATATCCACATCAGTGCTGCATGAGTCCTAACTCTAAACTCCTTATCTACCCTCTACCAAAAGGATGGTAACTTTCATTCCACCTTAGCCATGCTCTAACAAGATTATTACCTGGACTTTGAGATATACAAAAAGACAGTCTATCCCTGCATTTGTAAACACAGATTGTTCCTTTCCTTACATGGGGCCCCTATTCTTTCCCTCTGTCTTGCCTGGTGTACCTACAGGCCAAACTAACTGAGCCTTTCATGATGTTTCACAAGCCACCCTCCTCGAAATAAATGGCATTTCCATGCCTCACAAATGCTCCAAATATGCAGAATTTTCTTCAGACCTCTAACCCAGCCTCTGCCCACATTCTCATCAAATGACTTACCTTTTATTTTAGTAGACCAAAACTTCTTCACCTTCCCAGCCACTACCAGCCTACTTTATCTGTATCTTTTCTATTTCCTTCTTGCCTGCCTTGTTATCACAAAGCAAGAAAGTTAGATATTCTTCAAGTTACCTATCTGAGTTTTTTATTCTATTCCCTCCAGAATCTCACTCCCATCAAATACCCCTGCTGTCTTATATCATTTATCTTTCTTTACACTCAATTTCATTATCTGTAAAATGAAAAGTGTGTATATTTAATGAATTAACACGTGATGAACTTGACAGAGTGTACCTTCATACTAAATGCTATGAAATGTTATCTTTGTTATTGAGTAGTAATAGTATTAATAGTGATATAATGATTTTATATGCTTAAGTCTCTTGTACCTATGCATAAACAAACAAAATCAATATGATACATCCCACTGCCTCTTCTTTTCATTCCTACAATTTTTCTTCTAGATATCCTTTAATGAGTTCTTACCATGTCAGTCACCATACTAAACCGTTATAGTTGTAAGAATTAAATGGCAAAATCCTTAAAATGGGCTCAGCACTTTGCCAAGCAAATAGTAGGCACTTGATTAATGTTAGTAAATGCAGTTGTAATAATTAGGTAATAACAGCTATATGGACTAGATATCATTATTGCCCTTTAATAAGGGGTAAGCAATTTGTCCAAGGTCATAAAGCTAGTAATTGTGGAGATGGTCTCTTGTGATTAGATTAACTCGCTGAACAATTCCTACCCTTGGAAGTGGTCCACTAATTTACTGAAGTGCCTCTTTAGAAGCATCAATTCATATTAAGTTTAAAATGGTGACAGTGATGACCACCCTTCTTGAAACTACTCTGTAGTCTTCTATACTGCTAGCATGCCACTTGTTAATAGCAACTAAGAGATGACATTCCTGAGCTTTGACTTTGTGTCAGCCATGGATCTAGGAACTTTAAATGTCCTAAATAATTTTCTCCTTACAACAACCATATATATCTGGTATAATAATGAGCAGAATTAGTTGCATGATGTTCAGAGAGTGAAAATGTATGGATTATATGGTTACACAAATTACAGAATTGACAATGGTAGATCCAGGATTGGAACCCAGCAGCTTTGTTCAATGTCTGTACTCATAAGAATGACACTCTACTGACCGTGCTGCCCAGATTAGTGGCACATAATTGATTCTCAGTGCACTGTTGAACAAATGCTTGCTACAAAATTATTATAACAATAATCAACTAAATACAATGTTAAGAGAAATCTTTGAAATACTGGAAAATAACTCTTTTCTTTCCAGTTCTGGTGCTTAAAACACTTGAAAAGAGTTATCAATTGTCATGTTTGACTTGAAGGTAAAGGTTTGCCTTTATGGTCTTAACATATACCTACACATATTAATAAAAAGTATAAGCAAGTAGAGTCAATCATAGATATTGCCTAGGCACTATGCAGTTACAAAGATCTAGATACTCTTTATGTAACTCTAATGAGGTGGAGGAATTTTATAATCTACTATCTCACACTAAGTCCCCCAAGGAGATCACTCTTTTGAAAATACAATTATAAGTGTTCAAGATGAAAGTGAAACTGGAAGGGCTGGAGGGACAGCCTATTAGGCTTCAGAGGAAGGCTATATTGCTTTTCATGAGGGAGGAGTTGGTGGCAGATGGGGGTAGATTATTGTACTGTTCCTGAAAGAAAGAGAAAGGCACCAGGAGAAAGGCACCAGGAAGACATAGAGCATCTGAACACACCAAGAGAACACAAGAAGATCAATAATTCCACCAGGTCCAGGTAAAGTTGTTTGTATTGTGGGATGCAAATCTGCCTCCATCATAGCTTGCAAGTTTTAATAAAGTTTACTGTGTTCATGGAGGCTTGGTGGTTGTGGAGTTTTGTGTGAAATCAAATGGACCATGCTTCCTGACTGGGCAAAATAGGAGTGCATGGTGACAGAGACAGAGAAGCGGAAGCCCAGGAGGCAGAAAGCTCTACAAACCAGGGCAACTTTCAAAAACCTTGAGGGAGAGCTTTGGATTTTGACAGAGTGTGAAAAGGGCATAACTTTGAGGCAGATACCTACTTTTGAAACCGGAGATTGACTAAGGATCTGTAATTTTTTTAAAGGTTCACAAGAGATCAAGATATATAACCAGAGATAAGAAGCACAATGTGGCTTCAGGGCTGTGAGAAAGAAAGAAGCATCTGCAGCAACACTTCCTGAGGACACACTCTGGTTGCAAGGAAGCAAATGAATACACGTGGGGCATTTTGGCCAGGTTAGAGGGATGGTTGAGTTCTGAGAGGTGTCAACAGGAAAAATTAGAGTTGGCACAGTATAATATCTGGAAAAGAAAAGTATGAAGATATACTAAAAAAAACCCGCAATTAGAAATGAACTCATACATAGTGAACATTTTGAAAAGGCTATACAATCTTTATTGAAAGGCTGACTAATTAATAACTTTTTATGCATATTGAACGGATTCATTCCACCTCATTATCTTCTATCAAGTGCAGTGAAAATGACCAATTATAGTGATTCATTCCTGTTTTAACACAACACTGCATGTTTACCTTGCAAGAAGAGACTATATAAAAGACAGAACTGAATGGTTATGAACTTACTATGGTGAGTGAGAAAATTCAGTATCAACAATCCATTAAAAATGACCTTATAAAATTATAAAATTATGCGGAGGATATATGTTCTGTGTCTACATGTGCTTCAAATAAAATAAAACAAATTCAGTGGGAAAGGAAATCATGAAATACAAAAGAAAAACTAAATCTTCTAATGTATTAATTGACAAACCATATAATAATCTGTTACCTCATTTCAGGTAGATTTTCCATTCTCTTCCAAACTAGAGTACAGAGACTATATTTTCAGTTCTTTAAAAAAATACACTCTCTCATTCTTTTTTAAGTTCCTATTAGTTGTAACACCTTCTCCACACTTAGTATTGTTTTATAAAGAGTAGAAACTCAAAAATGTGTGCTCACTAAATAAATTAGCTCATTGACAATAGTTTTAAACAGCTCAGGCTCACAGTGTTTTGCTGAGTTGGTGAAAAATAACATGCTAAAGAGGAAAACTTACCAGAGTTTCTTTATTACCGATATTATTTCATCCTAAGACAATTTCACCATGATACCAATCACATAGTTAAAAGATTTACTTTCTAATTCCTGCCACCAACATGAACATGCTGTGAAGACTAGAACAAGCTATTTAAATTGAGTGACCCAAGTCACAGGTGTAGGAAATGAGGCTTTTCTTGCTTTCTCTCTTCATCCTTCATACTTCTACCAGCAATTTTTTTTTTCACATTACAAACTATACACATATCCTTGCTCAGCAATTCATATATGGCTCCTCACTCCCCACAAGACGATAAACGAACTATTTAAGTTTACATTCCAGGCCACTGCCTGAATATTCAGAAAATATTTGGCCTGTAACCTTTACCCAAATCATTCTCTCCCACCAATGTAATACAGTCAAGCTCTCCTAAGAATGTCATACATAATTTCATATCCACCCTTGGCCAGTCCCATTCTCCCAATCAGAAATAGTCTCCCTTCTCCATCTCAACTGATCTAAGTCTTATCTTTCTTTGTAACTTTCTTTCAAGCCTTTCTTTTAATCATGCCAATATTTAGTGACTATTTCTTTCCCTGACTTCTGTAATACATCTTTGTGTTTATGAGCTTACATCTATTCATACTTTCAAAAGAGGCTGTAACTTATTAGTGGGCAGATAGTATGCTTTATACATTTTAATATCCCCAAGGCTAATAGGTACCCAAAAAATGTTTACTGAAATATCATTATAATTATTCAGAACTGTTCTTAGGGAAAAAAAGTAAATTTTTATTTATTGGAGCTTTAATCTCTTCCATGCCCCAGCACACACTCAAAATCTTCATTCTAGATGTTTTGTTTAATTTGAAGCATCTTTTCTATAAAAAGTTCAGAATGAAGGAATTTAAAATTTTGGTGGCGATTAAAGATATTTCAGTCCAATCTGTTCATTTAGAAAGAAAAAAAATAATGAAAGCCAGGAAAGTTGTCTCTTTATTGAATTCATAATTTAGCAAGTCTCACGGCCAGCATAAGAAAACATGGAACCATGATTTCTCAATCTTAGCTCAGCATTTCAGCTACTACAGCAAGTATCTTAACTATCTCTTCTGGATCATATTCTCTCTGATGATATGAACTGTGTTGACTTTGTAAAACACCAACACAGA